>NW_027611898.1:0-378572 GCF_964261635.1 Lissotriton helveticus | reverse complement strand
CAGAGACGGAGCACAATTCACTAACTTAGTGCCCTTGTAACCTTATTGTACTGTTTAACACCATCCGCGCTAAGCGTTTTCCCGCTGTACGTTAAAGATTCGCAAAACCCGCGGTTCATGACGAGCTCAGCTCGTCATGAGCGTACGACAGGCGTACCTCATGACGAGCTGAGCTCGTCATGAGCGTCGAAGGGGTTAACAAGGTGAGTAACATTGACTGCTGGGCCCCGGGCTCCTCCTTGAGAATCATGCACAGGAACATCGCTTAGGCCGCTCTATCCCACATGGGACACACAGGGCCGAGGAGTCAAACAGGATGTGAAAGGCCCCAACACGGACCTCACAGCTGCCAGGCAGCCTTTACTGCGCAGCAGATAAAGTTAGCAAACATATGTGTTTGCTTTAATACAACTGATTAGCGATTTATTGTGTTTGCCTCATAAACCATATTCTGCACAGATTCTGTGTATTTCAGAAAAATAGCGCGTTGCTCGAATGCATCAAGTTTGTTTAAAAGGTGCATATGAGCTGCAATACAGAAACATCTTGGAACGCTCCTGTCCACCGTTCAGCTGTTCAATGCTGTATTCAATTAAGAGCGGGGCTAATCACCACTCAGGGTTTCGAGGTGCGCCTGGGGTAGGGTGCGGAGTTTCTGCAGGTCAGTCGAAGAGCCGAACCTTTGTTCAGATTCTGAAGGTTTGAATCCTTCTAGAGATAATGACTACCTTTCGAGAAGCACTAAGTAAAATGTGAGTCAAGGGCAGGGCCACTGGAAATATATGATTCTGTGGCTTTGTGCTTTCCTGTACAACTATGGATTTGCCCCACTCGACCCAACATACATCATTTTTTGTATAACTTATGAATTAGCAAATTTTACCAAAACAAATTGTACCACAGAAGTGCACTGCTTTAAGACAAAACCCGCCGCTCACTCAGGCCTCTCACTTACGTGACAGTACTGAGCAGTATTATAATTAATAGCGGTCAGCTGAGCACTCCGACCCCGGTGTCGTCCAGCATGCGATACCGCTTGCTATTAACAATGCTGAGTAAGTGTGTGCATGGCGCTCCAAGTAAAAATAATATAGTTTACCATCATGCCAGAACTGCGTCAGTAAAAATGACCGCCGCTCACTTACTTCACAGAGTTGGTACTTGATGTAGGAGACCTCGAGGCCCAGTGGGCTGGGGAGATGGCTGGAGCTGCGGGTGGGTTGCTGCTGTCTCTGCTTCTCTTTCCCTCTTTATTACCGCTTCCGCTAGTGACACACGCACCGCGGGCAGGCGGAGGCAGCATGGCGCAGCACCTGTGCCGCCGTGCCCGCATCTGTTCCTGGGCTGCAGCTTCTTTGCAGATTTACCACGCTGCAGTCAACACAAGGCAGACGTGCCACTTTACTTATCCCATTAATTTGCAGGCAGTACCAGGATTACAGCGTTGTCCTTCCCTTGGCACTGCAATTTCAGCGCGAGGGCTGGCCAAACATTGTGTCCAGGGCCGTTATTGGTAGCGCTTTCGTGCGCTACAAGATTGACGGCCCTCGGGAGGTCACGGGATCCACAAAGGCGGTACGTTGCGCACCGTACATGCACTGCAGGCAGCATTTACAAGTAGGTGTGCTGCTTGCACTTCACACTGGGGCCGCGCGGTACTGGCGGCCCATTGCAGCGGCTGTTATTTTTTTTTTGGGGACACTGACAATATTGTAATGACACTTGAGTATCCCCAAATAAATTATAAAGGCTACAGCAACGGGCCACCAGAGCCGCGCGGCCGCTGCCCCAAAATAGTGCCGCCTGGGGCGGTCTGCCCCCCTCACCCCTCCTAGCTACGCCACTGAGATACGCCCTTTACAAGCATGTTTGGCATGTCAGTGGAATCAGGCTCAGGGACAACTTACAAATCTGATGTTGGTAGACAGCCAAACACATCGCTCTCTGCAGTGGTGGAACACACAAAACCTTTCCAAAGGACGGCCGTTCCTAGAGCCAGTTTCACAAATAGTGCTAACAACAGACGCATCACTCACCGGCTGGGGAGCCCATCTCCTAAATTACACAATTATGGGCAAGTGGACCACTCAACAAAAAGCGCTCCACATCAATCACCTAGAACCACTGGCAATATTTCTAGTTCCAAGTACATCTTCTCAACAAGGCTGACTGGACGATGGACAATATGAGAGCAATGTACTACATACAAAAGCAAGGAGGAACACATTCCTTCTCTTCGAGGTAGATCTGGGTGTCATTGGCGTAGAGGTGGAAGGGTATGTTGGCTTTTTTGAGGATGATGGTGAGTGGCTCCCTGTAGATGTTGAACAGTGCGGGTTTGAGAACTGAACCTTGGGGACGCCTCTGGTTATAGTGTGTAGATGGGACGTGAAGTCTCTGATTTTTATTCTGTGGGATCGGTTTTGCAGGAAGGAGTTGAACCATTGTGAGACCACCCCTTCTGCTCCTACCCTTTCTCTGAGTACGTTGATGAGTAGATTGTGTTCAACCATATCAAAGGCCGCTGAAAGGTCGAGGAGTATGAGTTGACAACAGCGATCCATGTCCAGTGATTTATGGATGTCATCAATGACATTTAGGATGGCAGTCTCTGTGCAGCATCCTTTTCTGAAGCCCGATTGGTGGGGGTCGAGGAGATATTTGATGTCCATGTGATGGGTGAGTTGACCGAGAACATATTTTTCTAGTAGTTTTCCTAGGAATGGGAGATTGGAGACAGTCCTGTAGTTGTTGAGATCACTTGGGTCAGCGGCACTGGCACAGGAGACCCTGTGCACTACAATTGAAACCACATCAAAACCAGGCAGCAAAAAACAGGGGATAACCATGTCAAACGAGGCACTTTCTCACAGATGCTCTTAGTGTTACAAATGGACTTGAAGTATTGAAATGTTTTCAGCTGACACATCCAGGGGATTCAAAGGGCGTCTGATGAAATATATTCATCCCGCAAAGAACACTACGAAAACCGATGAGGCATCAAAGAATCTAGCACCCCTTAAGTCATTGGGGTAGAAGTTGCTCCTGCTGCAGACAGTCTTCATCATACCCAGGGGTTCAGGGGATATAACATGCATGTGGCAACAGGGACCATTATGAAAGGACTGACTTCATGTTCAGCTTTTCTGCACAATACAAAGCCCCTGAAAGAGAAAAGAAAAGGGACTCTTCATTCAAAGTGCATCAATCCTTTTGCTTGTTTCTATTTTCACTTTTTGCCATTGAGTTTCACATGTGAGCATTACATATGATTTGGGGTGACTCTTATTTCTAGGATAGAAATATAGGGTGGGTGTGTTAGGGGGATGGGTTTTAGTTTAGATTCTTTAAGGTTTCATTTTGCTTGGGTTACCAGGCACATGCTCCCGCAAGTTGTACAGGATCACTTTGATTCTAATGACTAACGAATTGTTGTCAGACAGTGAGATGGGATATTGTATAAAGTCATGGACTGATAATGGTTTGAAAACTAAAATTGGAACGGGGCAGTTATGTTGTTTGTTGATCATCACACCCCGGATATCCTGTTACTGTAAACATCTCCCTCTGGAATGAGCATTGGTGGCCTGCCTCGCTAGGCTCCATGCCAACATCTAAGCCAGTGGTTAAGAACTTGGGAGTTTGGTTGGATGCGGGTCTCAACTTTCAGACCCACACGAAGAAGGTGGCAGCGACTTGTGTGGGCTTGTTGAGAGGTCTCCACCCTATCCTGAAGTTCTTTAATGCGCCAGTCCGGCAGCTCATTGTCCAGGCTACGATTTTATCGCGCCTGGACTATGCGAGTGTTCTACTTTTAGGTACAAATAAAGCCGAGATTTTACGGCTCCAACGAGTCCAAAACTCGGCAGCCCGTGCACTAGTGGGACTCCCACGTAGATGTTCAGCCAGAGCCACTATTAGAGCCTTACACTGGCTACCGATTGAGGTAAGAATCCAGTTTAAGACTCTTTGTATGGCATTTAAAATTTTAAAAGGTACCAGCCCTGAGCTACTTTGCCCTCTTCTAACCCCATACATCCCCCAACATAGTTTGCGTTCCTCGGGTCAACATCTGGTAGCTATACCAAGGACTAAACTTTGCCCTACCGGGGGCCGTTCATTTCGGCTCTTGGCGGCTAAATTGTGGAATTCTTTGCCAGTTTTCATTCGTGGTATAGAGGACATACTGATTTTTCGAAAAGCCATTAAGACCTTCCTTTTTCCACTGACTTAGGGACTCTGCTTTCTTGTTCTGTTTCAGCTACTTTGTACAATTAGACGGACAGCGCCGGGACGCCCCTTAGCTGGGGCAGCTGCGCGCTCAACAAAATTATAACATAACATAACATAACTTCAAGAGACTCATTTACTAGGTACACAGTGCGTGTTCTTGGGTAGTACACAGACACCTATGTCTATCATGCAGTATGTACTCAGTGGTTCAGAGTGGTTGCCATTCTCCATTTGCCTCTGTAGGTCCTTCCCATTTTCAGTACAGATAGTTCATGTAGACGACAAAGGTAAACATGTCATTCTCTCCAGTGGGTTCTCCGATCATTCACCGGTCCTATAAACCTCCTGACATTGACAATGGGAGTTGCAGGGTAAATGGTGTTTGAATGTTAGATGATACTCTTGTGAAACATCTGCGGGATAAGATCATAGATTATTTTTGCATTATTGCGGGTTCAGTCTCCTCAGCAGTTGCAGCTTGGGAAGCATTCAAGGTAGTGACTAGAGGAAATACCATGGCTCAGTTTACGCGTAAGCTCGAAAATTGGAAGAGGGAGAATACTGACCCAAAAGACCAAATTATTCAGGTAGAAAAGAGGGAGGTGAATCCAAACCATACCAAAGCAGCTCAACTCCTTTAACATCCGAGAACCACACTAAAGCAGAAGATTGATATTACTGGATGGACAGGTTAGTTATATTCACATAGTATGAAGTGGGTGACCAGGCTGGGAATTTTTGTACTGGCTTCCAAACAAAGGCCATATGTCAAGAATTGTCCCTTTGATTGTATCCACTGAGGGTCAAGTACAGATATTACAGAGGCATTCACCCATTACTACGAAATATTATATTTTTTTAACATCCCCCTCCTGCTAAACTTCAAAATCCCATCATAAGAGATCTTTCAGTGTGGGCACTGTCAAGGGAGGACCCAGGTCCCAAGGGGTGTACTATTAAATTTTTCAAGAAATGTGCCTTTCTGGTTCTTCTGCATTTAAAGTTGATGTTTCAAAGAGTCTTTGTGAATTGCATGCTTTCTGACTTCTTGTGAGGGGTGGTTATTTCAGTTACTCTGAAGCCGCATAAGTGCCCACAACTCGGTGCCTTCTATAATTCAATTTCAGTAATTAATAATATCGAAACTAAAGCCTGTACAAACGTAATAGCCTTGAGATTACATAATGTCGTCCGAACACTACTGCATGATGATCAAAATGGCTTTAAGCCTAATAAGAGCGCTCATAATTGTCTCCGGAACCTCCACATTATACTCTCACATATGCACGATTTCCACAGCCCAACTGCCCTACTTTTGCTATATGTATAGAAGACTTTTGACATGGTACATTGGCTTTTATGCTAATTGTACTATATAATGGATTTTGGGCCTTGTTCCATTTGTTTTTGAGAGCAGATCGACCTCAGAGATGCTCGGGAACCCACCTCCTGTGTTGCAGAAATCTGCGGAGTGCTCAGGAGCTCGGGAGATGCAAACCAGTCAGATGCTTTTAGGTGCCTGCTGATGCAGGGGGGTAACTCCTTTACTCCAAGGGAGTTTCTTCTATCTTCCAGCGAAGTGTAGACCATTGAAGTACTTGGTTTCTGCTTGCAGAGTTTAGTCCAGGTAAAATCCAAAGTCCTGTAGTCAGGTTTCCCACTTTATACCCAGGGAAGGCATTGAACTAACTCTAGGGACCCTCCTAGGGGAGGGTAAGGACAGAGGGGTGGCTACACCCATGTCCTTTGTCCAGTTTCACACCAGTGCAGGAGCAAATGGCTCCTGCAACCGGTTTGAGCTGGACTATGCACAGGGACACCAAATGTGCCCCCAGTGCAGACTTTCTGGCACTCTAAGAGTGCATCCACTCAGCCCCAATACACTAAGGTCTCTCTGGGAGGTGGTCACACCGCCCGTGACAGGAAACCTATTGTCAGGCTTGGCTCAGCAGCAGGAGGGCAGACTTGTGTCTGTGCCTGGCATCATCTATTTTGTGATGCCCAGGTCGAAAAAGCGGGTATCGGGTGTACCGGTGTTTCACATAAGTCCCTCTAGAAGGGAGGAATCATGCCTTCCCGCGGGAGGTAGGATTCCAAGGTGTTTGACACCAAACACAACATGTTTCTAAGCAGCCGTTTTAAAGTACGCTGCCTAGCGCATCTTCCGCTCCTCATCAGCTAAGCTGGTAAGAGTGTCTAGATTTAAAAGAGCTAAATCAGGAGGAAGGGCCTTTAGTATTGCAGCGGCACTGGCCTGGAATAAACTCCCAACTGAACTCAGGCAGATGGAGAACTTGCTGCAGCTCAGGAAGAAGTTGAAGACATGGCTCTATCCCACCAAAAGTAGTAAGTACGTTCTGTGAATACCAAAAGTAGTAAGTTTAGGATTTTGTCTTAAGTTAGTTCTGTGAATCGAGCCCACAGGATTAAAGCGCTTTCCTCTCTTAAAACATTTGGATCAATCTAACAGATGTGGTTAGGACACGTGTGTGGTCCATAATCAGCAAGAAAGGTAATTTAGCAATTCACCTTTAACTGGTCCTTAAAAACTCCCAGAATTAAGTTCGTTCTGTGAATCGGGCCCTGTGTCACTCTTCTGTCAGAAATGTGAGTCCCTAAATAGGGTGACAACCTGATTAAGTAATATATGAAAAATCTAGACCTATATGTTCTTCCATCTGCAAGTTTGGCTTGCCCCGAGACAGTTGCCTCCATGAAATCCTCCCTGAAATCCTGAAATCAGCTTTGCTGTTTGTTAACCACATTTTGAACAAACTGCTGAACGCCTCACAGAAGTCTGCTGTTTGTTCTGAAGGGGTGAAAACAGTCCCTCCAGGTACCACTGTTAACAAAACTAATGCTGACCCCAAAACTCTTAGCAAATTCAGACCTATTTCAATTCTTCCCACAGTAGCCAAAATGCTGGAAAAGGTGGCTAATAGACAGCTTTCCCTTTTTATGGAATCAAACTCCCTTTTCCATGAAACGCAGTGTACAGGGTACAGTACAGAGTTGGCCTTACTGGAGATCTCTGAAATTATCAAGTCTAATCTGGTTCAGGGTGCATCGGCTACGGTTGTAGAATTGGATTTGTCATCAGCGTTTGACACGGTCTCGTATTCTAGCCTACAGCTGTTGAAGATTAGAACTCAAGGGAAAGCTCTGTCCTGGCTTAAATCATATCTTGAGGACAGATCTAAGGCTGTTTTCCTTGCTCCTTTTACTTCGGGTCCAAAGACCCTTAAATATGGATTCCCCTAGCAGGCTTCTCAGTTGCTGTAGCCCTGCTCTGTGAACAGGAGGACAGCTACCTGCCCCTTGGAGTCTCTTGGTTTTGGCTGGCCTCTGGAAACAGCAGGTACAGTCCCTTTCCTTCGCCTGCCACCAGGTTCAGTATGTGCACCCCATTTTAGTGCAGTCTCTCTTTGTCGTTTCCACGGTGCAGCACGGCAGTCCTTCTTCGGTCCTTCCTTCAGTCCAGATGAGATCTGGGTGCCAGGTGGGCTCTATTTATGTACAGAAAAGTGCCCTCAGGGTATGGTGCAGCTTGTAGCCATTGGGCTACCAGGTACCCTCTTTCCTGATAACCACTTATTGGGAAGTGTGGCATGTGGGCATCCCAGGATTCCGCATGCTCCAAAGATAGCAGAACCCCCTCTCTCAGTCTCCAAAGCTCTCTAGCCCCAAACCCAGAGGAGTGGCTAATGAGGGGGCTACATGTCCTGAAAAATTACAACCGTTTTCCCCTCTCCTTCCGGGTGTCAGCTATTCTGCCTAAACAATCGAGCTGCCCCTCTGCCAAGTGTTCCCCTTTGCTCTTCAAAGGCAGCTTCAGCTTTGAAGGTCACATTTTGGGTCAAATCCCGCATGGCTTCCTGTAGGAGGGAGGTAACACCTCTCTCCAGTGCAGGACCCTATTGTCTCCTTTCTTGGAAGTCGTTAACATGGCTCCCCGGGAGGGCAGAAAACTGTCTCAGACGCAAGCTAACTGCTAAAGGCATAGCAGACAGAAGGTTACAAAGTGGCAACTTTAGACTTGTTGTACACTGTAAATTATTACATTTATTTAAGCTTCAGAATCAAGTGGGGCTTAATGCAAGAGTTGTTTGATACTTTGTTGTATCAACTTTGGTTACACCATTCAGGATTTAGCACAGCTGAGGTGTCAGCATGTAACCCTGTACTCGCCAATGGGGCGGCCAAGTCTTTCCACAATAAAAACAACAGTTGCAGATTTTTCCTTGAAGAACATGTAAAATATGCTGCGCCCTGCCTTAGGGCTCGATAGACCTGCTATAGGGGTAACTTACGCATGTTTCAAGGGCACACTTGACTTTGCCATGGCTTTAAATGGGAACATCGGGCAAGCAGTTTGAAACTGCTCTTCCAGTCTGCAGTGAGTAGCTGGGAGACTCCTTTGACATTTATCACACCCAGGGTGGTGCAACCAGTGCTGCAGTACTTGGGGTGACCTTCTAACTTACATGCCCTGTTACCAGTGTACCACATACAAGGGACTGATGGGTAAGGTAGCCGATACCAAGTGGGTAAAGCCAATGTAACGTACAAGTTTTGAGGTCACGGCACTGACGCGGAGGTCTGGCTAGCAGGCCTCAGTTCTCTCTTAGAGTCTAAAAACCATCGGTCAAAAAATCCTGGGGGTGACCATACAAAAAGCTGCCTTCCTTATACTATTCAAGGGGTTTCATCCATTGGTCTGTTGTTGTGTCATTCACATTTTGCTTCAGCATCGGGCAGTGGGTCAGCCCACTCCAGCCATTGGCTTCCTTTACTGCGAGTGATTAATTTTACCTCTTGTCATCTGATTCAGAGATGCAAGAATGTCCTTCTCATGCCATGAGCTTTGCGCACCCATGCGTCTAGAGATGTACGGGTGCGTTAAGTGGCATGTGCATGTTGTGAGGTGTTAGAGGGAGTGTGCTGCAGCCAGTATGGCACTTGACAGGAGATCAGCATACCAGGTGTATTCAGTTGTACTCCCATCACTGCCTGCAGGAGGAGGACCTACGCAGGGGCTTAGTGCAGACCTTTGTGCCTTGCTGCAGACAGGTAAAAGCTGTGTTCTGGTACTATGTAGCAGTTCTTTTCACCTCTCAAGATCTTGATGCTGCCCCCTTCTTAAAGTCTGCCAAGCTTTGCAAGGTGCCAAGCGGACACTTAACAAAGGCAAGTGCACCATTCGAAGAAGCTCTCTTAAATTCTTCTCGGCTGATGCCATGAGTGTTGTCACTCTATCCGTGAGAGTGAGTTAGAGAGCAAAACTGACAGCCAACACGTCGTTCACCCCTTACACGGCCATCCAGCCTGGGGCTTCATCAGGGCATATTATAGGGTATTGGGAAAGTAGATTGTCTGGATCATTAGGGTCCTTTCGGGTGCTCTAAATGGCGGGCGTAAATGCCGCAGTAGTGTTGTCTCCATTCGTCGATCTCGCAGGATAGCTAAGAATTATTCATGCTCCCAGATCGGTCCTTTACAAGAACATACTTTATATTTCGCTATGTTTCCCCTCATTTGCTTCTTTATTGCACCTTGAACCCTCCACCCATTGCTCATAAACTTTTTCAGGTGGCTTCTCCTAAGCTCAACCCTAGCTGACTCTTTTCTATGTTTGTTTAACCTGCGGGAGGAGGCCACGACCCTCCTGAATAGTGGTGGGGCTCAAACCCAATATTGGGGGTCCCTGCTCTGTGTACTCCAGCTCCGCTTCCTCTGCTCCAGCTGTACCTGCAAAAAGAACTATTGATGGGCAGAATGCAGAACAATGTCATACATTCACCCCAGTACAGAGATCTGGGTCCTAAATCCTTTGTTTTTTTGGTCACCATGCCATTCCAGTTTGGACCCAGCCATATGCAAATCAGTCTTGACCCTTCACCCAATGGGAACAGTCCAGCGCGAACTGCCAAGCCAGATCCTCCCTAGACTGGAAACAGGCATCCTAGAACCGGTTTCGGGTTTCCCCCCTCTTCAGCCAGGATAGCTTGATTCCAGTGGCATGGAGAGCACGGGACTCACGTCTGGGGTTTTCAGACCCGTAATTAGTGGGTCAAGATTTTGCGGGGCTAGTAATTCAAGATACGGAGCCACTCAGGATTGCACGTGTAAGAATTCCAGGGAGGTTACTGCTGTGAGTGGAATACAGTCCTTGTTAATGAGGGACAAGCATGGTTATGGAAACAGATCAACGCAAACAGAAGTGGAAGCCAGGAGACGTCATTAAGTGTGACAGGGAACCCAGAGAAGTGAGGATTTGAACTCAGTGTGACAGGTCCGACAACCAGGGGCTCATTTATGGGATTTTGGCATAGGGCAGTGCAGCAAGGCAATACGGTGCATTCATGTCTTTTCTTCCTGCACTGGCGCCGTTTTGGCAGCCCAGCCCCAACGCAAGGGTACCTCCGCTGCACGCAAGGTTGTTTTTGTGCAGGGGCACTTTCCTGAACACAAACAATGCTAAGAGGTGTTTTTCTCTTTGTATGTCTCCTGCAGAATGTCTTTTCAGTACGCCTCACCTTAGGAGGCGTACACACTTGGCAGCTCCCCAGGTTTACATGATTTTGTTAATCTGGGGCAGCGTCAAATTCTGTGCGTGTTACGTGGGAAAACCCACCGCAACAACCAAAAAAAGCCTCTCGGGCACAGATTAAGGCGGCATAGTGATCTGCACTGCATTGCGTTACTCATGATTTCTGAGGTCACTTAAAACTACGCAGGGAGGCTTTGTGTGGCTTCTTAAGTCGATTGAGAGCACTGCGTCATGCATGTACCCCGTTACGTGGTGCAAAAGTGACGCAGGGCTCTCATAAACAAGCCTGTGAGAGAGAACAGGCCCTGCACCAAATGCGACAGCTGCTGCACACACCCAGTGGCACATGAGAGATGCCAGGCTCTGAGCCCTGTGAGAGAGAACAGGCCCTGCACCAAATGCGACAGCTGCTGCACACACCCAGTGGCACATGAGAGATGCCAGGCTCCGAGCCCTGTGTGGAAAGAAGAGGCCAGGCTCTACATGAAGCATGTCTGGGACAAGACAAACTGCACACGCCCGGTGGCACATGAGAGATGCCAGGCTCTGAGCCCTGTGTGGAAAGAAGAGGCGGGCTCTACATGAAGTATGTCAGGGACGAGACAGACTGCACACGCCCAGTGGCACATGAGAGATGCCAGGCTCCGAGCCCTGTGTGGAAAGAAGAGGCCGGGCTCCAAATGTGACAGCTGCTGCACATGCCCAGTGGCACATGAGAGACGCCAGGCTCCGAGCCCTGTGTGGAAAGAAGAGGCCGGGCTTCAAATGTGACAGCGGCTGCATACGCCCAGTGGCACATGAGAGATGCCAGGCTCTGAGCCCTGTGTGGAAAGAAGAGGCCGGGCTCCAAATGTGACAGCGGCTGCACACACCCAGTGGCACATGAGAGATGCCAGGCCCTGAGCCCTGTGGGGAAAGAAGAGGCCGGGCTCCAAATGTGACAGCGGCTGCATACGCCCAGTGGCACATGAGAGATGCCAGGCTCTGAGCCCTGTGTGGAAAGAAGAGGCCGGGCTCCAAATGTGACAGCGGCTGCACACGCCCAGTGGCACATGAGAGATGCCAGGCTCTGAGCCCTGTGTGGAAAGAAGAGGCCGGGCTCCAAATGTGACAGCGGCTGCACACACCCAGTGGCACATGAGAGATGCCAGGCCCTGAGCCCTGTGGGGAAAGAAGAGGCCGGGCTCCAAATGTGACAGCGGCTGCATACGCCCAGTGGCACATGAGAGATGCCAGGCTCTGAGCCCTGTGTGGAAAGAAGAGGCCGGGCTCTACATGTGACAGCGGCTGCACACGCCCAGTTGCACATGAGAGATGCCAGGCTCTGAGACCGGTGTAGAAAGAAGAGGCCGGGCTCTACATGAAGTATGTAAGGGACAAGACGGACAGCACACGCCCAGTGGCACATGAGAGATGCCAGGCTCTGAGACCGGTGTAGAAAGAAGAGGCCGGGCTCTACATGAAGTATGTCAGGGACAAGACAAACTGCACTCAGGGCATGACTTCGGAGACCCAAGGAGGACAGACTCTTTACTAAGTGTGACAGAGGACAGTCCAAGGGTTTGCTTGAAGTTAACCAAAGAGGGAGTGAGAAAGGTTAGGTAACAGAGTGCCAATGAATACTCAAAAAATACACAAAAACTCAACACCTTATATATAGGTAAGAATGAACATGAATGCTGTTTCTGTTCCACATTAGTACAATCATATTGCACGATGTGTAAATAATCAATACCACACTTGTCACCTCTGAGACTGCAAAAAGGTTTTTCTTTAATCAATCTCAAAACAATCCACATTTTCAATTAAGGTTGTACATCTGTGTACATAGATATCTATCACAGCACTCAAAAAGGAGCTTCAAAATTAAATCTCACACAAAAAGACAAAAACTCTTCTTTGAGTACAAGACATTATACATTGTTTACATTTGTCCTGTGAAGTCAGGCAACAATGGACAATTTAAAAAACGTCAATCCACGTTTTGACGGACATTTTCAATTTACATCTCCACCTTGTTCAGGACCAAGGTTTAGATACATCTATATTGTATACCATCTTTTCCAATTTGCTCAGCCCGAGCCTTGTCGATACTTCCTTGAGGGAAGATCGTTCTCATATCTGCTGCATACTGAGATGATTTTAGATATGATACACATTTGACTAATAAACAATTTCTTCATTTTCAATAAAATACTGTACAGACAAACCCAGGGAACGGTGATGGGAACTTGCTTTGCCCTCAGCTTTGCTGGGTTGTACCTGGGCTGATGGGAGAAGCAAGTTGTCAGTAACATCAGACACTTTGAAGACCACGTCGTCCTCTGGGTCAGATACATAGATGACATCTTTTTTATCTGGAAGGGTACCCAGAATCAAGCTTACGAATTTGTCAACATACTCAATGATAAGTCCCTAAACCTATCATTTAGTAGCAACATCAACAAAACTACCATTGAGTTTCTAGTTCTGAAATTGGAGGAGGTAGGAAAAGAAACAGCAGGCAATAGTCTACTGCACACGGACAGCTGCCGCCCTATCTTTCTAATCCAAAGCATCCCTTACGGAGAGCTATTACATTCGAAAAAAAACTGTAGCACTGACTAGGGATTTCAGAAAGAAAAGGTGCATATGATGCAAAGATTTGCTGAGAGAGGGTATGCTAAGAAAACCATTAGACAAGCCAGTAAGAAGGTTGAAAAACTCAAACATAATGAATTGCTAGTACCAAAGAAAAAGACAGATGAGGATAAGGACAAGCAAAATAGATTCATTCCATCTTTTAACAACCACGCCTGGCAGGTGAAACATAGTTTAAGAAAATACTGGGAAGTTTTAAAAACAGACCCAGATTTAGTAAAACCTGTTGGAGACAAGCCAGCCATCACTTTCAAAAAAGTGAGATTCCTAAAAGACATGTTGAGTCACTGTTTACTTAATCTGGAAAGGGATAAGACTGACATCAAAGGATTTTTCAGTTGTAGAAAATGCAAGGCATATAAGTTTAGTGATAATTGCAAGACCATTAAACTATCCGAAAAACTAGCAGCACACAAAATCCTAAAACATTTTACTTGCAATACAGAATTTGCAATATATGCTCTCAAATGTCCGTGCAATTAATTCTATATCAGGAGTACTGTCCATGAGGCCAAAAAAGAGTATTAGAACATATGCAAGCTATTCACAATGAAGATCAACAATACCCCATTGCCAGACATTTGAAAAACTTCCCTAACCAGATTTGTAACCTGCTGAAATCCAGTGTGCTTGATAGTGTTCCAATTCGAGGATGGGGCGGCAACAGAATATTAGAACTAAGAAGATTAGAATCAAAATTGATTATCAGGTACAACACCCTTCATCCGACAGGCCTTAACCTTGATGAAGAACTAGCGGTACATCTTGGTTAATCATTACTGACAGAAGGATTGAAATAGTTATTAGGTGGACATCTTTTTTATTTGAAATATGTAGATACATATTTGATTTTAATCACTATCTTTTGTCTATTTGTTGCAGTATACATGAAGATATCGTTGAGACGCAGGAGAGCTATAATATCTAACTAAAGTTGCACAGTGGGAATTTTATTTTCTTATTGTTCATTACTATTATTGTTGTATGGCAAGGCACAGTCAAAGCCACCAGCCATGAGACAGAATTTGGTACAACGTGCAATAGTAAAGTGTGAACAGTGTGGAGTGCTGCAAGCGAGGTGCACCCCAACAATAACTAATGGAATTCCTACTCCCTCTGCGCTGCTCGATGCAGCTCATTGGATCCCCTACACCCTCTGCCCTGCTCGATGCCACTCCTTGGATTTTCTACTCGAGCAGCTCTTTGGATTCCCTACTCCCTCTGCACTACTCCATGCCCCTCCTTGGATACCCAACCCCCTGTTACAATAGAAATGATTTTGTTTATGTATTATTATATGTAAGTTAGCATTTGTGGCCATTTTCTACTTGGGCACCATTTTGAAGAATCATGATTGAAACTAATTCTTTGCTATTTCTGAGAAATGTCCTTTTCTGAGTTGCATTGCTCCAGGGTTGAGTTTTGCTTCACTAATCAATCAATCAATCAGGACACTTGTGAAGCGCACTTCATACCCGTGAGGGTCTCAAGGCGCTGGGGGGGGGAGTTGCTACTGATTAAATAACCACGTCTTGAGTAGTCTTCTGAAGGCCAGTGGGTCTTGGGTCTGCCGGAGGTTGGTGGGGAGGGTGTTCCAGGTCTTGGCTGCGAGGTGGGAGAAGGATCTGCCTCCGCTGTCATTCTTCAGATGCGGGAGACCGTGGCGTGGGCGAGGTCGGCAGAGCGGTGCTTGCGGGTGGGGGTGTAGAAGCTGAGTCGTCTGTTGAGGTGCGCAGGGCCGGTGTCGTGGAGGGCTTTGTGTGCATGGATGAGGAGCTGCTCTTATTAGCGCATACCTTTCACACCATATAGAGGCCTTCTCCCACTTGTCTAGTGGCAGGGACGGGCAGAACGACCTTGAATAGCAGATAATGTGTGCCCGCTCTCAGAATTGAAACTTACTTCTTGTATTTCACTGTTTAGCTACATCTGCTTGGAAAATTCAATGATGGGCGTGCCTTCATTGGTTCTGAAATGTACATAATGTATCTTTATGCTGGATGATGTCAGTCCTTCTGCAGCACTCCTAGCGACTGGGCAGACCAGGCTCCGCTCTGAGTGTACTTTGAATAAACAGTTATTGGTTTGTATTCTCTAATGTCTGACCGACTCTTCATTTTGTGTTCAAGGCTTGAGGTGCTAAACGGGTAAATTCCTTCACCCCTCTGCGCTGCTTGATTACAGTCCTTGGATTTCCCACTCCCTCTGCGCTGCTCAATGCTGCTCCTAGGATACCCTGCTTCCTCTGCGCAGCTCGATGCATTTCTTGGATTCGCTTATGGTTAATGGAAAATGTAGTAAATGCTGTTTTTCATTAAGATGTTCTTTGAATGCTGCTGGATTAATAAAGTGATTAAAAATATGAATATTTGTTGCCTCTTTGTCCTTAATAGAATCGAAACTTTGCTTTTCTTTAGCTAGCAAATGTATAACTTACTGAGGTATCCTCAGTAGAAAGTACTTTCAGTTTTCCACTTCAATTCCATCAAGGTGAATTTCAGCTGTGCCACACTTTTGGAATAATTTCAGAAAGTTAGTACTCTAGTTGCTCATTAGAACACTGTGGTACAGCTGCTGATCACCAGGGAGTTAACTGGCAATCTGCTGCTGGCGTTGAAAGTGCATGTTTCAGTCTGCATGCCAAAACGTTTTAATGAAATAGAAGAAGATATTTGAGAACTCATTTAAAAGGTTTTCTAATTTTGCTTTCTACGGCACTAACCATAATGTCTATTACAAAATGGACTGCCTCTTTTTGTTCCTTTTTAAATGAAATATTTTTAGGTTTATCAGTTTGATTCAATCAAGATGGCTTCAGGTGTGCCATAGTTTTGTCATAAGGAACTGTTATCATCTTTTCATTTCAATTGGCTCCATGTCCAAGAGTCCTGTAACGGCTGCCACGGCATGGTGTCCATGTTGTGGCCAGCCTGTATAGGGGAGTTCCTTTTGGGTGTGCCCACTCTGTCCCTTAAATATTTTATAGGTTGAGCATCAGCACATGCACTGTCTGCAAGACCTGCTGTAATCTTTACAAGGAGTGTGAGCCCACCTGGCTTCTTGCCATTGGTTTACTCCTCCATCATTCTTCTTTGATGGCTTCTGATTGGTTGGCACTCCTGTAACATCACTTGCGGTTTTCTCTCAGGAGGACCGGCCAACTACAGTTTGGTTACGCTGTAGTTGTATATATGCTCCTTTGGGGACTACTGCTTTTATATCCACACCGTATTACTTTTCTCCACACGGGCCCAGCGCTTCATGTTTCAGCAGGGCACCCGTTTCTACTTATTTAGTTTATTGTTATGGTCCAGATGTTTCCTCCGTGCAAGGCAGTCATTCCTGTTCCTAATCTCATCAAACGGTAACTTGATGTTTCAGCGATAAATAACAGTGTTATATAAGCTAAACAAAGCCATTTTCCACAAGAAAACAGTTTGTTTGGGTGCTACCTGGCAACATTAAATTTGATTTTAGTGATAATAAAGCATTTTGGAAAATGTGCTTATTTGTTTTGTACTATTCTTAGTCACCACCTCTTCACAGGAAATAGAGGCTGGTGGTGCCAGTGTAGGATGGGAGAGGTGAGCAGGAGCCTGCTGCCAGTGCTGAAGCATTCACGGCACAGGGCTGTACGAAGCTGACCAAGACAAAGGCAGCGCAAAGCCAGCATTCTGGCATTTTCAGCACAAGTAAAGTATGAAAAGCGAAATGATAATCCATATACCACGCCCAATATGCCCAATGGCAGTACTCCATAGTGTTCAAGCTTTCGATTATGAAGCTGCGTGAGCTTGGGTCGGCTGTCTCTTGACACAGACAGTGCAGCCATTTTGGAGCAAGCAAATCAATAGCAGCACACTGTCAGCCAAGGTGAGAATTAGAGGGAAGCCGCCAAAGACGCTGGAAAAAATAGTATGAAAAAATGCCGGTATCACACCAAATATAGTTTGGAATGAGGTCACAAGGCTGGAGCTAACAGTTTTTAAAAAGTGGGCCAGGCCTGTAGTGGTTGAGGCATTAAAGATAGTGTGGATTAAAGCACCAAAATGAAGTGGGAGATCCATATTTAAAAGCAAGTGTACTTCTGTACGCGTTTTAGTAACATGAAGAACAAATGTTTCATGAGAAGAAGTGAGAGCGACTTCTTTTTGAGACAATAAAGCTCTTATTCTGATCAACTTGTTGAACTCTGCTTTCAGGGGCGGAATGAAAGGCCAAATCGAGATATCAAGCCTCCCTACTCGCTGTGAAACAGTGACAATGTACGGAATTCCAGCCAACATCCCGCAGCAAGCTTCATTATTTAAAAGCAAATAGCTACCGTTAGCTATTAGTGTGAATGTTGGTACGATAGCTGGCACAGGAATTCCATTCATAATGCAAGCTAAATTCGGAGCCTCCACATTATACGTGTCGTGCAATTAAGCATTCTTGCATACGAGTGAATGATCAGGTGTGGAAGTGCACTCCTCCCCTTTTAAGTAAACCTCTTAGCCATCCCTTTTGATTGAGTAAGTCTCACTTTCTAATTCGATTTGTAATTTAATTTAAAATAAAATGAGCTCGGGTTAGACCGATCAAAGTCAGTAAAATATGTGAATTTATTCAAAAGGGTATTTGAGCTGCCTTTTATGGGAATAGGACAATGTTCCCATTGGGTGTCATTTTTTTTTTAAATTCTTTTTATTTGCAGGATATCATTGCAAAAACATCACAGTACAGTTCAGCTCAAGAAGGCACACATTCCAGGTATACTGTATTAGCTCCAATCACCTTTTCTTCTTTTCAAATTTCCACCCAACCCCAACTTTTCCCGCCCAACTCCCCCCACCCAGCATCCCTCCCCAGGCACATCAAAGTAAGCATATTGTGTCAACTATCCATGGTGGTACAATCCGAATCCGTCTCTTAGTTTCTCCAAAGGTTTGTCGCAATGCCCTCTGTGTCCCATAAGCCACAACGCAGCCATGGCCAAATGTCTACTCTTTTCTTCTTTCGTGCACCTGTGTCTGTGTATGAGCTACTGTCCCTTGCCATCCAGAAGCGCACGTGAGTCCAAGGAAACGATATTCCCATGGCATTCTACCCATTTCAGTCATCCACAGACGCACTCCCGGTGGTAGAGTCCACTTCAGCCGTTTCAAAGGATATCATCACAGCATTCCACTCAAGAGATATAGGAACCCTTCTCAAGCCTTTGCGCTCTTCGGTCTGTAATGCCATACCCTCAGCCTTACCCCACCTCACTACTTCTGCTTTCCATACGTCTGGATCAGGTGGCCTGCTCGATTTCCACCTCATGGTAATAGCACGCTTGGCCATTAGTAGTGCGAGGTCAATGAACCTCGTGACCACACTTCTTTTACGTTCAGCGGTCCCTAGTCCCAGCAAGCTAAAGGATATAGTGTTGTACTGTCTGGTGGGGGACACTCTGTGTAGTGCAGTGTGTATTGTAGCCCAAAAATATCCCAATTTCGGGCAATCCCATAGCATGTGTATTAACCTTGCATCCGCCAGTCCACACCGAGGGCAGGAATCTGGCGCGGTGGGAAACATTAAATGCAGGCGGTGAGGCGTGAGGTACGCGCGGTGTAAGATCATAAGTTGTATAAATTTAAATTCGGGTTTCTCGAGACTCTCTTGGGGAATTTAAGAACATGCTCCCATTCCTTATCTTGAAACGCTCGGCCTGCATCCCTCCCCCACACTTCACGCAGCGGCTGCAGCGAAATCGCCCTCCCCGCACGAATACCACTCGCAATCCATTTCGTTAAATGGCTCCCTGAACCCATCAGGTATAGCATCGTGTGTAATGGGTTGACAAGTGGTTCGTCGCCTGCCGGTGCCCAATTCCGTGTGATGTAGCCGCGCACCCCTCCGTGGAGTAAGAACATTCCCCCAGGCGTGTGGTGTGCTGTGCAAAAGTCATTGAATGTCATCATCAATAAGCAATAATCGCGCCTCGGTTAGACCTCATTGGCTATGATACTGCCACTGCGCAAAGCTATCGAATGTCATCATGTGTCCATCATTGAAAAAATCGCCCACTTGCGACACCCCGGCATCCGTCCATGTGGTGAGCGCCCGTGTAGACAAAATTCCCGTCCCCAATGGGATCCCCAGTAATGGTATTGTGGGAGCGTAGGAGGAGGTGGGGGACGTGTATCGCACAGCTCTCCTCCAGCAGGAGATGGCCATCTTGAGTAAGGGAGGAGCTTGCCCACAGATCGCCGCGTTGGGCAGCAACAGTGTGTGGACGGCACCCCTTCTCCTGTCTTCTTCAGACATGCCTATTTCGTGCAGGTTGCGTCCCGCTAGCCAATAGCCAGCCACTGTAATTGGCACGCATAGTAATACGCCAGTAAGTCAGGAACTCCCATCCCTCCAGCCGCCGTGGGTAGCTGTAGCTTCGCCAAACTTATGCGGCGTGTGCCCCGTCCCCAGACCAGCTCCGTTAGTATGGTATTCAAGGTTCGAAATACCGCAGCTGGGACCATAAAGGGCAAGTTCGTAAAGTAGTAAAGGAGCCTCGGGAGGACTACCATCTTAGAGACGGCCACCCTGCCCGCCACTGACAATGGTAGTGCGGTCCACAGCCCGACCCAGATTGCCCTCAAGCATATTTGTCGCCCCTCTGTAAATCTGTATCCCCAGATAGCGGAAAGTAGTCTCCGCCATTTGGAAGCTGTGAGGTGGGAAAAACAAGGGATCACTTGCCTCCAGAGCAGCAAAACAGTATCCATGGGATTTAGACTCGCTGATCGTAAGGCCCGAGAGTGCACTAAAGTCTTCAAAAAGCTCGGGGATGGGATCCAGTCCCCCCTTTAAGTCCCTCAAGTAAAGGATGATGTCATTGGCGTATGCCGACACCACATGTGTTACACCTCCCCTCTTGATACCTCTGTACCGTGCTTGAAGCCGGAGTTTACACAGGAGCGGTTCCAGTGCCATAATAAACAACAGCGGGATAGTGGGCAACCTTGCCTCGTGCCCCTCGCTATAGCCAATTGAGGTGAGATACATCTGTTCGTGCGGACCCTAGCAGTGGGGCGGGTGTATAGTAATCGGATCCAAGCAATGAAGTCAGCCGGGACCCCGAACCGTTCCAACGCCGCAAACATATAATCCCAACGAAGGGAATCAAATGCCTGCCGCAGGTCCAACGATATACAGCCCTCAGTTGTCACGGGTGAATGCTCGTGAAGCATGAGTTGGCTAAGCCTCCGCAGGTTCATCGCCGTGCTTCTGCCAGGCACGAAACCACATTGGTCCGGGTGGATCAGGCCCGGGACATATTGCGCCAGTCTTGTCGCCAACACCTTGCTCAGTACCTTGTGATCGGTGTTCAACAAGGACAACGGTCTATAGTTAGCTAAACGTAAACTGTCCCTACCCGGCTTAGGCAATGAAACAATCAGGGCCTGCAGCGTAGACTGCGGTAACCCACCCGCTTTCTTCGCTTCGTTGAACACCTCGTGTAGTCGCGGGGCCAGCAAATCTACATACGCCCCATAAAACTCAGCCGGGAGGCCATCGGTTCCCGGGGTCTTGTTCCTTGGGAGTGCTTTTATTGCCTGTCGTATTTCCGCGACCGATATAGGTCGTGCCAAGTCGTCACTCTGGGTCCTACCTAGGCGCGGCAGCTCGATTCCCGACATGAACTCTTCAAATGCCTCATCAGACATACTTCGATGTGGGCCGTACAACGACTCATAATATTCACGAAAGGCAACGTTTACACCGAACTGTTTTGCCACCAGCCTCCCAGATTGATCCATAACCTCCAACACAGGAGTAGGGTCCGGGGCATCTCGCAATATCCGGGCCAATAGAGGTCCGGATTTGTCTGCGTGGGCATGTTGTCTACATGTATATTCCCTGTAATCCAGGACACGCAGTTCCTCCAACAGCTCGGCGTGTTGAATGTGTGCCTCCTGCAATGGCGTAAAAGGCAAGTTCGTGCCCGCAGCCTCCCTCTCCAGCATGGCCAGACGGCCCTCCACATCACTAAGCTTCTCCATGACCATACGCCTCATACCTGTTCGTGTGTTCAATGCCTCCCCTCTTATATACACCTTGAAGGCATCCCACTCTATTTGGCGTGTACTAGCCGAGCCATCATTTATGTGTAAATGTTGTGCGATGTGTTCCGCCATGGTAGCTTTAAAAACGGTGTCCTCGAGCAGGTCCGGGGACATACGCCACGTCGGTATCGGCGTGGGTATCTTGCCCCATCTCAGCGTGACCTCGACTGGATTGTGGTCCGAGAAGGTCTTACCCATGTGTTCTGAGCCTACCATCTCCCCCAGTAATGTCATGTTGCAAAACATGTGGTCTATTCTCGTGTGTAGGCCATGGGGGGGGGGGGAAAGAAGGTATACTCTCTGTCCGTCAAATGCATGCATCTCCAAATATCTGCTAGCCCCCAACCCGCCGCCCACTGAGAAAGCGCTTCCGCCTGTCGCCTGCTTTCAGTAGCCTGCAGTGGCGGGTGGGACCTGTCCAGCGATATGTCCAGGACTGCATTAAAGTCCCCTCCAATAATCCACACATTCTCCGACCAGTCAGCTATCACTCTGTTAAGCGAGGTCAAGAAACCCCCCTGTCCCACATTCGGTGCATACACACAGCCAAGCACAACAGGGGAGCCATCCAACAATCCCCTGACAAGCACATACCGGCCCTCGGGGTCTAACCTCTCCTCCATCACCTTGAAGGGGACTGAGTTCCTAATCCATATCGCCGCTCCCCGGGAGAACACAGAATAAGTAGTAGCAAATAGTTGCCCCTTCCACTTCTTGAGCAGTTTCGCACCTTCATCCCTATTCAGATGTGTTTCCTGTAAGTATGCCACTGCAATACGTCTCCTATTCAGTTGCGCAAGCACCCTATACCTTTTATGGATTGAGCTCATACCTCTCACATTCCAGGTGCACATTTTGTATTCGCTAAGTGACCCCATGGCCGTTTGCGACAATTAGGTTCAGTGTATCCAACCATGTTACCAACTTCCCAGTAATTGCTGCCGTGTGTGCCCCAGTTACTAACAACCCCAAAACATCAAGGTCCCCATTCAAAGAACTATGAGGTCCAAACACTAGCACCCAACTGGGGTGACAAGCAAACAGTACCATTGCTGCGCCCTGGGGGTGTGGTCCCGCTCTCCCTCGCCTGGGCCTCGCCGGAGTCCTTACGGCGTGCCCCAGCGAGTGTCCGTACCCCCGACCCCGGTTAGCCCGCCCAAGGTCTTTCATGCAGGCTATACATTACCAAGCGGTGTCTTCCGAAGTCCCGTTAAAGTTCATTCGCCTCTTGTGCAGTTATTTTCGGAAAAAGTTGCAGGCTGTCCGCAGAACCAGATACCTCCGTCCTGGCATCAGAGGCGCTATCTAGGACCACCGCGTCGCCCACGTTGTGTGCAGCCAGTGCGGCCTCCGTCAGCCGAGCCCTCTCCTGTGTCCCCCTCAGTCCCGTCAGGCCGTCTGGTCCGCTCGTTATCTCCACCTCCTCGTGTGCTGCACCCTCTTCAGGCCTCTCCTCCCTCCCGCGCGGCGGGTCGTCCCTCAGCTGTCCCTCCGCAAGAGGGTCTTGCGAGCTGGGCGGCGTCAGCGTCACCTCCATCCACTCCGCCGCCTCCTCAGCCGTGTCAAAGAAAAGTGATTTGTTGTTGTGAATTATTTTCAGGCGGGCTGGGAACAGTAAGGCATATTTCAGGTTCTTGTCCCGCAAGCGTCTCTTCACATGCAGGAACGTAGACCTGGCCCTTTGCACCTGGGGGTGAAGTCTGGGTAAATCGAGATAGTCTTGTCCTCAAAGCGTATAGGCGCCTTCTCTCTTGCCACTCGCAGGACTATATCCCTATCCTTGTAGTTGAGCAGGAGAGCTATTAAAGTACGAGGTGCCGCACCCGGCCTTGGCGGTTTACCTGGTATCCTATGCGCCCTCTCCACGCTGTATAGGGGCGTAAGCACCTGCGGCCCTGCAAGGTTCCTCAACCAATCCTCTACGAACTGCGTCGGGTTCCTCCCCTCACTCCGCTCCGGAATTCCTAGTATTCGCACATTGTTGCGGCGCGCCCGCCCTTCCGCATCGTCCATCCTCGCCCATATTAGTTTCAGCTGCTTCTCCATGTTTTCCATTTTCGTGGAATGCTCCGTCTGTTGCGGGATCAGATCGTCCAGGGCCAGTTTATGTTCCGTGACCCTCTCCGCCAGCTTGTTGTGATCAGCGCGTAGTAGGGACATGCCAGTCGCCATTTGGTCCATGCGCGTTTCCATCGCTTCCCTGGAAGCCCGTATCTCTGACAGGATAAGGTCCAGTTTGGCCTCCTGCGATGTCTGGCCCGTTGGAGGCACCATCTCTACATTAGACGAGGCCAGTGGATCTTCTGAGCCAGTAGACTGTTGCGTTAGATCAGCGCCCCTCTCAGGCATCTTGGCCCTGTTCCTGACCATGTTTCTCAGCAACTGGATGGCGGCGTGTGCGCCCCCGGGGGGCAGCGTTCCAGCGGACAGCAGGTCGTGCCTCAGGCGTCCCACCTGCGCCGTTCCCGACTCTTCTACCGCCAGTGTTCCGTGTGCTGGCGGAGTGGTGTGGTATCGACAAGTCGCTCACGTGGCGCGCCTACGGTGGTATTAAGCCTATAACAATAGGCCTGGCCTGCGTCCCAGTGGTGGTTGGTCGCACCGCGGCCAGGCGAGAGTGGCACACAAGTACTGATCCCTTGTCCTGGCGCCGTCCGGGGCAAAATCGGCCGGCCACGCGCCTCCCCACCGGCACCTCAATGCACGTAATCGTGTGTGACCACTGCACTTCAATGGGGTCCACCCCTCACAAGCAGGAAAGCCAATGTCCCTCCGTCCGGCTCCCCGGGGGATCCCGTGGTGGCGTGTCCTCTCCTCCCACAGACCCTGCAGTGCTCCGCAGGTGCGATGAAAGCCTCCTCTACTCCACCAGTCCCAATGTATGTCAGCGGTCGCAGCCGCTCGGCCTCCGGTACCGCTAGTATCAACCAGGTGGCGGGGGGGTGTTCTCCCAGACGCTATGTCTCAAAGCCGGTCTCCAGGCAGTGAACAGCACGGCCGCCTCTCCGCCCCTCACCTCCGCAAGAACCGGGCCCTCCTCCAACGTCGTAGTGTCTTATCCTCTATGGCAGACCTGCCCCTTATGTGCGTCTAGGAACGTCCTGTTCTGCTTGCCCCGGCAGCTCCTGTAGTCCGCCATCATGGTTCACCGGCGTTAGTGCGCACCCCCGCATCGGCCCGCAGTCCTCACCTCCTGAACCGCCGTGAGCCGTCGGGGAGCTGTGAAAAGAGCGGGTCCCAGAAGTCGTGGCCTCCGCTATGCTCCGATGCTCCTCCGCTCGCCGTCTCCGACTAGGCACTTCCCAATCCGTCGCACAGCAGTCAAGGCCGTCGCCTCCCCGTCTCCACCAGGCTCTGCCCGGCAGGGCGGCTCCGCGCTCTGCAAGTGTCTCTCCGGCTGATTGCGCAGGGAGTGCACTCCAAGTGTCCTGACAGGGTCCGGGGTAAAAGCAGTGTCACCACCCCACCTCTGCCGCCGATGTCCCGACAGCTCCGCCTATCGTCCGCTCAGTGTTTCCGGCAGGTCGCTCACTCTGCGGCCCCACAGTTCACTCGAGGCCGCGGCTTCTGGGCTGGTAGCAGGCCTCTTCCGCCTCGGGTGCTTCGGCGCCTTGTAAGTTGTTGTGCCGGGTGCTGGACCCCGACCAGGCTGCCCACCGACACCTCCGTCTCATGCAGACCCGGGCGGGTCGTCGGGGCCATCAGGGTAGCAGGATATTAAGCTTGTATTACCGGGCAGAGGACGGAGCTAATTCAGCAAGCGTCCGCCATGCTCGGCTCTCGGCCACGCCCCTCCCATTGGGTGTAATTAACCACATTTCTAAATGTATTAGCATTATGCAGAAAGTGATAGCCATAGTGTTGGTAACAGAACAAGTCAGCGTAGTTTGCTGAATCTAAATATAAATCCTCAGCATGAAAGGTAGCATAATATTTCAAATCAGAAAAGAGAGATTCAATGGCTTGGACATCCCAATCATCAGATTGTATGTTTTGTTTCACAACATCTCCCATTGAAACACAAAGTACATTAGGAACATTAATCACCTCTGTGGGTCCATGAGTTTGAAATTTTACAGCATCTCATACAATAACATCTAGCACGGGCTAGGCTGTGATGTTGACAAAAGTCTGGTCTCTTTTCATGATGTGTGATGAGGAGTGTGGGGCCAAAGTTCCATCAATGAATCAGATTTTTGATCGTTCAGTTATATAGTGTCCATTTACCAGACGAAAAAATACCATCACAAATCCAATCGACATGAACAAAAAAATGGAGATGAGAACCAACCAGATGTAAGTCCAAGGGGGAACCAAAAAATGTATTTTAAACCAAGTAACAAAAATAGAAAACTTCAATGGTACACTCGATGTTATAGAGTCAGAGTCAAAGGAAAAATGTGACTGGTCAGCTAGACTTGTTTACACATCAGGCAATGACACATCCGTGGGATATGTATACTCAGTAACTTCATGTGGATCGCCAGCTGGCGAATTTAATAATGGATTAGTGACTGTGGTCATCTCTATAGCAAGGTCAGGGATGTTGGTGTCAGCAGAGGCCAAAACAGAATTTCTCAGCAGTACTGGACAAGAGACAGCAGGAGTCATACTAAGAAGAATCGGCCGCTCGTTGTAGTTTGACATTGTCAATGGAGTCGTACCTGTTTCCCTTGCGAATCGGAAGTGGTGGTAAAATGACTGTTCTTGTGCCCTGCATGCCAAGCACTGGAATGGGTGCATGATACGAGCGGCTGAACTCCTTCTTGTTCTCCACCTTCTCACAGACCAGGTCACTGACTCGGGGTAGCCAGCTAACTACAGGAATCTACCGGAATCTGTAGAGCAGCTTCAGCTCCATATGTGGAGGGCAAGTGTTCCTTTGCAAGACTGTCTCGAGTCTCTTGTAGGTTCTGTAACACAGCAGAATGATTATCTAAGTCATAGGGTACGGCTGTCGCCACCATGTCTAGACCATCAAGGTCCAGGACAAACATTTTTATGCCAAAGAGCATTTCGTAAGGGGTCTGCCCACCCAGAGATCTTCTAGGAAGCTTATTTAGTGCACGTAGTACCTAAAACCCTAGCTGTCAAAGATCGCTTTAAGTCACGGTTCATTCACTCCACAACAGAATTGCCCTCAGGCTGGTATGGAGACAAAAATTTTACCTGCACCCCCAAAGACCCCATGGCTTTCTTGTACACCTTAGAGGTGAACGCTGGACCTGATCAGAATGGAAGGTGCCACATACAAAAATTCCCACAAAGACATGCAAATCTGTGATGACAGTTCGAGCATCAGCACTCCTTTGTGGCCAAACGCAGAGAAAACGTGTGCATGAATCCACTGCAACTAAGATATATTTATACGCAGTATCAGCAGAAAAAGGTCAGCAGTGATCTAAATAAACACAACCAAGTGGTCTATTAGATATGTACAGCTGAGTTTGTGGCGGCCGTGCAGCAGTTGAAGGTTTAATCTGCTGACATACATAACAAGACATATTCACAAGTTTATTTACACAATCCACGCCGCCAGTAACGCTGCTGTAAGATCGAGACATACGCTGAAACGTCAGCATGAACCGAGGCTATGCCTTAGTGAGCGACTGTTATCAAGGGTAGCCTGCGGTCCGAGTCGGAAATCAGCCTGTCACCAACGTTGTTAATTCTCACATAGGGAACTTTATCAGGACTTAAATGATAAAAGTATTTAGAAGGGAAACCCTTAGGGTAATTATCACCGATCTCTGTAGCAGCTATAGCTGCCAAGATGTCATCATCATTCTTACTGTTGGACCTTGTAACTGCTGCTACTACATATGTTGCGACTGCGGTCTTTGCTGCTTCACCAGCAAGACTGTTGCCAACAGCGTGTACTCCTACATGCTGGTGACCAAGGGTATGAATTACATTTACGAGAGGCAGACGTTCTTTATTTCTGCGACTCAAACCCATAGTATCTTGTGCTTAATTGTGCCACCTTTGGAATCACGATAGTCATTCTGAGTCCAAAAGAATACATTTTCATTGAAGGACTGAACACAGTAATAAGAGTCACTCCCAATTAAAGTAGTCACACGAGGGTCAGCAAACTTCAATGCAAACACTAGAGCTTAGTTTGAGAAAGGTGTGACAGGGCAAGCTTTGTTTTTTATAGTCTATTATGGAAAAATTCCAATCACACGATGGTTAATTTTTTGGTTTTAATAAAGGTGTTACTATATTCGTGATAGTACGTAGGAGAACAGCCAACACTTGTTTCACCCCTTACATGGCCATCCGGCCTGGGGCTTCCTCAGGGCTTTACGAATCAGGTTGAAGAAGTATATCTGGTCGGTCTTTTCTTTGGATAAATAGAGATTCCCTGATTTTGGTGTAATGCTGGTACGAGTCGTCTCGTGCGATTGGAATTTTTCCATAATAGACTATAAAAAACAAAGCTTGCCCTGACACACCTTTCTCAAACTTTGCTATAATAGGGGGTTAGGGGTTTCCCCATGCCGAGGGTAAGCTTGACAAAAAAAAGGGACCATTGCTCAATAAACGGCTAGTAAGGGACTCAGACCTTTTACCCCTCATTCTCACTAACCCAAGCACTAGAGCACGTAGCTCTGCCAACTGGGCGGTACAGTCACCTAATATCTGCGTGTGCACGACATCGGACTTGAATTCTCCATTCACCATGGTACCAGCCACGATTGGGCAGACCACTGAATAAGAATGCTTAGATCCTATCGCCGGTTGCGCCGAACCGTCAGTGTTATAGATACAATGCTAATTCTCAAGCGTGCGCATGAACAGAGGAGCAGTATGAACAAACTCATACTGTAAGAACTCCTGAGTTTGCAATGAGGGGTCAAAGATAAATGTGACATCCGGAGATGTCAACGAAGTTGCCCATTGTATCCGATTAGGATATAAAACTTTAGAATTTGGCACACTGGCTTTCATCACTGCTTCAAATGCAGTGTAAGGTGTAACAACAAACATGTGTTTTCCTTGTGACTGCGCTCTCTCTTGTAGAATTGCCATATGTACAGCTGTCAAGACTTTCTCGACAGAAGAAAATCGCTTTTCAGCCGAAGTGTACAAGTGTGACTTGTAAGCGATAGGCACTGTGTCTCTTTCATTAAACGTCAAGTACATGAAACCCACGGCACCAGGCACAATTCTTATTACCAGGTTAGTGTGGTCATCATGAGTCAATAAGTACTTAGATTCAAGAATTGCAGAATAGCTGAACGTTCAGGCAGCCAGCATGACTTGGTAAAAGTTGGTTGTATCAAAGCATAAAGAGGTTTGATACGCTGGGCATAATAGGGAATATAAGTACGCCCGAAATTCAAAAATCCCAGCAAGGATTGTAGTTTTTTCAGAGTTGTAGGAGACCATAAATATGCGCATTTCTCCAGGAAGTGAGGTGCAAGACCTCTACCTTCATTGTTGAGCCCAGGAACAACACTGTGAACTCCGCAATGTTTGACTTTGCAAAGATAAATGTATAACCGAAGTCCGCAAACATAACTATAATGCGGTCAAAGATGTGGCCATAATTCGTCGTCCATTAGATAAATATCATCAATGTACGAGTACGCATCAGGATCAATGCCATCTAAGAAAGAGACGACACGTGCAGCAAAGACACCTGGGCTGTTTTTATAGCCCATGGCCAATCTTTTAAATTGTTTTTGTTTGCCGCCACAAGTGAACGCTGTCCATTGACTACTAACGGAGAACAGGTTATGACTAAAAATGCCATTTGAAATATCTCGTGTGACCTTAAATCTTTTTCGCATCAGACTGTTAATGAGAGCTGAGCTGAACTGTGGGTGTTCTGTACCGCACATGTACGACAATGTGAATTTAAATGTCGATAATCCAAAACCAGAAAACACAAGAATATGTCTACACCCAATTAATTTCCAAAAACCTATTTCAGATCATAGGAGAAACAAAAACTTATTGAGTTTGACCCGGTATTTTTATTTATACCTGTCTATTTCGGAAAAAAAAGTCATTCTTCTTTTGAAAGTTTCGCAAAAAAGGAAAAAACTGAACATTCAATACATTTAAATTGCAACATCTAACTATTTACAAACAAAATATTTACAATTCATATACACAATTACCATACATTCCACAAAAAATTCACTATACAAACACAAACAATTGAAATTTTCAAAAAAGTTAATCTGAATTCATAAAGAATGAAGAGACAAAGTCAAAAGGAAGGAGCACGTCCTAAAATAAGGATGACTTTTACAACCAGCCAGAGCTAGTTCAAACGCTTAGTGATATTGATTGCTCCCTCAGATGTGCCGACATGTTTCTAGTCCAAGGTAAACACTTCCCAGACTGTCATCAGGGCTTTGTCACTTTTCTGTGTAAAATGCAGAAAAACAATAAAGTTTTAATTATCTAGCTTGAAGCCTCTATTCTTTCTGGTATTGTACTAAATGATCTAAAATATGTACCTGTGTGTCTCTGATGTCCTGGCCTCTCACGGTATCGTCAGGCTCAGGGAAAACCTTTTTATGAATCTTTGTATTCAAGGAAGTGGCTCAAGCTGTGAAACAGGACATTTTATGTTGACTGCCTGTGATAGAAGGAAAAAGTCAGAGTTTCTCCACTCATTTATGTACACGAAGCGGGGAGGAGGAAGAAGATACAATCTTACTCATTCCTACCTTTGTTTCAGGGTCAGAGTCTTAATAGCGGCAAGTGGTTCGCCTGTGCTTCTGTTTTCAAAAGCAGGTTCTGATAAAAGAAATTGTAACAATATTGGACCCATAATCTTGTGTACCCACCAGTTTGCTATATAACGTACCTTTGTCAATGTGTGAGCAGGACGGGTGCTCTCTCTATTGCGCTTGACCGGTGGCCATCTTGGAAACGTCTGCACTTCAAACTCTTTTTTTATTAGGCTGGGGGTTATGGGACACGTAGTTTCTAGCAACTGAAGGGGCCGTTCCTAATACGTGTTTTGATGCAATTTGTAAATAAAGCGACATTTGTAGTCGGAATGAGTAAGACATCAGAGACCAACAGGTACATATTATAGATAGTTTAGTGCAATACCAGAAAGAATAGAGGCTTCAAGCTAGATAATTAAAACTTTATTGTTTTTCTGCATTTTACACAGAAAAGTGACAAAGCCCTGATGACTATCTGGGAACTGGTTTCCTCGGACTAGAAACGCGTCAGCACATCTGAGGGAGCAATCAATATCACTAAGTGTTTGAACTAGCTCTGGCTGGTTGTAAAAGTCATCCTTATTTTAGGACGTGCTCCTTCCTTTTGACTTTGTCTCTTCATTCTATATGAATTCAGATTAACTTCATTGAAAATTTCAATTGTTTGTGTTTGTATAGTGAATTTTTTGTGGAATGTATGATAATTGTGTATATGAATTGTAAATATTTTGTTTGTAAATAGTTAGACGTTGGAATTTAAATGTGTTGGATGTACAGTTTTCTCCTTTTTTGCGAAACGTTCAAAAGAAGAATGATTTTTTTTTCAAAATAGACAGGTATAAATGAAAATACTGGGTCAAACTCAATACATTTGTGTTTCTCCTATGATCTGAAATAAGTTTTTGGAAATTAATTGGGTGTAGACATATTCTTGTGTTTTCTAGTTTATTATGACCCAGTCTACCCCATACTCTACATTGACCTAACTCCTTTGTTTCACAAAGATAATCCAAAACCAGGCAGTACGACCCATCAGGTTTGGTAACAGTGAAATGAGGATTATTTATGGGTGACACACATGTCTCAATCACACCTTGATATTCTAATTGTTCAAGGATTTCCGCAACGGGGGCTTTAGCCAATCACCGCATGAGATAGCGGGGTGGTGGCTGTGGCATAAACCGCAATGGAATCTCGTGTCTGGGAGAAATTTTATCCCACCGACTTGAGTATGGTACAACACAGGTGCAAGCACCAGAGCACACTCTTCTGCAAAGTTCTGCGGACTGCTCCTTGGGCACGGTGTGCGGAAAGCTGGGGAGGGTGACCTCCTCCCCTCTTGGAGCGGCAAAAATGAAAAGCAGGGCCCAGTCTGACTCAACTAACCTAACAGAATGTCAGATGTTCCCAAAAAATCCCTTTTATTACACGTTGGATGTCACCTTCTATTAAAAGAACTATATCATATAGTCTGTCAGGGGGAGCCACCCTACTGGCAGCAGTTTCCATTGTGATAAAAGTGTCAGTTGCTGTCGCCTTCAGATATGGACGCAGTGCTTGCCGCACTATTGTAACCTCCGCTGCGCTGTCGAGCAGCGTTAATGCCCATGTCAGGATCCAAACCTGTGTTCTCACTATCCGTGGCATACCTTACGGTTAACGCAGCAACTTTCTTTTTCTGAAAATGAGGGCGTTAACGTGGCAAGTCTTCCTGCTTGCCTTTACCATCAGACGGGCGGGGCTGCTCACGTCCTTGTGGGGCACCTTGACCCCTGCCGTGTTCTCCTCCACCAGCTTGTGCGCGATGTTTCCTGTGAAGAACAAGGAGAACGTTGCTGAGGAACCTGTAATCTATCAGGAGCCCTAATTCTTGCGTGGTTGCACAAATCATAAATGCGCTCAGTAGACGCTGGTATCGGCGACGCCGGACGCGACCCCTGTTTCTATTGCTGCTTCCCCTGATTTTATTCTTCCAATTCTGTTTTGGAAAATTTGGATGATCCTCTTTAGTAGACTTTGCTATCTGAGTCTGCGGTTGAGTTGCGGTTTTAGCAAAAGGCTTAACACCCAAACTATTGCGGCCAATGGTCTTATAAGCCTCCGCAATAATTCAAGGTAACGCTCGGGTTTGTCAACGTCTTGGACAAGGCGCAAAGCATTCGACACCTGAAAGTTAACCGCATCTCCCTTTACATTACAAAAGATGAGATCAGCAACTACGTCAAACACTCCAACGAGCCTCATTCTCAACTCGACAGCCGCCTCCGCACTGTGCTCATCCGGAACATGCTTGATCACAGAGGGCAAGACATTTATAGACGGCGTGCAGAAACACTTCGCATATTCTGCTGCAAATACTTTACCCCAAATCTCACAATCTATTACCTCTGGCAATAGGTCTTTCTGCAAACTAATTGAGAGAATCCTGTGTTTTTCCACAGGAGTGTTATTAGGAAACACTGCTTCCAGTGGGTCAAATTTCTCGGCAAGCCAATAAGGCATATCGTACTTAGTTTGAGGGTGCTTGCCCATTACTAAATTAACCGTACTAACCATGACTGGACCAATCTACATCCCGGCCGGTCCAACTTGTTCCGCTGCAAGAAACATATTGAACTAAAGCCCTATGTACCCCAACAAAAGAGGTATAAAGTTGACACAAGTCATCAATCGGGGCATTGAGATAACGTGGATATGGTGTGAACCCGGCTAAGACTGGCCAAGTGGCCCCAGGAATTGACAAGGGACCTAACCGAACCGGAGTTACTGTGTGGGGCAGGGTGCCATTAAACCAAACACGATGCTGCCATGCCGAAATTGGAATCTCTTGTGTCCTATATGGAGTATAGTTCACAGGAATCGCAGTGTGAGTGTATGTATGAAACGTATCCTCATCCACATTTATTGCAGGAAACGTGACCCAATAGTAGAAAAGCTCAAAGGGGAACGCCGAATCAGCACTCACTACAAATATTACAGACATATCATCGTCTGGTACTCCAAACTGCGTCTGATGACGCCGGAGCGCTGCCCAACTATGCTGAGCTATGTCAATATCACCCATGAGGACATAGAGAAGAAAAACAATTTATATAAATTGCAGTACAACAAAGGGTAGTAATTCAAAATGTGTACCTTTTTATAAATCTTATGCTTGAATTAACCTATAACACATTCGTATAGGTAGGTTAATCCGTCATGCCTGTTAACCGGAAAAGGTGTTGAGGGTATTGGGGACAGATACGAGCACTAATCAAGACTTTGGGTGCCATGTTACGGGAATTCAGCTCATGCACAGAACTATGCGCAGGAAACCAGGACTTCAGTGTATTGTGGTGTACCAAAAATGCACCTCAGTGCCCAGAACCCCTATCCGACTAGCAACAGTGTCTCATTCATTCTCCGTACTAAAGTGAAGCTACCAATGAACAAGCGACTTTGGGACCTCTCAGGAATAGTGGGAATCAAGAACACTCTTTTGTTTTTATTCTCATAAATGTCCACAACGTGAGCAATCAGAGACACTGTATAGTTTAAAATGTTTATTTCAACTACGTGCTCTAAGATGCAGTATCTTTGCTAACATAAGTAAAAAGATGCATAAAATCAATACAATCAACATTGTTACAATTCCATAAAATACAAAGGGAGAAATCATATTATAATGGTCTATAGCGCCTTGTGTACCACCCTCCCCTTGATAGGAGCTAGGTATTATAATAATAGAAGATCTCTAGGTTAAAACCGGGAAACCCATACCTCCAAAGTCAGGTGAAGTGAATCACATCCCAGATCAGCACAGCTCTTTGTCGATTGAAAGGTTTTTTCCAAGTGCTAGACTCATGCATGCAGTGCAATATTAAAAGCACCTGAGTTTTAGAAATGAGCAGCTGTGTTTGTGTTGTGTCTAGAGCGTGGGCCGATCAACCTGCATCAACAGCATACATTGTTTTTTTAACCTTGAACACTTTGTGTAGACTTGAGGTCGCAGTGTGAGTCTAGAGATATGAAAAACAGACCGTTCTCATGTGAAGGAAAAGCAAGCAGTTTGTCTTTATAAAAACAGAGATGTTGTGTCATGTGCAAAAGCAGCAAAATGGCGTTTTCACAACTAACTCACTTATGCTAATATAGCAATATGTGCAGGCAGAATCATTGTGATGTATTCCTATAGGTTCTGTATCGATCCCCCTATTCCTGACCCTATTCTGGTTAACAAGTTAACTAGCAGCCATCCCATGAGGCAGAAAACCCCCATGATGCAGGAACCGTTATCTGATAAAGCCACACTACGGCACAGGAACGTGTTTTCTGATTAGGTCATAACGCTTGCCATCTAATTAGACAAGCGATATTCCTCCAGCCCCTGATAAGGAATACGGAGTTCTCAAAACAAATCAAACCTATGACAGACCTGGGAAAAACCCTGCGGCCATTGTTTTGATTTCACCGAGAACTTCAGCAAAAGAATGTGCTAACGACCAGGTCGTATGACATCCTTATTGACGTATCTATGTCCATCCTTACGTCAATCTCGGCACCTTAAAGGTATAAATATTACCGATATTGCCCTATGCAAACACACGCGGTGGTGACGAGATCGGAGCAGCCAGACTTGCCGAAGCCCAGAGCAGAGCAGACCCCGCTGGCGCAGCCCCGCCTTCCTGACGCGCTGAGAACGAGAAGCTGCCTTTTCTCCTGCCGAGAAATCCAGCTCCTTGAGACCCTACGGGTGAGTAGTGCGCTCTAGAAATGTCTTGATTGATTGATTGATTGAGCTCTGGCGCTTCCGGGTAGCCCTCGCAGGCAGCCTGGAATATCGAGACCAGAGACGAGAGATACCATCCCTCATTCATCCTAGATTCCAGGTACAGAACTGAATAACCCCTTGCAGAGAATTCTTTAGTCAGTCACTTGGCAAAACAAACTTAACTTAAACTGTAACTTTCTATTCCCGCCCACGTATTAGGCTTAGGTCAGGTACACGGGGTAGGCGTAGTTAGAAACACCAGTTGAGTACGATTAGTCAAATGTATATGTGTATGTATTCATTTTATTCATTTTAAACCTTCATATGGCTCAGAAACCATATCAATGTTTTTACAGTATTATTTTATACTTCTGCTTTTAATGTATGCACTTTACTTAACCATAAGTATTGCAATAATATCGATCCATTTCTCTTGTATGAGAAAAGAGACTGATCAATAAATAACATCTTTTATTGAACACGCCCGTCTCTTCCTTTTCTCTACAATCTGGTGAGACTAAGAATGCACGTACTGACTGAGTAAAATAAATTGCCTTTTGTTCACACGACTCTAGAGATACACTCTTGATTAGGGGAGAGCAAAGTTGTCATGTTCTATGGTTGTCAGAAACTAAATCCCTTCTTGTCTATCCAGGGAGGTTCAACTCCTCCTTGCCTATTCGAGAAAGTTTCTAGTGAACTCTGAGCTAGCTGGCAAACCCAAAACTTTAAGTCTAATATCGACAGTAGTAGACCTAGTTAACGTCTGGTCTAGGCCTATACTATTGAAGGTATTATTCCAATGCGCAGAGCCTATTGGGATAATAGGAACTACACTACATCATATTCATCCCTACACTTTCATAGGTGGCATGAACTGGAACACTTGGATGTTTTTCTTTGTAACTCTTCATTGCCAAATAAAAACTACCAGTGTTTCTTTTCTTTTATTCCTCATTGTGCTAGTCTCCCAGTGGATTTCCTGTTATATCACGTTGTTTTTTCTATGTGTACCGAAGTGAACAATCACTGGGAACAGACACTTTCAATATTCTACAAATCTTTGGTTTTCTTCATTTCTTCTAGTCGAGTCTTCATTCATCTGGTATTTGAATAACTAACATAATTATATACTTGTTCCTGTAATTCCTTCATCTCACAATAACTGCACTGTTCTGCCCCTGTCTATGTCCTCAGATGAGTCAATATTATTGTTAATGTTCTTAAGTTCTTTTTGAATTCACTGCATCTCTGGGATTATTTCTAAGTGAGTTAAATGAAGGTGTGTTTACGCTGAGGCTATGTAGGATCAGAAATTGACAAAAGCTCGTCACACTTTTAGAGCAATTGTAAGGTTTACCCCAGGTGTGTTTGCAATTGACAAAATCACTTCTGACATTCATTGCAATGCTCTTTTTTACTCTGTGTATGTTAGTTGATGTATCCGTAGGTTTAATAACTGACAGAAGATATTCACACATTCGCTGCACCTGAATGGATTTTTCTCTGTGAGCATTAACTGATGAATCCTTAGTGCGGAAGATGCACTAAAGGTACTTCTACACTCACTACAGTCGTACGGTATTTACAGAGTGAGTGCAAGCTGATGTCTACATAGGCTTGACAATTGACTACATTTGTTCACACATTTATTGCACTTGAAGGCTTTTCTTCTGCGTGTGTTCGCTGATGCCTGTTTAGGATTGATAATGGACTTCAGCTTTTCAAGCATTCATGGCATTTAAACGATTTGTTTCCCCTTTGTGAGCTCGCTGATGATTTCTTAATGCTGAAGAGTAAGTAAAACTACTTCCACATTCACTGCAATTGTATGGTTTTTCCCCTGTGTGTGTTCGCAGATGTCTCCGGAGGCTTGTTAACTGACTGAAGCTCTTTACACATTCACTGCAATGGTATGGTTTTTCCCCTGTGTGTGTTCGCTGATGTGTTTGGAGATGTGCTAACCGACTGAAGCTCTGCACACATTCACTGCAATGGTATGGTTTTTCCCCAGTGTGTATTCGCTGATGTCTCCGGAGGCCTGTTAACAGACTGAAGCTCTTTACACATTCACCGCACTGGTATGGTTTTTCCCCTGTGTGTGTTCGCTGATGTGATTGGAGTTCTGCTAACGTACTGAAACTCTTCACACATTCACTGCAATGGTATAGTTTTCCCCCTGTGTGTATTCTCTGATGTCTGTGGAGCTGTGAAATTTGATTGAAGCTCTTTACACATTCCTTACAATGGTATGGTTTTTCTCCCGTGTGTGTGCGCTGATGTGTATGGAGGCTTGATAATTGACTGAAGCTCTTTACACATTCCTTACAATGGTATGGTTTTTCTCCCGTGTGTGTGCGCTGATGTGTATGGAGGCTTGATAATTGAATGAAGCTCTTCACACATTCACTGCAATGGTATGGTTTTTCCCCAGTGTGTATTCGCTGATGTATCTGGAGGTTTGATAATTGACTGAAGCTCTTTACACATTCACTGCACTGGTATGGTTTTTCCCCTGTGTGTATTCTCTGATGTGTGCGGAGACATGTAATTTGACTGAAGCTCTTCACACATTCACTGCAATGGTATGGTTTTTCCCCTCTGTGTGTTCGCTGATGTGTTTGGAGTTTTGCTAGCGTACTGAAACTCTTCACACATCCCTTGCAATGGTATGGTTTTTCCCCTGTGTGTATTCTCTGATGTGTTTGGAGTTCTGCTAACATACTGAAACTCTTCACACATTTCTTGCAATGATATGGTTTTTCCCCTGTGTGTATTTTCTGATGTCTATGGAGGTTTGATAATTGACTGAAACTCTTCACACATTTCTTGCAATGGTATGGTTTTTCCCCTGTGTGTATTTTCTGATGTCTATGGAGGTCTGATAGATGACTGAAGCTCTTTACACATTCAGTGCAATGGTATGGTTTTTCCCCTGTGTGTATTCTTTGATGTCTTTGGAGGAGTGATAACCAACTGAAGCTCTGCACACATTCATTGCAATGGTATGGTTTTTCCCCTGTGTGTATTTGCTGATGCTCTTTTATGGTTTCTAATTGGCTAAAGTTCTTGACATATTCAGTGGAATTGCACGATTTTTCTCCTGACCGTGTTTCCTGAAGGGTCAGCATAGTTCATAAACTACTTGCGTTATTTTCACATTCCCTGTATGCGTGTTATATTTTGGACGCGTGATTTCCGATTTAAAAATAAAAATACAAGACTCACTAAATACCTGCCACATTCATAATATCAGTAAGGCTTCCTTGAGGGTGATTGCATCTTTAGATTGGATAATGGCTTTGCATGCTTGCGGGTAAAGCCTAATCTTCCTTCCGGTAGGTGCAAATTGGGACAATACTCTGTACTTCAGAGAGGAGAACTCCGCTTTCCTTTAGCCTTCAGTGGTTAGGCTCCACTTCGTTGTGCTTTTCCCTGGTGCCTGAGGTTTGGCTAGAAAGAGTTAACAATACACCTAGAGCACTGAATGGTGGTCTGTTGCCAATTTAGATAGCGAAGCACTGCTCTAGCCATATCATGATGGTGAAGCGACTCGTAATGTGTACAGCTACTCCAAAGAGTGTCCCGCGGCAAAGCACAGGTCAGAAAAGAAAGTAAATCAGTTTGTTTCAAACATGGACAAAAAGCCAAGATTTCAACCTTTTTTAAACATTATCATGATACTAACAGCTCAAAGCTGAGGAGGGAGTTTGTTCCAAGCTATGGATCCCAAATAGACACAAGACCTTCCTCCAACTCTCATACCGGCCTCATGATCAAAGCTGGTGTTGGACGCTTGTTTATACAGCAGGTGGTTTGTCAGTTTTGTTGTCTTGGTTTTGTTGTGGTCATTTCTTCGTCTTGGGGTGTCGAGGTGCAGATCTCAGACTCGGACACTCACTGAATTGCCTTTGACTTCGTCTTCCTGGATCTGTCCTCTGCCTCTGATTGCACTGATGTTTTTGGAGCTCCTTATTTTTGATAATTTTTGCAGGTTTGATGTGTTATCTTCATTATTCATAATCAATCCTTGCATTTAAGGCTTATTCTCTGTTGGATGTAAAGAAATGTAATATTACTAAATGCAAATGTAATAGAATGTGAATACACAATATTTAACCAGCTGGATAAGACATCTCTTCTCTACCATATTTGAAATTTAGTGAGGAACATTTTACCATACATGGATATTTCATTAAAACTGTGGTTGAACATGTCACATTGTATTTACTTCTGAAAAGATAGTGATTTACCATTATTCACTGAGTAACTTACTAAAGAAAGGGCAGCCACAGAGCACTCGTGCTACAGGTAGAGTTTTAGGCAGATATACATGGACAAGATTTCATTTAAACAGAACAGATTGTGGAAAAAGAGAGGAATCAGGAAGCGCTGCCGTTAATTCAGTTTCAGGAAGTATCTACCTTAGGTAGCTCTTCAGGAAGTGTATAGCAAAGGTAACTCTTCAGGAAGTATACATGACAAAGGTAACTCTTCAGGAATTATTTAACCAAGGTAACTCTTCAGGAAGTGTATAACAAAGGTAACTCTTCAGGAATTATTTAACCAAGGTAACTCTTCAGGAAGTGTATAACAAAGGTAACTCTTCAGGAAGTGTATAGCAAAGGTAACTCTTCAGGAAGTATACATGACAAAGGTAACTCTTCAGGAATTATTTAACCAAGGTAACTCTTCAGGAAGTGTACAACAAAGGTAACTCTTCAGGAAGTGTATAACAAAGGTAACTCTTCAGGAATTATTTAATCAAGGTAACTCTTCAGGAAGTGTACAACAAAGGTAACTCTTCAGGAAGTATTTAACCAAGGTAACTCTTCAGGAAGTGAATAACAAAGGTAACTCTTCAGGAAGTGTATAGCAAAGGTAACTCTTCAGGAAGTATACATGACAAAGGTAGCTCTTTAGGAAGTATATATGACAAAGGTAACTCCAGATACCTTTTTCCACAATGCTTTCCTGTTCACACTGGATCAGTTCAAATGCCAACTCCCGCCTTTACCTTGCAGCTTATTAAGAGTCTTTCTATGAGTGCGACTGCCCTCATGATCGCCGTACTCACGGTTGCGGTCAAACTGCCACCATCCAGGCGGACTGACCGCCGTATTATGAGTGTGGTGGTGAGACCGCCCCCCCCCCCCACCAGGATCAAGGATCCCGCTGTGGAGGCGGTCTGCAAACACCCTGAATATGTTGGCAGTGCCGATGCCGTCATCGCCGAGCATATTACAGTCTGCATATCCACCGCCCTTTTCATGGCGGGGACTCTACCATGAAAAGGATAAAGGACATGCAGGTAAGGGGGCCCTCACAGGGCCCTGGCCGATTCTGCTCCTGGGGTTGCATGCAGGGGGCACATGCTGTGCCATCCCATGGAATGGCACCCTTGTTCCTGCACAGTGTGGCATGCATGACATGGTACAGGAACGTACTGCAGGCACTTTTAAGGTGGTGGTATGCTGTTAAGGCTCTCAAATGAGCCTAATACAGCCGCCGCGAGACCGCTGCTGCACCGCCCACCCACCATGGATTAGGTCATAATCCGGCGGCGGGCTCTCAATGGGCTTGGCAGTCTGCCTGGTACCTCCGCTGTGGTAGTCCCATTGGAAGACCGCCACACTCGTAATAAAGCCCTACGTCACCTTCAACACATTTTACAGCCCTCCGGGCTCAAGCATTTCTGGATCCTTCTAACCTGGAAGACTGGAGCATTATCCCGAGTTGAGGTGGATTTTCTATCAGCGTAATATATATCCATCTCCCTTGAACTATTGACTGATTCTGCCCTGAAAGACAACTTAAAAAATTAGTCTTTAGTTCTTCCTAAAGTAGATAAAGTTAAGATCCTGTTGTATTTCAATCAGCAGCTCCTTCCAGAGCTTTCTGTGAAACAGAATGAGGGGTTAATTCTAATGGCCCGTCTTTATATTGCGCACACAGATATGGCAAACAAACATTAAATCATGACATTTATTATTCAACGATATCAGTCATTTAATCCTTATATAGAATCCATCACAACCAATAAATTATCTGAAATATCAAGCATCCAACAGATGTGTGCATATTAATAATTGCTTTCCATGTTCCTGTTTTCCATGATATTTGACTTATTGTGGTCTGTCTGAAGGCCAGGATGCTACTTTGGAACTCAACAGGGCTTTGGTAGAGCGAAAGGGGATGTCGATTGTTCACAGGTGAAGTCACATTCCTCCATTCCCATATTTCTTTTATCCAGGTTTACCTCATTCCATGTCCTTCAGCTCCCCTACTCCCCTCGGTCTGTGTACTCACTCTTCAGGGTTCCTTGTTAGCTGTAGCAGGGGGGCACGCTTGAAGCATGCACACAGCAGATGGAGATAATGGCCTGATAGTGAAGAGGCCGTGGTTGTCAGTACACTGATCACAAGCTTCATTTAAGAAGCTCACCTGGGAGGTCCTAACTGAGAAGGTGCACAGGAAGGGGCCTATTAGCTATAAACAGAGAGAGTGCACAGGTGGGTGCTAGTGAGGTATAAACAGATGAGGTACACATATAGGTGCTTATGAGGTATAAACAGATGAGGTGCACATATAGGTACCTATGAGGTACAAACAGAGCAGGTGCACAGGAAGGTGCTAATGAGGTATAAACAGAGGAAGTGAACAGGTAGGTGCTTCAGTGACTCTGGGACTATATCTGCTTCTAGACCCTCTTCCTATAACGCTGGCTCCTGCTCCTTTTACAACACTTGCTGCAGACAAGGGGCCTGATTTAGAGTTTATCCGACAGGTTATTGCCTCAAACATGACAGATCATGATCGCTTTATTACAATTGCCACAGAATATAATGCATTTTTAATAGGGTAGACAGGACACCTGCCTCATTTATGACAGAATAAACCATCCACCTGAATATAAATCGGGCCCTTGGCGGACATTGTGTCCAGTGTCTTCTCAGTGTTGGAAAGAATGCATTGCATCAACGGCACAGTATTATCTCACCACTGCTGTGACTCGCAGTCATAAGGCCATTATGAATGGCCTAAGATGTGTGCCAGAATGCCTGTCAGGGCTCGACAAATGCACTCGCCCGCTCGCATTTGCGAGGGAGAATTGATGAGGACAAGCTATTTTTAGGTCCTAGTTGCCATTTCTGGCGAGTAGGAAGACAAACTAACTTTTGTCCTCTGTCTTTGAAAACGGAGCAAAAGTGACAAGATAACAAGATTTAAAGGCATTTGTATTGCTCCCAAAGGAAATGAGCAATAAAGATGCCTTTAAATCTTGTTAACTTGTCACTTTTGCTCCTGTTTTCAGAGACGGAGGTCAAGTAGGTTGCCGTTGGGTCAAGGGACTTTTCCAAGGTACTAGACCTGCAGGACTAGTACACTTTTTCGGATTTATCGAGCCCTGCCTGTGAATAGTTAAGCATGAGCGTTTAGGAGGGAGATGGGTCTGTATGATGAGCAGGACTAGGGGGTTTTCCAGGGCCTGTGAATAACCATCTTTACTGTCTCTATCTTGGTGTCAGTGGGCTTGTCTGTGTCCCCAGATGAGTTGTTTTGCAGCTTATCTTATTTATGCTCAAAGAGTTGGAGCTTTTAGGACTAAGCAGCTCTTTCAACAATGTTTGAAAACAAAACTAGTCAGATGATCGCCACCAGGTGTAGTATGCATGTGTAGAATCACACACTAGTAAATGCAGCGCCTGCATGCTTCACCTCGTCAGTTTGTGAATGAACCCTAACTTGTGAGTAAGTGAAAATTCACAGACGCCAATCTGACTCTTTCTGACACTTAGAGTTTCACTTCAACAAAATGCTGCAGTAACTCTCCATCCAGGGTAGGCAGAGAAATGGATCACCCTCTAAAAGTGGTGGCGAGTAGTGCTATACGGTACATTGCACCATTTATGCGAGAAAAACTGGGGAAATGGTACAAGGCACTGGGAAAATGGCATGTGATGACAATGTGGCATGACCTTCCCAATACACGTGCTTTTACACTTTTTTTGGGCTCTCTGTGTCCAGTTTATCAAGGCTCAGGGTCTAGTTTCAAGTCAAGAGATAGTGCAGGATTAGACTAATTATAATGTCATACATTCCAACAAATGCCTTTACCACGTATGCCTTTACCACGTAACACCTTTACCACGCAAGTCTTTACCATGCATATGCCTTAACCACGTAACACCTTTACCACGCAAGTCTTTACCATGCATATGCCTTGACCACGCATAATGATTTACAACAATGGCCCTGCCATAAACCACCTCAAAATGACTTTATCCAAAGGACGATCAGCCGTACTCTCACTCGGTGTGCCACGAAGACGACAAATCATTGTCCAAGTGCTCACTACTGTTTTATTCATTCTATAATGCAGCAAAACCCAACACATGATGCCTACGCATTTCGGCTCACGCCTTCAACCGAGCAACCCAGTGTACCACAACCACAGTGTTATTAAAACAAACATCACATGAACACTACACATTTACGGTCTCCACCTAATCACCTATTACACGTTTAGTGATATACTGCTCCAATTCCCCTTCTAATTCCTCATTTCGCCCACATTGTCACACAGAAATGTTGGCAGTTTTCAGTGTTAAAGTAAAAAGATTCTCTATATTTCCAGATTTCATATTTATGGTGGGGCAGATATCTGCTTTTACCAGCCCCATTTGAACTAAAGAGATTATACGTAATGAGGCTTACACGCTGGCTGACCTCCAGACTGTCCTGGGGCTTGTCTTTATGGCTGCTCCACCTTCAATTCTCTGTGGTTCGCAAGTAACGTTCCCCAACGAACAGGGCTCTTAACACCTTAATATCTCGGTGGGATGGTGTACTTGCTTGCAGCACATACAGGAGATCACCATATCTAATTAAGTTGGCCAAACTTTATGACAAGGCCTAGAACACAAGCAAAGGTAATGCGCTGGGCAGCTTCCCGTACTTAGCTGTGTTTACATTCAGCCCTGTTAGGCACTGCCATGCTCCCCGATGGAACTTCCCGCCACTGACGGGCTGATAATCATTTCCAACTCTAAAGCAGATGTATTTCACGAATAGAACAATATCCAACGAGTCGTCACTCTTTCATACAGCATCCCTCTCGCAAATAACATTTGTTCTCCAGCAAGGCTAGGTTACAGCAGTAGCCAGTGTGTCAGGGGCTCTAGTCCAAGAAAGACATTCCCTCTTTGACCCATGTGAAACTGTGAAATACAGCAATAATTAGGAGTTCAGTGGGCCCTGGTGCCACTGCGCCTGCTGCGCAAATGGAAGCTACGCCTCTAGTTTGAAAGTAGGAATGGAGGAAAAACAATCCGTGTTTGGGATAAATGTCATTACATAGAAAATTGCGGGTGTGCTCATGTCATTTAATATGTTTTTTAAATTGTAAGGCAGGCTTGTGGAATACCTCATTAAAAGAGGCTTTCATTCTTCTACGGCAGAAAAGGGTGTACCTACAAAGAAATACACATACAAAGGTGGAGAAGTGTGGCTCACTGGTTAGAGGAGGCAGACCCTGATGCAGAGGTCGGACCCGGGACCAGGGTTCAATTCCCGATGCGGCAGGGTCTTGAGCTCAAAATATCCACGGACTCGATAATTCTCGCCTCAGTGCCTACACGAATCATGGGTTCACACTCTGCAACTCTGGGCAATAGCTTGCTTAATCTCCACTAAGGCCCCAGTGCGATGGGATGCCTGGTCTTCACCTTGGGGATGCCCAGTAGGGGTTATCTCGCAGGGAAAGCCAGGACGGGTTCCCGAAGCAAGCGCTAAGAGACCTGTCGGTGATTTGGCGCTATATAAATCGAAATTAACATAACATAACATAACAAACACACACACAAAATATGAACACACAGATAAGTACCACTATACCGAATTCTGTGGAATTGATCAAAAACTCTGTGAATTCTGCTCCGTAACTCCATTCCATCTCACCACAATTAAGAAAACAGAATCCTCACATACCCTTGGGAAAACGACAAGTAACATTATCACATGCTAAAATGCATATAATCATCTAACAAAAGTGAAAATAAAAATACAGCAAGCAGTGAGAGACGTGATGATTCTGGGGTCCTTCCTAACCTAGGGAAAGGACCAAGAAGAATCCTTGAACACAAACAGCACACAATGCTGACATGATTTGGTGGTGGTCCCATCCTCCTAGGACCACCCCAAGCACAGGTATGGGCAAAAATACAATCCCAACCAAAGGCCCTGCAAAGCATTATGGGACGAAATTCTAGAGTGCAGTGATTATTATAGTATCCAATAGCAAAACCCTCCTCAGGGGTAGGCTCTCCGGCTCAGCTGAGAGCTAATACAATAATATTCACTAAACTCTAGAATCTTGCCCCAGAATGCGCCGCTTTCGGCAAGCAAGAGCATTTTTTTCTGCTCTCGCTTGCTAGAACTGGAACACAGTTTTCTGTGGCTTGGCCGGAGCGGTATAGCTCCCGCCAAGCCACAACAAACAGCTATGTCCCACGGGTGGCCAGGGAAATAGCAGGGGTCTGCCCTAGGGGTGCCCAGGGCCATTATTGGCTGAAGGTTCTTCATATTTTCCCCAGGGCTGCGGAGGGGCCATGTGACCCCCGCAATACATTTAACAAAAAAGAGGTGGCAGTCCCTAGGGGTGCAGGGGGGTCTGTGTGGCCCCCACACATCAATTAAAATTAGACCCCTGGAGAGGTGGTCCCTGGGTCTCCGGGAAGATCATGCAGGCCCCCCCTTCCAAATTGACAAAAGGCCGAGGGAGTTGGCATTCCCCGGGGTCGCAGGGGTTTTTTGTGCCCCCGCATTATTTAAAATTAAAGCCCTGAGAAGGTGGCAGCCCACAGGGTGGAGGAAGGGGGGTCCGCGCAACCCATGCTTTGTGTAAAGAGAAAGCCCCAGGGAGGTGGCGGACACCGGGGCACGTGGGGAGTCAAAGAGCCCCCCCAATTATAATTAAATAAGCACCGGGGAGGTGGTGATTCCTGGGCAGTGGAAGAGGCTGTACAGGGCTCGACAAATTCACTCGCCTGCTCGCATTTGCGAGGGAGAATTGATTAGGACAAGCTATTTTTAGGTCCCACTCTCCCTTTCTGGCGAGTAGGAAGACAAACTAACTTTTGTACTCTGTCTTTGAAAACGGAGCAAAAGTGCCAAGATAACATGATTTAAAGGCATTTTTATTGCTGACAAATGGAATGAGCAATAAAGATGACTTTAAATCTTGTTATCTTGTCACTTTTGCTCTGTTTTCAGAGATGGAGGTCAAGTAGGTTAAAGTTAGGTCGAGGGGATTTTCCAAGGTACTAGATCTGCAGGACTAGTACAACTTTTCAGATTTTTCGAGCCCTGCTGTGCGAGCCTCTCCCACTTTCATTTTTAAAGAAGCCCCGGGTAGGTGATGGCCCCTAGGGCAATATTCAGCTTCATGGGGGGGACCTGTGTTCGCCTCACTCTATTATTTTTAGAAATGCCCTCAGGACCTGGCCCACTTGGGGCCAACACAGGAGACCACGCTAGGTTTAACAACAAAAAAGTTGGCAGGCATCGAATCCTGCCGAAATTATTTTTTTTATGCTTTTTTTGGCCATGCGAGGTCTTTGTGGGACTCCCCCGAAGAGACCCAGTGGGGTCAGGGTGTTTCTACCCAACCCCCTTTTCTTTTTTTAATGGTTTTTTCTGTGAGTTGATTCAAACAGAGTCACAAGACGGCTTCCAACACTTCCTCGTTTGAAGTGTTGGTAGCCAATCAGATCAAGGTATGAGATTGGGAGGGGTTGCGGGTGCTCCGTGTCCCAAGGTATTTCTGTAAATAACTCTGCAACTACTGTACAGATTTAAAGAAATCACAAAAAGGCACTTCCCAGAATCAACATCCATTTTCCTGACAAATCTGGTGTCATTCTGTTAAGCAGGTCAGGGCTGTAGACATGCCAACATTTCCTATGGAAATTAACATGGGGAAAAAGCGTTTTGGGACCCCCCTTTTTTCTAAGACAGATCACCCCGAAAAAAGACAGCAGCTAAAGTGAGTTGCAAACTACTTTTAGAAATTTCACGAGTATTCGTCAAATGACACCAAAGTTATTGGCAAATGAAAAAACGCTCTTCCTATGTAAACTACATCCTAACTAAAACTGATGTAGCTGATATTTTATGATACCAAAAGCCTTTTGCTTTAAGGCCTGTAGCTTTCTTTAATCTACTTAAAATTGACACCAGCAAGAATGCATAAAAGGTCACACGTTCCATATTCTGTGTCAGCCAGCTGCAACGTGCAAAGCAACACAAGGCTTTCCGAGAAATACGTGTGCCAGCTTCCAGCCAGCTATTGCAGAAACAGCACATTTCCTATCTGTGTCAACGTGACCTGACCGGTCACGTCCGTGCCATGCCCACATATACCAGAAACAGATATTTCACCTCTATGGAAATACCCCAAATCTGCTTTTGTTGATGACACGTGCCGATGACACGAGGGCAGCAACACCAGATCATAGACGTATTTCGGTCCTTAGAAGGTATCACACCAGAATTAGCCTTCACTGATTGGTCCAGCAGGACCTAGTCTGATCGGTGTTACGTATTTTGTGATGCCCATCCTCGAGGGCTTGTATCTATAAAATGTCTCTGCACTGTCATACCAATTGGGCACTCAGTAAGCTTTGCTGAGGTCTCCGTGCTGCATGTTTATTTTGCATTCTGATTGGGTTCCAAATAAATCTTGCAAACGTGTGTGCTGAGAGAGAATTATTTCGGTGTCATTTTATTATCCTTTATTATTTCAGCTTCAACATTTGGTGAAGAATGCGGTCCCATCACAACTGACTGGCTCCATTGACGGACACTGGTGCTTGGCCTCTTCTGCACCCTCTGAGAGAGGGGATTTGAGGTGATAACGTTCTGTTTATTTATCTCTCTCCGATCTCTCTGGTTGCTGGAGCGTCGATACCGGTGGATGCTCTCGTTGTTGCCTCTCTGTTGTCTTTGGGGTGATTCTGCTCTTTTCCCTCTCAGCACGCTTGTGTTGTTTCTGCCTCTTGTTCTTGGCTTCCTATGACTGCGCCAGTGTGTTTATGTCCTGGGGATATTTACACTGCTTGTTTTCCCGACTCCATGTCTTTCATGGTCCCTTTTATGGTCACGTTCTTCGTTCTCCTGTTATTGGTTCTCATGGTCTATTTTTGCTTCTGCCATCACAAGGCCCAGGAAGTCAATACTGTTTAGCCATTTATCTCGCTTTCTGTAATATTGACTTTTCTTCGATTCTGCGCCACGGGCGTGTGTTCACCTTTGTCATTGCTGCCTACTGTCCGCTGCCTTTTCTCACGTACAATTTTTTTCTTGTCCTGGAGGGTCTGGCCCAGGTCTCAGACATTCCCTGGCTGGTGACGGCAAGTTTCAGCAGGATTCCTGGCCGGCAGTAACTCTTTGCCACACTGACATTACTTATGCCAGATCCCCTGTTGCTCAGTGAACTAATAAGACTGATTTTTCATGACATTTCCTCTCCAACGCGTTTGGCACAAGTACCTGAGCAAGAATTAACAAATGTACGTTTTGACTTTCAACTTTCTGCCATTTTTGCTATGGAGGACACTGGTTCTAGCCTTATCCAAGACCTGGAACATTCCCCATTGTGCCGTTTTTGCAATAGAGAACATTGGTCCTAGACCTATCCGAGACATTGAATAGAACAGGAAAACAGTGGGTAAAATACCTGGCTCTAAGGGTTAGTTAGCATAGCGCCAAGAGGAAGAAGAACAAAATTAGGGCCTATTCACCAGCCCGAGTGGACCATTGAATAAACTTAGGGCTCCTTCACAAGAAGATTAAAAAGCATAGGGAAGGGACAGGTTTGTTCTGGAGCCATGCCATCCACTGAACCACACACATGTAACTGGAAAGCAGTGGTCCTTGCAATATTATTACCGGCACCAGCAATACTAGTGACAACGATGATTATAGTCTATTCTGCAGATCTTGAGATACCGCATCTTAATGGAAGAGTGGGAAATGAACCAACGAAATCCCCAAAGGATTATGAACTGAATATGACTGACTATGACCACAAAGAATGCTGAAATGGGGGTGGATGTGAATAAAGGGGATCAAGGAGGATTGTGGGAAACATATGAAGGAAATCAATACATTGAAATGCTAAAGCCATATGTAACAATTTTAAATATATCTGATTGCTATGTTTGCACACATCTGCCCACAGATGCCACACATAGTTTAAAGTACCACGTACAGCCAGTATCCAAGTATGTAGGCTGTGTCTTAATGCGCGACATGCTACTAAGCCAACACAGCATGTCTGTGTAGGTGTCGGTAGGTGTGACTGTATTTGAAGTACTGGCCCCTCCTAGCGATAGCAAGCAAGCAACAGACTCTCCTCTCATACCTAAAAGGGTCCCTTGCACAAATATGCAGCCGACTGGCTCAGGGTCATCAGGGATTGTTCGACTGTGAAGACAGGATAAACAGGATAAAAGGTATACAACCAGCAAAGACAGTTCAACAGATATATATGGGCACCAGCAGCTGTAACCACACCATGAGACTGACACGAGTCAGGAGCCGTGACAAGTCATCTCCAGGTCTGGTAGGTTACAGGGGCCTTTTCTTTGTCTGTGGCCCATGGGCATACTTCTATCTGCCTCCAGGATGGTATGCAAGTTGCTACCGAGCATCCATCATTCCGCAGATGACCCACTTCACCAAGTTAGTTCCAGCAGAAAAGCAAGTGTTGGCACTGGTTAGGGCAGAGAGAACGGCAGCATGGGTAGACAACATATTAACAGGTTTTGGGGCGATGATCCCAGTGGTAGGCGGTGCCTATACCTCAGTAAAGATACACCAGTTATCCAGAATGATTGAGGATCTAGCGGACTCTACCACTGGCGCCTTAGGGAATATAACAGAAGAACTCACCTCCATGAGGACCGTAATAATCCAGAATAGGATTACTCTAGACATCATTCTGGCCAAAGAAGGCGGAGTCTGCAACATCATTCATCAATTACCTTCTCAGTGCTGCATATTCATAGATAACAGTGGGAATATAAATATAGCAATAGATAAGATCAAGGAAATTAGAGATGAGGCTCATGGTATACACACAGGGGGCCTGTGGGAAGACATGATGAACTGGTTTGCAGACTGGGGTTCTTGGATACTACAGGCCATTATAATAGTGGTAGCAGTCCTTTTGACACTATGCCTCCTGGTCAAAATCTGCCCGGCCTGTTGTACAGTCATTTCCAACTCCTGTGCCCGCTGCATATCCAGGGATGGTATTACATACCACCACACCCATCAGCATGAGGGACAAGAGATGATGAACAAAGCTGATTTCTGATTAGCATGTGATTTGGTATCAGATGTGCCGATGATGTAGCTGATATTTTATGATACCAAATGCCTTTTGCTTTAAGGCCTGTAGCTTTCTTTAATCTACTTAAAATTGACACCAGCAAGAATGCACAAAATGGTCACGCGTTTCATTTTCTGTGTCAGCCAGCTGCAACGTGCAAAGCAACGCAAGGCTTTCCGATAAATACGCGTGCCAGCTTCCAGCTAGCTATTGCAGAAACAGCACATTTCCTATCTGTGTCAACGTGACCTGACCGGTCACGCCCGTGCCATTCCCACATATATCAGAAACACATATTTCACCTCTATGGAAATATCCCAAATCTGCTTTTGCCGATGACACGTGGGCAGCAACACTAGATCGTAGACGTATTTCGGTCATTAGAAGGTATCACACCAGTATTAGCCTTCACTGATTGGTCCAGCAGGACATAGTCTGATCTGTGTTATGTATTTTGTGATGCCCATCCTCTAGGGCTTGTATCTATAAAATATCTCTGCACTGTCATACCAATTGGGCACTCAGTAAGCTTTGCTGAGGTCTCCGTGCTGCACGCTGATAGGGTTCCCAATAAATCTTGCAAACTTGTGTGCTGAGAGAGAATTGCTTCTACTACCTATTGGCAACCGCCTGTAGGTGATATATACACACACATCGGATATATATACTTGGCATTTTGTTGTAAAGGCATGCGTGGAAAAGGCATGCATGATAAATGGTGCATTGTAAATGCTATTTCACTCTATGTCCAGTTTATCAAGGCCTAGGGTTTAGTATCACATCAAGAGATAGTGCAGATTAGACTAATTAAGACCCCAATTGGTCTCATAGCGTCATGGTACTCAATGGGACATGGACCTAAACTGAGTCAATGCCGTCTACGGAGTCCACTTCAAAGGGCCTTTGCTACCAGTGTCTTGAAAGCTTCCAGTAGCACTTACGCTTCTTTTAGTGCTGAGGCAGTTTTGGTATTTGGTTCACCACCGAACAAAAGGCCTGACTAGTCCAGTTGAAACTTCAAATTTAAATTTGTAGAAAACTGTTGACTCAGTCGTCACCTTTGTACATTGACAGGGGTTCTTTTCAGAGCATAAAAATGTGGTGGACGCCCACATTAAATTTTGATGTCAATCCACCAAATGTTGTTTCAGAAAAACACACTGGGAGCTTTTTCACGGGAAGTATGGATCATTATTTTCTTTTCTGTCCATCGCTACCAGGTTTTACCTGGAGGTGACTAACAAAAACAAGCATTTGCAATGCAATAGGTCTCGCATTTTCAAGAGTTAGAGCTATGCGCATTGCAAATAGCAAAGTATTTTACCTAACTATAAAATGTGAGGTTTGGTTTGATTATGTGTTTTAAAAAATAATACATGTAAACTTGAGCTTATTTAAGGTAAAATAAAAAGTAAATGTTAAATGAAAATAGAATCAAAAGGTATTTAACTATTAAGCACATGTAAGATAAGGAACAAGTCCAAAGTTAATATATTATAATATGTTATCAGATGATCCTGTGCCAGTTACTTTGTCTTTACCGACCGCTGCTCTTCCTGTAAGATAGCGTTTGTGACCGGGAGGTAGGTGAGAAAAGCTCTTTGTGGCGAGCCCGGCAGGATAAAAAAAAAACATGGCCGCTAACTTCAATATGAAGCGGTGTGCAGAAAAGGAAGGCGTGGCCGCTACTACGAAAGAATGTGAAAAAGTGAATGAGAGGTGTGGCACACACAAGTCATATATCATAATTAACCACCACATGTTAAACATACCTACAGATGGTATATGCATGTATATATACTCAAATGTACACAATAAAATTAAACAAATGAATATATGTATGCACTCTACTAATCTATTATAGAATACCGGGAGGGCAAGGGTGATAAAGCGGGCATTCCTGTTCAGAACACTGCTGGCTGGTGACTGCCTGTCTGCATCCTTCTGTGTACCTGCTTCTACCTGGGGGTGAGGTGCCTGTTCTGCAGCACTAAACACACATTGTGTACCACACACACATCTGTGTTGCACAGTTTACTCCGTGTTCAACATTGCGTCGTTTGGGTTTCTTGTTATATATGCTTTTATTGTTTTAAGTTTTACTGGTATTATGACCTTCTGTCCTGCACAACACTTCTTTTAGCAAATGAAATCCTAGGTTCGAGACAGGGAACATGAGAGCAAGTCCTCTCCCAGGGGCAGGGGAAGTAATCAAAAGAATACAAACATCTGCACCCAATACACTTACTGCGTCCTCAGTAGGCACATAATATGGTGTTACTTTCACTATTAGATTAGTTTTGTACCAGTTTTTAACTGCACCGTGTTCTTCCCTTTTAAGGCGCTGCCTCGCATCTAAGTCAGTCCTAAATCAGTTTTTAAAAAACTGCATCGGTTTTGTTTGTTCTGCAAATGTCCTGTGTACCAGCATTAGTGGGCAGGAGGGCAGGATACCAACATGTAGCTTCAGCTGTAAACTGGAAGCTACGAGCAGCGGCGTGGGGAAGGAGCTATAATCCTAACCACGCCACACTACAACAAGCAGCGACAAATGGAATGCTGCCCGTTCACAAGCTGGTAAATGGAAGCAGCTGACGTAGGCGCGCCATGCCGACACACCATACGCGTGCACATGTCCTGTCCGGGCGCATGCATATCTCCTGTACCTCGACGACAATAGATCTTGCCAAGTGAGCAACAAATGCGCTGCATCGCTAGGCGAGACCTAAAAAGGACAGTACATCACCCACCCTAAATAAAGTGGGCAGTGTAATGCCCCTCCTTTGACGATCCCTACTCTATTGGCTGTCAGAGGAAGCTTGAAACCCTTAAGGTCTGCCATCCAGGCAGTTTATTCTTTTGTGTTTGCAAAGGAGTACCCAAACTCTAAATCATGTCATAAAAGTCTAGTGGACTATGCTCTTGTTTGGGTAACACCCAGGATTCCAGCCCGGCCCCTGCACAGGAACAGTTCTGTTACCCTTCCGGGAGGAGCTTCAAATGAGCCAAGATGATAACCTTCAGGCCGGCCTAAACCTTCTAGAGCCGATGGCCACTTTAGACACTGTTGAACAATTACTTCTCGTTTTGAATGTCCTTCGGTGGGAGGCACCAAGGGCAGCTCTACAATCGTTCTGCTTCTTCAGCGTGGGCGTTCCAACACTGTTGTTCTTCTGCTCGTCTGCTCAGCAATGGTGGCAATAGTTTATGGAGGAACCCAATGGATGTGATATCTCACCCTTTCTCCGTAATCCGGATGTGGCACCACTGAGAGGTTAGTCCACTCCTTTGGTCTGAAAGTATTATCCTTTGATGGTGACAAACAGCTGATCCTTAGGCTGGACAGGGATTCTGACAATTCCATCAGCGGTCTGAGGGTGTGCTTGACAGCCATTTACTTCCTGATGACTACTAAATGTATAAATATGAATAGCGTTCAAACTGAAGTTCTTCTCATAGCTAGAGGACTCTCAACAGGAAAGCCAGAGCTTTGTCCCACACAAGCTGAGCCTGAATAGGTTAAAAACATTGGAAGTTCATTTGCCCGCGATGTCTGATTTCTTCCTCAAATTCAAAAACGTTTGGTCTTCTTGAGTTTTACAACAGGATTACTGGAATGATTCAACAAAACTACTAACCTCTCCTAACAGAGTTGAGGGGGTAAGAGCTTATTTTTCTCTTTTGGCTGGACTATCTACCTCAACTTGTGGAAGGCTGCACGGGGAAGACAGCTACACTTTCACAATATGCTGATCTGAATATGCTGAAAATGATAGAGTTAGAGTGCAGAACTATCATCATGTGCTTTCACTGCCGCCTTGATGAAAAACAGCGGTACAAAAGGGGGTGGTGATGGACGGAGCATCTGAATCAATCAAACATTCACACCCAGTCAAAAGATCTGGGTTTAATCCATCACCGTTGATGAAAAACAGGTCAGCTTCAAACTCCTCTGTCTCATTCATCAGACGTCTTACAAAGTACAAAGGTGGTCCAACCTCCTGGCCTGACGTGTTAGTGCCCGCACACTACTCCTACATGACTTCTAAGACCCATCGCCTGGGTCCTAAATCACATTCCTCACTTCCAGAGGGCTAGATAGGGGTGGAAACCTTCAGTGAACTGAGGCATTACATATTGCCCTCGCTTACAGAGGGTTGGATGAGGGTGGAGGACCTTCAGTGACCTGAGGCATTACCTACTGCCCTCGCTTCCAGAGGGCTGGATGAGGGTGGAGGACCTTCAGTGAGTGCAGGTATCACAAACTGAAATTCTTCTTTTTGTTCCTAGACTCAACCCTTCCCTCAGTAAAGTCATAGTGGCTTCAGGAACGACTTGACAACATACTTATTCCGCTGATGTGATGTTCTGTTAGCTTGGACTTTGTCTGCCTGTTATAATCCTATCAGTCAATTCTTGGTCCCCCAGGCCCCTGACCACTGTGGCAAAGATACGCTCTGCTGGTAACGTGTTACTACAGCTCCAGGGCCCCGGATCAAGCTTCCTGTTGCTTTGCTTACTGTGGCCAGCTGGGCTTGAAGGATCGTGTGGTTTGTGGTTCACTCACTGCTTTGAGGCCACCGCCAGCTGGGTCTTCTGTTAGCTGTGCCTTGTGCAGATCTTCCTTCCAGGCAGGGGCTTCTTTCCTCAATGATCAGTTCAAAGGTCGGGTGCGGTACAACTGGTCTAGGTCAACTTCTTTATTGCAATTCTACTGGTCAAGTCACAGGTGTCAAGCTGTGAGATGAAGGACAATCTGGATTTTCTAAGCTCCGTGGAAAATTGAGACAGTTCTACCGCATCCACCACATACTGCAAGACTCCAAGAGCTGAAGCTAGAAATACAATTCTAAGGATGAATTCAACTACTCTTACTAAACATCCCCTTGAAAATGGCAACTAGTGAACATACCCACTGTACCAGCACAGTGCAGAGAGCTTTTCAAGAACCTCGAGGTACATTGATCTTTTCTATCTGTTGTAACAGAAGATGGTGATCCTTGGTCACATCAATGCTCTTTGTACAAGGTCATACATTTTGCTATCAGAATCCAATTAATCTTGCCCAAACACACACCTTCAAGTCCATATTGCATGAAGCTGGGCGGTCTTAGTCCTCAGCAAGCCCTTTGTAAATTGCTGACATTTTCTTAGGCCTCCTGGACAGCTGTGCCAACACACAGACCAACTAAACACTCTCCGGGAGCTACCAATCGATCCACCAGCACTTGGTAGCCCAATCCAGACTCCAATCTTTAAAACCATCTACCAGCATCCAGAATCCAATCTTTCAACATTCTCTGTTACCATCTTTGGAACTGCCTGTCTCTGAGATTCGTGGAAGCTCCACGCGCAAAGTTAGTTCGTAAAATCACAATAGACTGGAAGACAAGAACAAATAATGACACACCGCACAGAACTGTATATTAATCAACCATTTTTTCATAACATGTACCATTGTCTTACTTCTGTTGTTTCAACATGGACGTGTTGCTGTCCTTCATTTAAAACTTCACTCACCAGTTTGTTTTACATCATACCTACCTAGCTGTTTACTATTTCTGACCTAAAGAAATCTCTGGAAGAAATGTTGTGCTGCCTTTTTCTACGTAAATAGTTAATGGATTACTGCTGCAGGAAGCGTGCACTAAGATACACTTTATTGGGACTAAAGGTACTTTGTTAGAAAAGCTGCAACTTCTAGAATAATAACATAACCAATGCAGAGCACACAGTGCAACAACACAGACCAGGTACTAGGAGAATCTGATGCAAATAATGCAATAATATAGGTCACACACAAGGAGAATCTAAAGCACAGGCCAGGCACTAGGATTGATGCAAACAATGCAATAACACAGGCCAGGCACTAGGAGAATGTGAAGCAAACAATGCAATAATACAGGCCAGGCACTAGGAGAATCTGATGTATACCATGCAGTAACACAGGTCATGCAGTAGGAGAATCTGATGCAAACAATGCAATCAATCAATCAGACATTTGTTAAGCACATTAGATACCCGGGAGGGGCTCAAGGCGCTGGGGGGGAGGGGCCGTTACTGATCGAACAGCCAGGTCTTCAGTATCCTCCTGAAGATCAGCAGGTCTTGGGTCTGTCGTAGGTTCAGTGGGAGGGTGTTCCATGTCTTGGCGGCGAGGTGGGAGAAGGATCTCCCTCTGGTGGTTGTTCTTCGGATGCGTGGGACGGTGGTCAGCGGAGCGTTGCTGGTGTTTGGGTGTTTGGGAGTGTAGAAGAAGAGCTGTCTGTTGAGGTGGGCTGGGCCGGTCTTGTTGAGTGCCGTGTGTGCGTGGATGAGAAGCTTGAAGGATATCCTCTCGTTGACAGGGAACCAGTGCAGGTTTCTCAGGTGGGGGGTGATGTGGCCGTGTCATGGTACATCGAGGATCAGTTGTGGCAGGCGTTTTGGATACGTTGTAGTCGATTGATGAGCTTGGTTGGGGTGCCCGCGTAGAGGGTGTTTCCGTAGTCAAGTCTGCTGCTGACGAGGGCCTGGGTGATTGTCTTTCTTGTATCTGTCGGGATCCATCTGTAGATCTTGCGGAGCATGCGGAGGGTGTTGAAGCAGGAGGAGGAGACGGCGTTGACTTGCTTGGTCATTGAGAGCATTGAGTCGAGGATGATTCCCAGGTTGCGTGTGTGGTCGGTGTGGGTCTGGGGTGATCCCAGTACCGTTGGCCACCAGGACTCGTCGCAGGCTGACAGGTTGGAGCCGAGGATGAGGACCTCTGTCTTTTCCGAGTTCAGCTTTAGATGGCTGTTCTTCATCCAGTCTGCCACGGCCTTCATTCCTTCATGGAGGTTGGCTTTGGCGGTGATGGGGTCCTTGGTGAGGGAGAGGATCAGTTGAGTGTTGTCGGCGTAGGAGATTATGTTGAGGTCGTACTGTCGGTCAATGTGTGCGAGCGGGGTCATGTAAATGTTGAACAGTGACGGGCTGAGGGAGGATCCCTGGGGTACGCCGCAGATGATCTCGGAGGCTTTGGAACAGAATGTGGGGAGGCGGATGCTCTGGGTTCTGCTGGAGAGGAAGGAGGTGGTCCATACCAGAACCTTGTCTCGAATCCCTGCGGTGTGGAGGCGTGCATGTAGTGTGCGGTGGCAGACGCTGTCAAAGGCGGCGGAGAGGTATATGAGGATGAGTGCCGCGATCTTCCCGTTGTTTAGCAGGGTCCTGATGTCTTCGGTGGCGGCGAAGAGGGCGGTCTTGGTGCTGTGGTTGCTGCGGAACCCTGATTGGGAAGGGTCCAGGATTCTGTTCCTTCGAGGTATCGGGTTAGCTGTCTGTAAATGATTTTCTCAAAGACCTTGGCCGGGAAGGGGAGCACAGAGATGGGCCGGACGTTCTTGAGGTCTCTTGGGTCTGCCTTGGGTTTTTTGAGTAGGGTGTTGATCTCGGCGTGTTTGCAGCTCTCTGGGATGGTCGCGGTCTCGAGGGAGAGATTGATGACGTTGCTCAGGTGAGGTGCGATGGAGCTGCTTGCTTTGTTGAAGACGTGACGGGACTGGGTCTGACGGAGAGCCGGAGTGGACTGTGCTCATGGTCATGATGGTGTCATCGACGCTCACGCTGGTCCAGGCTAGCAAGGGGACGTGTTCGATGGTGTGCGGAGTGTCTGTTGGGGCTGTCTGGGTGTTGAAGCTGTCGTGGATGTCTGCTATCTTGCGGTGGAAGGAGGTGGCGAGGGATTCGCACAGGGCTTGCGACAGCGGGATGTCGTTGGTGTTGGAGCTGGGGTTGGAGAGTTCCTTCAGGATATTGAAGAGCTCCTTGCTGTTGTGTGCATTGTTGTTGAGGCGGTCTTTGAAGGATGTCTTCTTGGCAGCCCTGATGAGGTGGTGGTGGTTGCCGACGGCTTCCTTGTGTGCTGAGTGGCTGTCTGGAGTTTGTTCACTGTGCCATTTCTTCTTTAGTTTCCGGCAGGCTTGCTTAGAGGCTAGGAGTTCTGGAGTGAACCAGCTGGCCCTCTTGCTGGTTTCTCTGTGGGAAGGTTACTTCAGCGGGCGAGGGTGTTGGCACAGTCCTCGATCCAGCGTCTGAGGTTGTGTGCAGCGGCATTGGTGTTGGAGGGTTTGGTGGGTGGGCTGAGAGTGAGGTTTGCATGTAGTTGGTCTTCGGTGATTTTGCTCCAGCGGCGGCGGGGGATCTGTTGGGTACGGTGGTGTGTGGTGGGTTTCTGGAAGGTGAAGTGGATGCAGCTTTGGTCGGTCCAGAGGTGTTCGGTGGTGTGGCTGACGGAGACGTGCGGTCTTGAGGAGAAGACGGGCTCGACCGTGTGGCCGGCGGAGTGGGTGGGCTTTGTGATGAGATGTCTCAGTCAGAGGTTGGTGAGGTAATCGATCAGGGTTGTGTAATTGTTGTCGTTGTTGTTCTCAAGGTGAAAGTTCAGGTCTCCAAGGAGGATGTAGTCGGTGGAGGTCAGGGGGTGCGTGCTGATGAAGTCGGCGATGGAGTCCCTGAACTGGGGGCAGGGTCCGGGGGCTGGGGGGTCAGTGCAATAACAAGGGTCAGGCACTAGGAGACTGTGATGCAAACAATGCTGTTAGAACCCGGAGTCTCTAATTGGCAACAGTATGGACCTTTGTCAAGTAGGGACCCTTTGTCTACATCAGGGCAAGGGAGTTACATGCTGTAGATAACCCCTGCTCACCCGGTTGGTAGCTTGGCATGAGCAGACAGGCATATCTCAGATGCAGTGTGTTAAGCGTTTACTCAAAAATAGGTTCTTAGTTTCAAGTGTCTCTGGCAACAGATAATCCCAACAGGAGTTATCGTTTCAACGCACAAAAGAGTTCTCAGGGGACAGTCTGCCTGCGAGGAGCACAGCGTCGGGCCCGGAGTCACAACTAGACTCTCAAGGGACAGTACCATTAAGAAAACAAACAAAGGCTGTTCTCAGCGTCAGGGAGCTGTGAGGTCGTGTGGCATGTTGGTTGCGTCGGTTCCTTGCTTTGGGGGAAAGCGATGTGGCGGTACCCCAGCTGGGGATGCAGGCAGGAGGTGGCTTCGGTCCTTATGGGAGAGGAGGTGGCGATACGGCAGCGCTGGCGCAACAGGTCATTGCTGATGTCATTGAGTCAGTGAGTGCTTGCTCACTCTGGTCGATGATGGCGATCTCGGAGCCGGTTGCAGCCCAGCGGCAGGTGTTGGTCTACGGTGCGAGTCAGAGCAGCACTCACGGTCTCGTGGCAGATGGTGGCGAAGTTAGCTGGCTTGAGTTGCAGAGTTCCTCTGTAGTGGCTGAAACAGCACTTCCAGCTTTGCTCAAACAGAAGAGGTGAAGCTGTTGGTAGCCCTGCGCCTTCAAACACCTGCGCCTTCAAACAGGAGACTAGCACAACTCTAGCCCTCGGGGAATAATCGGCAGGATGATGAAAGTATCTTCCTTGGTCCTTTCTACCTCTCCTTGGCACGAGAGACACCACCACAGGCCAACCCACTACACCGCTCTGGCAGAGGGGCAGTACAACTCCTCCTGTCTCCAGGTGATCTTCCTCGGCAGAGGGACGTCTTGTTCGTTCCAGAGTGATTCCAAAGATCTGGGGTCTGGGCCCCAGTATTTATACCCATAAATCCGTTGTTCTCTGAAGGCAGAGGGTATTTGCCTGGTCAAACCCAGTTTTTGGTGCATTCTACCAGTGTGTGTTTTCTTCCTTTGTCGGGGTAGGCCAGTGTCTTCAGACTCACTACAGGGAGTGGAGCCGATGTTGTGGGAGATGGCCCAGCTCTATGCAGATTTTATGAGAAAATAACACACCCAGGCAAAACAAAATACTGGCGCGGTTCAAGTAGCAAAAACATTTTTTTAGTAAGAGATAATCAGGCACAAAATTAGCATTTACGGATTTGGTTTAATAAAATTGATAAAAGATGTCATGAGGATAACTAAACAATAACAGTAAAAAATTCTTTCGTTAGAAATTCGATATATATAAATTGTTGTGTATACAGATATTTCCAATGATCTGAATGGAAGATGGTTTTCGTCTACGCGTTTCAACACATGGAAAGTGTCTTCCTCAGGACGCTACCATCTTGTAGCATATAAAGGTGCTTTAGGATGTTGAAAGAAAAAACAAGGGAGGTATAAATCCAGCCGAAAAGTCATGACAGCATGAGTTGCGGCGAATAAAGTAAAAAGTTGACGAAAACTCGATGGCTTGGTGGAAGTGATCTTGCGTTCCCAAACGGCAGGCACTGTACTGTGCAGGTGAATAAGGTCAGTGGATAGCTGTTGATTAAGAAGGCCGGGGCTTCAGAAATCCTCAGTTGCTGATATGGCATATGTAGTGCTTCATATATTGATGAAAAATCAGATGATAAAACCATAAAAACCCAGGTTGGATACCTGTGGGCAGCTTAGCGTTGTAATTGCTGTAGCGGTGTGGCGTCTACTGCCTCGTGGAATAAAACAAATCTGATATGAGGCAGTGGAGGCCTCATATGTTATCGAGCCGATAAAAGCATAAAAATGCAATTTGGATATCTGTGGGAAGCTGAGCGTGGTGATAACCGCATCGGCGTGGCGTCTGCTGTCTTGTGAGATAAGTCGAAAATCTCTATGCAGACCCAGGTGCCTACTCCTCCCATCACTCTCAGGACTATCAGCCTAGTGCCGTCACGCCCAACCTCCTGGAGTCCCTCCAGCCCTGTCACTCGCAAACTCAGACACACAATACACACGCTAGCAGAAGCAGGCTGGATGGTCAGGCAAGAAAATACTGTCTTTCGAAAAGTGGTATTTCCAAACACAGAATGGTAAAACAAACTTTACTAAAAGAAGCATCTTATCATTCTGAGTTCAGGCATAATAAACTCGACTCTCTACCTGGTTCCCTGAGTCAGGTAGGATTATAGGATGCTATAACCAAACTGCTCATTCTGGCCTAAGGGGGAACAGGCTGCCTTACAATAGTGAAAAATGCGCTCTGGGTTGATTCAGTACCAGGTCATGCCTCACACTCCAGGGCATGATCAGCCTCCCACATACAACACACCCTGCCCGCAGGGCCTTCTGTAGGGGTGACCAACAGGCAGTAAAGGGAAGGTTCACAGACTGGCAAGTGGTTGCACTTATTGAGTCACACAGCAGCCCCAGGCTGCATACGGCGCTCTGCGGTGGCAGGCCCAAGTCATACTTTACGAGCTGCTCCGGCGAGTGGCACAATTGGTGCTGCAAGCCCACCAGCAGCATTTGATTTACAAGCCCTGGGCACCCCTGTGAACAATACTAAGGCCTGACAGGCCTGACAGTAAATCAAATACGGCAATCATGGAATCTCGAATTAAACACCATTTTAATCCAATGAGTACTTGCACTGCGGCACTGATTGGCAGTGGCGAGGTGCCCAAAGCGTCTAAACCAGCAAACATCAAAAACAGAGAAGGCAATCCATCAAAAAGTGGATGGGAGACCCACGCCATTGGTACTAGGTCCTACAAATGCAATAAGACAGGCCGTGTCATAGAAGAATCTGATGCAAACAATGCAATAACACAGGCCAAGCACTGGGAGAATTTCATGCGAACAATGCAAAAACAGAGACCAGGTACTGAGGAATCTGACACAAACAATGCCATAACACAGGCCAGGCACTACGAGAATCTGATGCAAACAATGCAATAACACAGTCCAGGCACCAGAAGAATCTGATGCAAACAATGCAATAACACAGGCCAGGCACCAGAAGAATCTGATGCAAACAATGCAATAACACAGGCCAAGCACTAGGAATGATGCAAACAATGCAGTAACACAGGCCAGGCACCAGAAGAATCTAATGCAAACAATGCAATAACACAGGCCAGGCACTAGGAGAATCTGATGCAACAATGCAATAACACAGGCCAGGCACCAGAAGAATCTGATGCATGCAATGCAATAACACAAGCCAGGCACTAGAAGAATCTGATGCAAACAATGCAATAACACAAGCCAGGCACTAGGAGAATCTGATGCAAACAATGAAATAACACAGGCCAGGCACCAGAAAAATCTGATGCATGTAATGCAATAACACAAGCCAGGCACTAGGAGAATCTGATGCAAACAATGCAATAACGCAGGCCAAGCACGAGGAGAATCTGACACAAACAATGCAATAACAAAGGCCAGGCGCTAGGAGAATCTGAGGGAAACAATGCAATAACACAGGCCAGGCACCAGAAGAATCTTATGCAAACAATGCAATAACACAGGCCAGGCGCTAGGAGAATCTGAGGGAAACAATGCAATAACATAGGCCAGGCACCAGAAGAATCTTATGCAAACAATGCAATAACACAAGCCAGGCACTAGTTGCCAGGGCTTGTGAATGCCAATACTGCTAGTGGGCCTGCAGCGCTGGTTGCGCCACCCACAGAAGCAGCCTTAAAATGTGTCTAGGGTCTGCCACTGCAGAACCTGCGTGCAGTCTGGTACTGTCATGCTGGCTGGGCAAATGCACACACTTGCCAGCCCCTAAACCTTCCCATAACTTCATATTAGTCACCCCTATGGTAGGCCTGAGGGCAGGGTGCATTGTAAGTATAAGGTAGACCATGCCCTGATGTGTGTGGCATGTTCTAATAGTGAATTACTGCCAAATTCGTTTTTCACTATTGTAAGGCTACCAGTTCCCTCTAGGCCAGATGGGCTGCTGGAATTATTACACTCTATAATCCCAGCAGGCTCAGGGAACATGGTAGAAATTAATGTTTAGTATGCCTGAACTCAGAATAATAAAATACTTCTTTTAGTAAAGTTTATTTTAATATCCTGGGTTTGCAAATGCTACTTTTAGAAAGTTAGCATTTGCTGGCCTAACCATTTCAGCCCGCCTCTGCTTGGATGTGGATCTGACTGTCTGATGTGTGTGAGTGACAGGGCTGGGAGTTGACAGGTAGTGAATAGCAGGATGACACCTTAGTGGGTGGTGGGAGTTTCCCCTGAATGATGCATCAGGCTGTGCTCTGCCTCCACAATGCTGGCTCCGCCCTCCTGGGGAGCGACTGATGACTCAGCCTGCACCGGGCCCAGGAAGGACCGAAGCTTGTCAACAAAGTGCTCAGGCTGCCCCTGTCCTCACAATGCCGGCTCCGCCCCCCTGGGGAGCGGCTGATGTGCCTGCCCTCACACTGCATGCAGAAGCCAGAAGTACCCACAACAAGTGCTCAGAGACTGGAGCAGTTATGCAGAGGCCCCGCTGGCCTGCTAGAACAAAAGAATCTGGGTATAAAAGTAGGAGCCCTGCTCCTTGTAAATTAGATCCTGTTTGTGCTACAGAAGAAACTCTGCCCGAAGAGAAGGACCTGGAAGAAGACTTCAAGGAGGAGTGCTGTCTCTGGCCTGTGTCTGGTGCCTTGCTTCAGAAGGAGAGGAAAGAAAAGACTACAAGAGACTTTTGCTTTATTGAACTTTGTGCCAAACTCTGCTGAAAGATCTCCAAGGGCTTGCCTGTGAACTTGCCCCCTGACCAGCGCCCCAGGAACAGTGGGCGCTATCCCCCTGAAGAAAGCTATTGTGTGTGCTGCTTATCGCTGCAGCACTGACTGAGGAGTCTGGGAGCGTTGTGCATCCCTGCCACGCTCCCCGTGATCCAGGGCATCGATATCCCCCCAAGCACCGTGACAGGGGCCCAAAGCGACAGCAAGAGCAACGTGAGGCCCAGCCGCCGCTGGCCCGAGCACCGTGACTGCCTCTGCCTGGGAGCCCCGAGAGCAACGTGAAGGAGGACGCGTCCGGTCCAAGCGCCCGAGTTGACTGCGCCTCGCGCCGTCAACCCCTCTGCAAAGACGGACTGCCGCCCTGTGATAACCCCCCTCTGGTCGGCATCCTGCCCGACAGCTCAGCTGTGAGCGCACAGCTGCAACCGGCACTTTGGCTGGGTACGTCCCGCACTTGGGGACCGTACTGCCACTTGCCGCCACCACACAGCCGCCGCCTTCAGGGTCGGAGCAAACTCCAAAGGAAGGACCCTGCCGCCACCAAGCACTGCCGCCCCGGGTGACCCGTGACCTGCCCGGCTGAGAGCCGCAGCGCGCAACGACCCCAGAGAAGCAACGCGACGTGGGACAGGCCCCCCCTTCCAGCCGTCCGCTCCACAAGAATCTTAAGGTACTGTGTCTTTGCCCCTCGCGGTGCGAGCGTCCTGCCAGCTGAGCTCGCACCGCGCTGTGTGACCTCGGGCGCCCCGGGAGCCTCGCAGCTGCTGTCTGCCTCACAGCGCGAGCCGCCCCTGAGACAGAGGCTCGCACTGCTCCTGGCCCCCGAGGCCCCGCCTGACGCTCCCTGTGGCCCGCGGCCCCCTCTCCTCGAGTCGAGCCCCGAAGGGTGACTCATTTCCAGAGCGGACCCGGTCGTGCCTTTCGCGGCTCACGCGGGAAGCGTGAGCTTTGGCAGGCCGGGGCCGATTTTCTCCGAGGAAGCGAGCGGAGACAGCGGAAAGCGCATTGAGGCGCTGTAAAGCACTGAACCTTTCCAAACCTGGGCAGAAGGCCCAAAAGAGTGCATTTGCTTAAGAACAGTGACTTTTTACCAAGAATAACTGGAACCTGCATTTTCAAAGTAATCCAAGACTGTATTTACAAGCCTGCTTTTAACGATATATAAAGAGAATATATTTTTACAAAATACAGTTTGGTGTCATTGTGTGGTGGGTTGGTGGTGATGGTATGATATTGCAAATGTTTAACCCTATGTGCCCCAGAGATTAGCCTAGACTGCTTGCGCCACACTACCTAGAGGGTAAGCAGAGGTTGTTCTTGAAGGTAACCCTTAGCCCTGACGAGGAAGAGAGGGTCGCTGCTTGTCGCCAGTGTTGCACTGCGCCAACCAGAGACTCCCCCTTCCAACATTGGACGCAGCGGTGAGGATCGCGAATTTACATTTGCAGTGTTCATACATTTACTATTGACCATTGCACAGTGATGACAGTCCAGTAACTAAGCCACAGGCTTTTTTTTTATGTTTTACTGAGAGAATCCCCATTTGTTGTGAAGTCATGCCTGGATCAGCAGGAAGCATCATGGATTTTGGTAGAGCCCTGTCGCCAGAGGAGTTGACGGACAGGAAGGAGGCCAGAATACATGAAATGAAGTTGGCGGAGCTGAAATTGAATTGCCAACTGGAGTTAGAATCTAGGAAGTTAGCCCTGGAAGAAATGAAAATGGAGCTTGCGCATGACTTAAGAATGAGGAAACTTGACTTGGAGCTCGAGGGGCGTGAGGCCAGGAGGGCGTCAGCCCAGCAACAAGAAATGTGTGTAGCTCAGAGATTGAGCTTTGCTGAGTTGGAGGTGGAGTCCAGCTCAGATGGTGGCAGCAACATTAAGGTATCTAGTGCTGACAGCATAGCGCGCGCACCTAGAGGTATGGCACCTGACTTGGAGGGGGTTAACATACACCAGGAGGTTCAAGGGCATGAGGTAGCTCCAGTAGTGCGCAGCGTCCCTGAAGGGAATAGGGTTGCTGGCGTAGGAGTTCATGGTCCTAGTGGTGGGAGGGATTCCCCCATGGTTGAGGTCCTGGTGGGTGAGTGTAAGGACCGCCCAGAAGAGTGTGGGTTGTGTGACAGAGACAGTTCGCTACTGTCTGGCCAGTCTCAGAAGAATGGTGTGGAGTATGTGTGTGAGGCACTGGATGGAGAGGTGAAGGATGGTTTGGTTAACCCTGCTAGGGGGCTGTGTAATCCAATTGTGGAAGAGCATACTTTAAGTCCCAGTTTTCCAGAGCTATGCCAACACCTGTTTGAGAGTGAGTTCTCTGACCCCAGGGAGCTCACGTTGGAGGCAGACCTTGTGGTGGATTCCAGAGGTTCTGGAGAGGCATTGGGGTGTGATCCTGTGGGGAGTGGCTCAGGTATCTTCCAGCCCAGAGTGGTGGAAGTGGCGCAGAGTAGCCCAGCTAGGTCCTGTAGTAGTGAGAGGGGTGTAGGGCCTCACGTCCTGTCCTTAAGGGGAAGGGGTGAGAATAGGTTTTGTCCCGGTAGTGCCCAACCTCAGTCTCAGAGCCTGGATGGTTCTCTGAGGGAACACCAGGTGGGGAGCCTAGGCTGTCCGGATGAGTCACCCGCTGAGGGGGATCCCCCAGTGGCTAGAGAACGTGGAGGCTCTGTAAACAGGGCTCCAGTAGTTCTGGTGTCTGGCAGTACCCCTCCAGTTGGGAGGGTGCAGAAGTCCAGAAAGAGGGGCGAGAGGGGGAAAGAGTCCCCAGTGGAAGAACCAGTGGGTCAGGGGCCAGCCAGCAGGGCTGCGTCCCCAGTGAATGACCAGGGGGACACCACTTCTGTCCTGGGGGATCTTCCCACACTGTCAGAGGGACAGGGGTTGGGAGATCTGCGCCAGGCAGACTGTCGCACGGCACATGAGCTATGTGCCACCCTCAGGGGGGGCAGGCGTGCCCCCCGGAAAGTCCTGGTGCGCCAGGCAAGTGTTCAACTGCAGGGTTGGGTCCCTGAGTTGGAGAGCCAGGTTCAGGTGTTGTCTGACCTGGAGGGTGGGACCACTGTAATCAGTGTCCTGACCCATGTCTCTTCTAGGGGTACCACTCCAGTTGGGAGTGGGCAGTACTCTGGAAGGGGGTGCAGAGGGAGGGAGTCCTTGCCTCTGACCCCGGTACAGTTTGAGGGTTTAGACCCTAGGTTTAAGGGCCAGGTGCAGGGTGTCCCCCCTGACCTGGTGCCCCAGTTGCAGGATAGCACCCCTGAACTGGTGGGCGAATTGTGCAGGTCACCTGCCACAGGTGCCCTGACAATTCAGGAAGGGGGTAACACTCCAGGTAGGAGGGTACAGAGCCCCGAGGTGGAGGATCGGGTGTGGGAGAGCCCACCCCAGTCTTTGGTCCAGCCGCCAGGTACAGGCCTGGGGCTGGTGGGTCAGTGCCAGGATGTCATACCTGACCTGACAGGAGGGAGAGTGGACAAAGGGTGCCAAGCACCTGGGGCTACCGCCCCCCGCTCTCTGAGGCCACAGAGGTTTGAGAGCCCTGAGAGGCATGAGGCCTGGGTCTCAGCCCTGACTACTGTCAGTGGCCACTGTGATTTGATGTCGGTCTGTTGGGACACACCTGTGAGCAAGTTAAGGTTAGAGGCTGCACAGGTGGTGTCCACAGAGGAAGAGAAGGGTGCCCCATGGATTAGCTGGGTGGACCCTGAGAGTATGGACAGAGGATTTGAAATAGGTTCAGATTGGCATAGAACTGGAGTGTGCCCCTGCTGTTGCGGGCCAGGTCCATGTTCTATCGCCCTAAGCAGTGAAGCCCATCACAGTGGTGATTGGTCTACCCTGCGTTTTGGCTGGAAGGGGGTTGTGTTGGACCTGGGCCTCTTGGCAGGGTCATCCCTAAACTTTTTGCCTTCCTCCAATACTCTCTCTGACCTGTTTTTGTTGGTTTAATGACTCTGGGCACTTTGCCACTGCTGACCAGTGCCAAAGTGCATATGCTCTCCCTACTGTAAAGTGTACATATGATTGATGTCCATGATTGGTTCATTGGATTTACTGTTAGTCCCCAGTAAAGTGCACCAGGAGTGCCAGGGCTTGTGAATGCCAATACGGCTAGTGGGCCTGCAGCGCTGGTTGCGCCACCCACAGAAGCAGCCTTAAAATGTGTCTAGGGTCTGCCACTGCAGAACCTGCGTGCAGTCTGGTACTGTCATGCTGGCTGGGCAAGTGCACACACTTGCCAGCCCCTAAACCTTCCCTTAACTTCATATTAGTCACCCCTATGGTAGGCCTGAGGGCAGGGTGCATTGTAAGTGTAAGGTAGGACATGCTCTGGTGTGTGTGGCATGTTCTAATAGTGAATTACTGCCAAATTCGTTTTTCACTATTGTAAGGCTACCAGTTCCCCTCTAGGCCAGATGGGCTGCTGGAATTATTACACTCTATAATCCCAGCAGGCTCAGGGAACATGGTAGAAATTAATGTTTAGTATGCCTGAACTCAGAATAATAAAATACTTCTTTTAGTAAAGTTTATTTTAATATCCTGGGTTTGCAAATGCTACTTTTAGAAAGTTAGCATTTGCTGGCCTAACCATTTCAGCCCGCCTCTGCTTGGATGTGGATCTGACTGTCTGGTGTGTGTGAGTGACAGGGCTGGGAGTTGACAGGTAGTGAATAGCAGGATGACACCTTAGTGGGTGGTGGGAGTTTCCCCTGAATGATGCATCAGGCTGTGCTCTGCCTCCACAATGCTGGCTCCGCCCTCCTGGGGAGCGACTGATGACTCAGCCTGCACCTGGCCCAGGAAGGACCGAAGCTTGTCAACAAAGTGCTCAGGCTGCCCCTGTCCTCACAATGCCGGCTCCGCCCCCCTGGGTAGCGGCTGATGTGCCTGCCCTCACACTGCATGCAGAAGCCAGAAGTACCCACAACAAGTGCTCAGAGACTGGAGCAGTTATGCAGAGGCCCCCCTGGCCTGCTAGAACAAAAGAATCTGGGTATAAAAGTAGGAGCCCTGCTCCTTGTAAATTAGATCCTGTTTGTGCTACAGAAGAAACTCTGCCCGAAGAGAAGGACCTGGAAGAAGACTACAAGGAGGAGTGCTGTCTCTGGCCTGTGTCTGGTGCCTTGCTGCAGAAGGAGAGGAAAGAAAAGACTACAAGAGACTTTTGCTTTATTGAACTTTGTGCCAAACTCTGCTGAAAGATCTCCAAGGGCTTGCCTGTGAACTTGCCCCCTGACCAGCGCCCCAGGAACAGTGGGCGCTATCCCCCTGAAGAAAGCTACTGTGTGTGCTGCTTATCGCTGCAGCGCTGACTGAGGAGTCTGGGAGCGTTGTGCATCCCTGCCACGCTCCCCGTGATCCAGGGCATCGATATCCCCCCAAGCACCGTGACAGGGGCCCAAAGCGACAGCAAGAGCAACGTGAGGCCCAGCCGCCGCTGGCCCGAGCACCGTGACTGCCTCTGCCTGGGAGCCCCGAGAGCAACGTGAAGGAGGACCCGTCCGGTCCAAGCGCCCGAGTTGACTGCGCCTCGCGCCGTCAACCCCTCTGCAAAGACGGACTGCCGCCCTGTGATAACCCCCCTCTGGTCGGCATCCTGCCCGACAGCTCAGCTGTGAGCGCACAGCTGCAACCGGCACTTTGGCTGGGTACGTCTAGCACTTGGGGACCGTACTGCCACTTGCCGCCACCACACAGCCGCCGCCTTCAGGGTCGGAGCGAACTCCAAAGGAAGGACCCTGCCGCCACCAAGCACCGCCGCCCCGGGTGACTCGTGACCTGCCCGGCTGAGAGCCGCAGCGCGCATCGACCCCAGAGAAGCAACGCGACGTGGGACAGGCCCCCCCTTCCAGCCGTCCGCTCCACAAGAATCTTAAGGTACTGTGTCTTTGCCCCTCGCGGTGCGAGCGTCCTGCCAGCTGAGCTCGCACCGCGCTGTGTGACCTCAGGCGCCCCGGGAGCCTCGCAGCTGCTGTCTGCCTCACAGCGCGAGCCGCCCCTGAGACAGAGGCTCACACTGCTCCTGGCCCCCGAGGCCCCGCCTGACGCTCCCTGTGGCCCGCGGCCCCCTCTCCTCGAGTCGAGCCCCGAAGGGTGACTCATTTCCAGAGTGGACCCGGTCGTGCCTTTCGCGGCTCACGCGGGAAGCGTGAGCTTTGGCAGGCCGGGCCCGATTTTCTCCGAGGAAGCGAGCGGAGGCAGCGGAAAGCGCATTGAGGCGCTGTAAAGCACTGAACCTTTCCAAACCTGGGCAGAAGGCCCAAAAGAGTGCATTTGCTTAAGAACTGTGACTTTTTACCAAGAATAACTGGAACCTGCATTTTCAAAGTAATCCAAGACTGTATTTACAAGCCTGCTTTTAACGATATATAAAGAGAATATATTTTTACAAAATACAGTTTGGTGTCATTGTGTGGTAGGTTGGTGGTGATGGTATGATATTGCAAATGTTTAACCCTATGTGCCCCAGAGATTAGCCTAGACTGCTTGCGCCACACTACCTAGAGGGTAAGCAGAGGTTGTTCTTGAAGGTAACCCTTAGCCCTGACGAGGAAGAGAGGGTCGCTGCTTGTCGCCAGTGTTGCACTGCGCCAACCAGAGACTCCCCCTTCCAACAAGAGCCTTGTGTGCGTGGGTGAGGAGTCTAAATGTGATCCTCTTGTTGACGGGGAGCCAGTGCAGGTCTTTCAGATGGGGAGAGATGTGGCTGTGACGGGGGATGTCCAGGATGAGTCGTGCAGAGGCGTTCTGTATGCGCTGGAGTCTTTTCTGGAGTTTGGCTGTGGTTCCAGCGTAGAGGGTGTTCCCGTAGTCCAGTCGGCTGGTGACGACAGGGGCCTGGGTGACCGTCCTCCTGGTTTCGGTGGGGATACACCGGAAGATTTTTCGAAGCATGCGCAGGGTGTTGCAACAGGATGACGAGACGGCGTTGACTTGCTTGGTCATCTTGAGGGAGGAGTCCAAGAAGAAGCCCAGATTGCGTGCATGGTCCTTTGGCTTGGGGGCGGTGCCCAGGGCAGGGGGCCACCAGGAATCGTCCCAGGCAGAGGGGATGGTCCCAGGATGAAGACTTCCGTCTTGTCTGAGTTCAGTTTCAGACGGCTGAGCTCCATCCATTCCGCGACGTCTTTCATTCCTTCCTGGAGGCTGGCTTTGGCGGTGGCGGGGTCGTTGGTGAGGGAGAGGATCAGCTGGGTGTCGTCAGCGTAGATGATGTTTAGGTTGTGTTGATGTGCGATGGCTGCGAGGGGGCTCATGTAGACGTTGAAGAGGGTGGGGCTGAGCGAGGATCCTTGCGGTACACCGCAGATGACTTCGGTGGACGCGGATCGGAACGGGGGGAGGCGGACTCTCTGGGTTCTTCCGGCGAGGAACGAGATGATCCACTCCAAGGCCTTTCCTTGGATTCCGGTGTTGCTGAGGCGCTGTATTAGGGTGCGGTGGCACACAGTGTCGAAGGCTGCTGAGAGGTCCAGGAGGATGAGGGCAGCTGTTTCCCTATTGTCGAGCAAGGACCTGATGTCGTCGGTAGCTGCGATTAGGGCGGTCTCGGTGCTGTGGTTTGCTCGGAAACCGGACTGCGAGAGGTCGAGGGATCCGTTTGTCTCGAGGAAGGCGGAGAGTTGTTTGTTGACGATCTTCTCGATGACTTTGGCCGGAAACGGGAGGAGCGAGATGGGGCGAAAGATCTTGAGGTCCGTGGGGTCCGCGGTGGGTTTCTTCAGGAGGGCGCTGAGCTCGGCATGTTTCCAGCTCTCCGGGAAGGTGGCGGATGCGAAGGAGCTGTTGATGATGTCCCGGAGTTGGGGTGCGAAGATGGAGTCGGCTTTCTTGAAGATGTGGTGTGGCCAGGGGTCGGTTGGGGAGCCGGAGTGGATGGTGTTAATCGTTCGGGTGGTATCTTCGGTGCTAACCGAGGTCCAGGTGCATAGGGTGGTGGTGGCGGGGGGCGATGGTTCGGTGGTAGGGTGCCTGGTCTGTGCGCCGAAGCTGTTTTGTATGTCGGCGATCTTGCGGTGAAAGAACGAGGCGAGTGAGTCGCAGAGGTCTTGCGATGGTTTAATGTTGTTGTTGCAGGTGCTGGGGTTGGATAGCTCTTTAACGATGCTGAAGAGTTCCTTGCTGTTGTGGGTGTTGTTGTCCAGTCGTTCTTTGAATGTTGTCCTTTTGGTGGTGCGGATCAGCTAGTGGTGTTTGCGGGTGGCGTACTTGAGGGCTGTCATGTTTTCTGTTGTCTGGTTGTGGCGCCAGGCTATCTCGAGGGTGCGGAAGGTTTTCTTGGAGTTTTTGAGGTCGTTGGTAAACCACAAGGCTTTCTTGCTGCCGGGTCTGCTGGGTGGGTTCTTCAATAGTGCGAGTTCATCGGCGCAGTTGGTAAGCCACTGTGCGAGGTTGCGGGCTGCTTCGTTGGGGTCCGTCGTGTTGGTGGGAGAGTTCTGGCTGAGGGAGGTGGTGAGCTGGTCAGTGGTGATCTTACGCCAGCTTCTGCGAGGAACCTATTGCGGGTGGTGGTGGGTCGTGGTTCTCCTGAAGTTGAAGTGGACGCAGCTGTGATCTGTCCAGAGTAGTCCGGTGGAATGGCTGAAGGAGATGTGCTTGCTGGAGGAGAAGATGGGGTCAAGCGTGTGGCCGGCGTAGTGGGTGGGGGTGTTCACCAGTTGCTTGAGTCCGAGGTTGGTGAGGTTGTCCAGCAGGGCGGCGGTGTTGCTATCATTGTTGTTCTCCAGGTGGAAGTTGAGGTTCCCTAGGAGGATGTAGTCTGAGGAGGTTAGGGCGTGCGGGCTGACGAAGTCTGCGATGGCTTCGCTGAATTGTGTGCGTGGTCCCGGGGGTCTGTAGATGAGAGTGCCCCTGAGGGTGGTCTTGGGGTCGGTGTGTATCTGGAAGTGAAGGTGCTCGGCGGCAGTGAGGGTGTCGTCGGAGTTGGTCGTGATTTGGATGGTGTTTCTGTGGACGATGGCGATGCCTCCTCTGGTTTGGTTGACGCGGTCCCTCCGGGTGATTTTGTAGCCATCCGGGATGGCTATGGCGATGTCGGGGGCTGAGAAGGCGTTCATCCAGGTTTCTGTGAGGAAGGCAACGTCTGGTGATGTGTCCAGGAGGTTCCAGAGTTCCAGAGTTCGACTGTGTGCCTGTGGACGGAGCGGGTGTTGAGCAGGATGCACTTGAGGTGATTGTTGCTGGTAGCTGACTTGGCCGGTGCTGTTCAAGTTTGGAGGCAGGTGAATTTGCAGGCTTGGCAGGTGAAGGGTCCGTGGGTGCGTTTCGGGATGGCTCGGTAGCAGGCGGGGTTCCGGCCGGCGTTGAGTGTGTGGATGGTGGCGGCGTCGTAAGTCCGTCGGGTGGGCAGGCATCATTGAGGGCCAGGGGTCCTGGCGGTGGGCGTGGTCCAGGCGCAGATGGGCTTGCCTTTGGCATGCCTTCTGCGCGCGGCCGCCTTGCGGCCTCCATATGAGACGAAGTGGGAGGGAGGAGCAGCTGGGAGGCGGGAGCGGGGCGGCCAATGAGCAGGGGGTATAAAAGAAAAGGGGCGGGCCGCGGGGGAGCTGCGGCGGGAAGCGGGGAGCGGGGGGGCACACACAGAGTGCAGGGATACAACAGCAACTACGAAAAATACAGAAAAATGCAGAAGTCCTGAAAAAAAAGCACAATTCACAAGTGAGGGCAGCAGCAGAAAGGAGAAGGTAGCAGCAGGGGGACACCGAGGTCAGGGGCGAACCTGCGGCGCCAGGGTCAAAGACGCGGTCACAGCGGAGGAGCCGTGCGGCATGGGGGGTGGCCTGGGGTCAGGTTGTTGTGTTGTCCATTCGGATCAACACTGAAGCTCCTTGAATGAGGGTGCAAAAGGACTTCAGAGCCGGAAATATTGCTAGTAACTCCAAAAGGTTTATGTGCCAAGTTCATAGGTGGTTGTCCCATTTCCCCTTGACTGTGAGGGCTTGAAGATGACTTTCCCACCATTCGAGGGAGGCATCTGTCGTGAGGATGAAACTTGAAGTGTCCACTACAAACGAACTGCAGAGATGTTTGGTATGCAAGTCCACCATAGCAATGCTCTTCATATCTGAGACGTGATGTTGATGACATTGTCGAAGGACCCTGAGACTTGTTGCAATTGGTTGTCGAGTTCTCCAGTCGGAGTTCTATTTTGAGGCGACAGTTGGGAATTAGGGGAATACCGGAAGACAGCATCCCCAGAAGCGATTTGAACTGTCGAACAAAAACATACTTTTATGTGCACAGGAGAGTTGCCAGTTTGGAAATCTGCTGTTGTCTTTCATTGGAGACAAAAGCCCTTGTTTGCTGTGTGTCTATGATGGCCCCCAAGAAGGTCCTCACTTGAGAGGGGGTGAACTGAGACTTCTCCAGAGTGATGGAAAGACACAGAGACAGGCATGACTGAGTGTGTCTGCTTGCGACTGCGAACGACTAGGCCTTTATAAGGCAGTCGTCGAGGTAGCGAAATATTTGGACATCAGCTTGACCAAGATATGCTGCCACCGGTGCCAAGACTTTAGTGAACATTCAGGTGCAGAGCGAAGGCCAGATGGAAGGACTTGGAATTGGAAATCTCTGCCAGCTACTCTAAAGCGCAGGAAGTTTCTGTGTCTGGGTAGGATAGGGACATGAAAATAGGCATCTTGAAGGTCCAGTGTTGGCTTGTAATCCCCTTGACGCATTAATTGAAGCACTTCTAGGAGAGACAACATCCGGAAAGTTTGCTTCTTGAGGAACTTTTTGAGGGAACGAAGGTCTAGAATGGGGCGCCACTCCCCCGATTGTTCCTTGATTTGGAAGAATCTTGAATAGAAGCCTGCATCCCCTTGAAGATTCGGTACACTTTGATCGTTCCTTTCCTTAACATGAGATGGATTTGGCATATGAGTTCCATCAGACGGGCAGGAGGAGGACCTCTGGGGGGAGATTTTTGATGGAATTTCACAAATTCCAGATTGTAGTCTCTGGACACTATGTTCAAAACCCATCGATCTGTAGTTATTACAGACCAATTGGAGAAGAAATGGGAGATCCGCCCTCCAACTTTGGTCGGATTGATGGGAAGAGCGGTTGACAGTTGGCAGTTGGCAGCGCTTTTTTGAGGAATCTCTACCTCAGCAGGAGGATTTCCCTCTGTACTGCTTGTAAGAGGCAGCCTGCAGCTGTCGAAACGACTGCTGTTGCAGGGAGGAGGAGTAACGCGGTTGGCCCGGATAGGGACGGTACTGCTGATATTGGTTGTAACATCCCCGAAAGGGAGAGGAGGAGCCACGACCCCTCGCACCCCCAAAGGGCTGCATTTTAAACTGTACAGTAGACACTTCACACTACACACGGACTCAAGAGGCCTGGAATTTAGACTTTGACATTCCAAAGGAAGATCAAGACTGGCAGCGGTCCTGTGAACTAACAAACATGGTTTCTAGTAATGCCCATTTTCGAATGATACATTATACATTTCTGTGAAGAACCTACTTAACGCCACAAGACCACCACAAGACCTTTATCGAATGGTCGTGTCTTGCCCAGATATATGCCTGCGCTGCAACACTGTGGGGGCTGATTTCTTACATTAACGATGGCCCTGCGATGCAATACACTCCTTCTGGCAACAAGCTGTCGAAGAAATGGTGCATGCCACACAACTAAGTATTGATCCGACACCGAAATGCTTATTATTAAGCCTCATTAGATGCCAGAAGGGCGCAAGATAACCTATAAATTTGGTCAGTCGCCTATGGTACTGGCATGACGTAAAAATGCAATCACATGGCTGTCCCAGCATGCCCCAACGATTGCGCTCTGGCATAGAGATGCGCTCGACTGGGCCCTAGCTGAGGAGACACATATGCGCCTTAGTAGAAAGGATGACATATTTGAGGATACACTAAACACTTGCCGTGCTCATACAGATAATTCCTAGCTCCTGCTTCCTGAGTGACAACAGACACAGACTCTGGCTCTGAAACTGACGAGGCAAAACACTACGACAATGGGGAGGAGCAAGGAGGTGTCTCCACATGATAATTATAAGGTACATTCCCAATTAGGGGAATGGGACACTTATTGATCACCTGGAGAATCGGAAAGCAGATTAATGCATGTGTAATTATTGACTGCTTCTTGATTAACCTACTTACGTAGAATATATTGGTATTATATGTCTCTGTATACTCTGACTGCCAGGTTGCATGTTGTTAAAATTAAAACACAGTTCTAAAAAAAAAAACCAAAGCCATTACATTGTGGGTGGTAGAGGGTAGTGAACCGGTAACTCACGCCACACTCCTTCGACATGTGTTTCAAGTAGCCAGTCATGAAGTTGGTACCTCTGTATGACACCACCTCCTTAGGGAAGCCCACCCTGGTAAAGATGCTAATGAGGGCCCTAGCCACTGCAGAGGCAGTGGTAGTCCAGAGGGGAATAGCCTCGGAATACCTGGAGGCATGATCTACTACCAACGGAACTGTTCCCTGATGCTGTAGGGGGTCAAGGGGACCAACAATGTCAACCATTGCCTTTTCAAAGAGAACGCCTACAACTGGAAGCGGGATTAAGAGGGCCTTTGGGTTCCCACCTGTCGTGCCACTGGCTTGACAGATGGGACAGGAGTTACAAATCTCCTTCACCTTCAGGTGCATCCCTGGCCTTTAGTTCTGGTCTGGTCAAGGTGTCCAGCTACGGGGATGCCACAACCAGGTCCTCTAGGAAAGATACAAACAAGTTTGCCCCACTGAAGGGAAGATAGCTTAACAGGAGCTTCTGAGAGTTACTTACCTTCAAGACTCTCATCCAGATATGCTTCGTGGCTGCTTTCACTGATCTTAAAGAAGATGTGGCTGCACAGACGCCAAACAATACGTCATATACAACTCTGACCCGAAGTTCTATCATGGAAAGCAGAGAAGAACAGTCCGTCCTTTGATAATCTTAAATAGTCTGGACAGAATAAGTTGTATATGTGGCTGCTGATAATGCACAAATGGAGGCGCAGGAACTCCCCCAAACGCCCGAGGCTCTACCACTCTCATAGTGGCACCAGGTTTGGGGTCTTTGCCCTCAGTGTAAAGGATTTCCTCCTCCCAATATGTCCTGTGGACACCACTGCCATCACCTCCTTCCTGTGCTGCAGCTTGCCGTCACAGGTTTTCAAGACTGGGACAGGTTTTCTGTCCCTGGCACAGATCTTCCCTAGAGGGTCGCCCCAGGGCCAAAAGCTCATCCTGGTAAAACGTCAGCTCCTGAGGCTCAGTTGTCTCTGAGGCTGAACCTTCTTCCTCCTGAGGAGAACGGTCTGGTGTCTGACTGGAAACTGGTTCTCCAGTTTTCCTGCCTTTTCTCTTGGAGGACTGGGCCATTATTCCAGACTTCAGCACCTCTTTTACACCCGGGCTCTGCTCTGTGCTATGGTTTTCCCACACACACCCAGTGAGAGGTTCCAAGCATTTCTGCATGGATCCTCAGTTCTGCCTCAGCCCAGGCTAAGGGTTCCAAATCATTGCTAAGAAAACAATCAACTAGCATGGATGAAGACACTGCTACCTCTTCGTTGCCAGCAACTCCTCCTAAATCAAAAGACACCTTCGCCTGCGGGATGGGTTTTTGTCACATTTTCAGCATTGATGACTGGAAAGGTCCTTCCAGGCAGATACTGTTCCAAGGAAACTATCTGCTCAGTCACCATGGTGATGCTGGCACCAGAGTCTCTCAAGGCCTCCACCCTAACCCCATGTGCATGTTAGTGGGCCAGGCAGCTAAGGTGGCTAAGGCCACATCCCTACTTGAGTCGGCTAAGAGAGCTCCTTGGCATGGCCATTGCTCTCCTGAGATCCCATCTGGAGATTGGCAGCTGCAGGTACTGCAGGTGGACCAGAGGTATATTTCTTGTTTTTACAGCCAGAGTCTTAAGGTCAGTGCCCAAGTGACCTACAGCCATGGCACCAAGCCTTCTTGGGATCCCAGTTCTTACCCTGGTACCCACCCTTTGGCTGTCAAGAGTCTCTGGGCCCACTCTCTTGAACAGGTTTTTGGGGGCCTGAAGAAGAATCTTTCTTTTTAGGGTTACCCCATTTCCCTAGGGTCGCTTTCTGGCCTCTTTCTTTTGGTCTCCCCCACCAGCAGGAGTCTTGGTCACCCTTGTTTTGACCCAGTGGTCTGCCTTCTTCCCCAACTCTTGAGGAGAAAGTGGACCAAGGTCTACCAGGAATTGATGTAGCTTCCCTTGATAACAATTACTTAACAGATGCTCCTTCATTATCAAATGATAAAGCCCTTCAAAGGCATGCACATTCTTACCTACTAACCAACCTCCAACTGATTTCAGTGAATAGTCGACAAAATCTACCCAGGCCTGGCTTTGGGTTTTTTGAGGCTCCCTGAAACTGGTGCTATACTCCGTACTGAATCCAACGCCCTCACTTAGGGTACCCTTCATGAGGTCATAGGATTGAGCCTCTTTCTCACCGAGTGTCAGGAGTCTATCCCTGCACTTTTCTGAGAACATTTCCCACAGGATAGCACTCCACGGCTTCCTGCGGACCTGCCTGCTAAGACAGGCCCGCTCAAAAGCAATGAACCACTTGGTGATATCATCACCCTCAAATAATGTTGGGACAATGCTACTTTCTCCTTATTTATGATTGTGATGCCACCAAAGGCCAAAAGCATAAGGGACCACGTTGTTCGCTCTCTACTAGAGACACCACAGGCGCCAACCATTCGAGGACTTTGGAACCTACCAGAAGTAGTAGGCCACTTCAGATGCACGACATGCAAGGCGTGCTCAACATGTTGGGAGACTAAGCAAGTAACTCACAACGACCTGCCTATGGATCTCAAGTCCTTCACGAATTGCAACACCAGCGGAGTAATTTATGCTATTCTCTGCCCATGCGAACTGATGTACATTGGGCAAACCAAACAAAAGGTCAAGAACCGAATTTTTCAACACTGCAGTAGAGTCCGCTGTCAAACAGCAGGAGCTCCACTTGTTGAACACTTCACGGACAAAAAACATCCCCCTGAATCGATGAAATGGGTGGTTCTTGAAAAGGTTACTTTGGGACCGAGGGGTGGGAATTTGAATTCCATCCTAAATATCCGGGAGTGCAAATGGATGCACAAATTCAAGACGATAAATAGGGGTCTGAATGAACTAGATGCCAATTATGCGCAAATGGCGGGTCTAGAACCCGAGTAACTGTACGTTAATTTAGTCTTGCCTGAATACACCCATCATGCGGACACATAGATCATGTACTGCTACCTCACGAACATTACCATCAGATATAGCACTGACTAGATTGGCTAAGAGGCCTCTGCAATGCAATACCAAGTGTGATTGTTGTTCCTTTCAATTTCATATGATCTTTTTTATAAGTGTCAATACTGTCTACAGATTACAGTTACAAATTAACAATGAGGTGTCTGATAATAAATTTTTGAAACTGCATGCTTTCTATACTCTATGTAGAAATACAATTAGAAAATAATGGTACACTACTTTACCTTACATGTTACCGTATAAATGTCTCTTTATCAATAGTACCAGTCAAGAATACCAAGAGACCTCCACAATTCGATACCATTCGGGGATGTTGTCCCCTGTAATTTCATATGATTTGTATAAAATGCAAGGGCTATGTTTGGTCCACACACGTGTATATATTTTTTACTGATCAAAGGCATAGTCCACCAATTAGATCTGGTAATTCGTCCTTTTATACATGTTGTACAAATATAATGATTATTTCTTGGCCCAGTGCTCTGCCCTCAATGTTATTTTATGAATGTCTAATTTTGCCAGACCATCCGGCATTCAGTCTAAACTACACATTCAATTTTCAATCTATTCGTTATATACAGTAAACACGCTAGCAAAGCAGATTTTGATGAACACACCCCATCCCATACAAACATTAGAGATCTTTACACACGCTCCCTCCGGGTCCATTCTCTCGCTGACGCGGCCTAACGTAGAGCTACCCTGTGATTGGCTCAACAGTGACGAGCCCCTCTACACCTAGCACTGAGCGGCGGCACCGCGAGTATCCTCAAAATCATCGAGGAACCCAGCGATGCGGTCGGCGCCATCCTCACGCTGAGAAGGTATTTAGCTGTGCACAGTCCCAGAGTAGATTACAGCATTTACCTCACGTTATGTAACGACTGTATGACAGACTCGCCACCCGGCCTGTCTTTTATTCAATTTAACCACTGAACTACGGGCACAGCTTGAACCACTGACTCGCTACCCGCCCTCGACCAATACCATGTAAAACAAAGGGGCTAGCTCGAGCCACTGACTCGCTAGCCCACCCACGACCCTTGAATTAAGATTCATTTCCTAGTTTTCCAAGCCTGTCCCTGTTTAACAGCCCAAGTTCCCATCCTTATACAACTTTGAGTAATCTTGGATTCTTTCTCCATTTGTGAGTTCACGACGTGCACTATATTGATTTTTTAGAACGGTGCCAGATGAGTTCGGCGGCCATTCACAAATAATCACATTCCGGATGAGCTTTTTATGGCGACGTATGAGGACCACTGCCCAAGTAAGTGTCTCCCCCGCCGCACTAGTAACTGGCACAGGGCTCCCCAGCCAGTTCGGTCCATTAAGGATTTCTCTAATTTTTAATGTATTCCAGAATCAGTAGGAGCACCCCAAAGGCCCACCCAACGACGGCACAGCCACTGACCGTCAGTTCCATGTAGGTACCCCCTACATATCTTCAATTTACCAAGCCAATTCACCACTTAAACCATTAATGCTAGCGTTTGCATTGATCCATAGGCTCCCTACCCTTGTCCTGATGAAGACCCCACCATGAGGCGGCAATAACCCTTCAACGAACACATAGGGGTCGAAACGTAGACTACGCCAACCAAACACACCATAGGAACTAATACAATGAATGTTTCTAACCTATGTGTGATGTAATTTGGGAACATTAACACTACCTTGATTGTAAAGGCGTATTGATTTTACTGTGATGTTATAAATGTCACACCACCTTTACCCAGTCCCTCACAACCTTTTCACTTCCCCTCCTTCTCGCACTGAGAGCACTCTTTAATGTAATGACTGAACAATTACATTGAATGAATGTCGATAATCTATGACAAATGTACTGTCGGAAACTTACATGAGTAAACCTTTGCCTGACTAAAAGCAATTTGTATTTGAATATTATTTTACTTTATTATATCTAACAGTATGTGGTGTACATTGGTATGTAGCAACACCAAATAACGTTTTTTCCACACGGACCAGTTTCTCTTTTGTACCTATCCAAGGACCCAGGTCCGTTGTATCCAAGGGCAATCCCCTTTTATAACGTACACCAAAGATGGGTCCTCGGCCAAACTCCTTTCTCTCTCTCTTCTGTAGCTAGGAGTTGGGCTTCTAGAGCTGCCCTCCTGGCTCGTCTTTGCAGAGCAAGCTCTTCGTCTGAAGAGGCTTCTTTGTCTTGGGGTGTCACACGGTCACTCCCACTGTCAGTAGTTTGTTCTGTAAGATCAGAGTCATCCTCTGGATGCTCTTTGACATATTCTGCCAAAAGATCCTGGAGCTTTGCTTTGGTGGGGTTTGACCCAGTCCTGAGGCTATACGTTTTACCCAAGCCTCTGAGCTATTTTATATTTAAAGACATAAGGTGTGAGGTCGATTTCCTTCCCCTGTATCAGCTCTTCTGGGTGACTACTTCTAGCAATCATTGTCTTTACAAAGTTGGGAACCTGTTGGAGAGGAAAAATCTCCAATACTGGTTTCCTAACTACAGCAACAGTTTGACTTTTGAAACAGCTGTACTCAAGGGGAACGAACCAGGGCCCTGACATATTTCAAAATTTGGAAAAATAGTCGATTTGCGAAACTACAATTTAACGAAAGGCAATTTCTGGATTGAATCTTGTTGTCACTTATTGTCAGAGGTGTCCAGCAAACGCAAAGTCGTGTACCCTACCGCTGCGCCACCAGTGTAGGAAGCTGGCTCTCTATATACTATACCAAAAAGAGGTGGAGTGTGTAGAGTCCAGTGGATCCCCAAAGGCTTTACAGAGGCTCAAGTAGATAATACTAATGCTCTCTTTTGTAGTAGTGTGAAAGAGCAGTTAGGCTTATCCGAGGGTAGTCGTAAGCATTTGTTCTATACACCGTGGCAATTAAAGAGACACACACGCAATGATTAAATCTGAGACCAATTCATAAAAATGACACTCGGTTGGATTTATTTTGCAGAACTTTTCTTAGGTAAATACTTTTCACAATAGAAATACATTTTCAATATAAAAAGTGGACACACTGCAATTTTCAGACTTTGCAATGTTAAGCAATGGGAGGAAAAAACATTAAACATACGTATACGGAACATTCACTTAAAAGACCAGTCTTCGGAAGTTAAGGTCAGTACAGGGCAAGGTTCAGTTCAGCACCAACAGTGCACCACAAGCGACAAAGGGGTGGGCGGGTACATGGTGAAAGTTCAAGGTCAGTCACCGAATACAAATTAAAGGGGACTGGGGCAATCGGACAGTGGCTGCTTACAGCTAAGAAGCAGCGGCCTGGAGGAACAGTCTCCGGGGCTGAGGCTAACACTGAGCAGGGGCTAAGGCAGCACCAATACTACTCAAAATGTGATGCCAGTGGGTCACTGGGACCATCCCCTAGGGAACTCGATTGTCTCCTCCTAATAACAGAGGATTCCACACTTGCTTTGTGTTACTATTTATTACTCAATGTTCATATTGTTGAAAAAGTTCATCATGACGTGTTGTGTGTCATATAATCATCATTAGTTCATCATTCAGAATATCATCATTGTGCATGACATCATCATTTATGGCATCATAATAACGTATAACATCCAATGCATTTCGGGCTGTTATTCAAGCCCTTCATCAGGGAATCATGGCTCGGGGTGCTCACGCTCGGGGCGTGTGTCCTCTCCTCTGCCTCGGCAGCGTCTTAGGAGGCAGTAACGCCACCCACGGAGAACCGCAAAAAGATCAACTTAGGATCAAAAAGCTGTGCATCCACCACTAATTTTTCAGCACCAATACTACAACACTAGCGGCACATGGGCGAATGGATGCAGGGTGCCAACACAGCATCGTGTGCCCAATGAAAAGCAATGGAGGCAGGCCAAATCTGAAAAGGGCTGCAGGCTCCAGCCAGGAGGCCGATCGAAGGAAACCAACAGCCATTGAGGTAAGTTATGATGCACAGGGACGTAGGAACACCTTTTGTCCTCTTCAGCAAGGCCCAGGATGGACGGGTGAAGGGGTGTCTTTTGGTGTCAGAAATGGCTAACCCCTGCAGGTCGCGGTTGAGGGGGTCTCCTTGCAGAAGCTGCAGGCAACTTCTAGGTGTCCAGGAGAGGTCACCTCATGGTGGAGTTGGGCTCTTGAGAGCAGGGGAACCTTGCTGAACTGGTGGGCCACTTGGACTCGGGCTGGTGGCATCGGGTGCAGAGGTAAAACCGGGGGGCAGGCTGCGCAGTTCTTCCGGTCACAGAGTCTTTACTTTGAAGAGGGTTGCTTTGTGAATAGGTCTTCTTTTCTCTGAAGACCTTGGTCTTGATCGAAGGCAGGCAGTCCTCCCAAGGTTCTGGAGGTCGCTGGGCTTCAAGACGAGTTGACTTTTGGTTCAGGATCATCCAGGGATGCAGACAGGCCAGTAGGGCTGGGACCATGTCCGGCTTTCGAGCTGGGTACTCGTCAGAATCCGCGCTGCTTCTTGCCACTGAATCCATCAGGCAATTTGCGGATGCAGGTCAAACGGCAGCCTTGATCCTGTTGGATCTAAGTGCCGCCTTTGACACTGTAGCCCATCACACATTGGTACAATGTCTGAGGAAGGGTGGGGTGTCTGGCAATGCCCTGAATTGCCTAAAATCTTGCCTGTCGGGTCACTGCTTCCAGGTGAGACAGGGCAAACACTACTCCAGGGTCATCATGCTGAACCAGGGAGTGCTGCAGGGCTCGACCCTGAGCCCAACCCCGTTTAATCTCTATGTAGCTCCCGTAGCGGAGACTGCTGAGGGGTTCGGGATCAGGGTCGTATCCTATGCCGATTAAACGCACCTGGTGGTCTCCCTGACCCAGGCACAGTAGTCGGCTGCCTCCAACTTCATGGCATGCATGCAAGAATTAGCTGTATGGATGGCTAAGAACTGCCTGAAGTTGAATAGCAACAAGACAGAGGTGCTTGTGGTGGGTAAGGCCCAGACTGTGTTGTCATCGGCATGGTGGCCCCAGGACTTGGGGGGTCACCTACGCCCTGTGGGAAGGCAAAGAACTTGGGAGTTTGGTTAGATCCCAGTCTTTCCTAAGACTATCAAACAAGACGGTTGGCAGGCGCCTGTTTTGGGATCCTGAAGGTCCTGCGTAAAACCTTGGACCTACTCCCTGTGGCGGCTAGGAAGACTCTGGTTCATGCCCTGGTGACGTCGCGCCTGGACTATGGTAACGTCCTTTATCTAGGCGCAACAACCAAGTGTATGCTCCGTCTGCAGGGAGTGCAGAATGCGGCAGCCCGCCTTATTTTGAGTCGTCCGAGAAGGGCATCGGCTAGGGCAGCCCTGGCCGTGTTACACTGGCTCCCGATTAAAGAAAGAGTCACTTTCAAGGCACTTTGTGTCTGTCATCGGATCCTGCAGGGAAGGGCCCCTCCGTATCTGTCGGATCTCCTGACCCCCCTATGTCCCCACACGTCAGCTGAGGTCAGGTGGAGTAGGATTGGTGTGCGTACCCGCCATTAAGAAAGCCAGGATGGGAGGTCGGTCCTTCCGCCTATTGGCGGCCAAGCAATGGAATGCTCTCCCAATGGAGCTCCAGATGGAGGCCCAGGAGAGATGCTTCAGGAAAAAACTAAAAATGTTTCTCTTTCCCCAAGTTTAGTAGGGTGAGGGTAGTGGGCATCTGATTACTGGCTAACTCTACCGCAGCGCGGGAACACACTGGCATAAGTGTAACCATTGCGCTTTATAAGTGGACCTATTAGTATTAAGGTTCTCTACAGAGCTTCACCAGCAGAGAAGGCTGCAGTGCCCGGCTCTTCATAGGTCGCCAGCAACTGAAATTCAGGGTCTGAGGATGCCACCTAAAATCTTGATTTAAGAGTGTTACAAGAGAGTAAAAGGTAGTGGCCAATGGGCCACTTTCCAGGGTTGTCTACACCCTCTTATCATGCCCACCTCCTGTGGGAAGGGGACATAGTCCTAGCCCTGATTGGCTAAGTCCCACCATCTTCAAGATGGTGGGCACTACAAAGTGTACTTCACCTTGCCTCCAGCACCTGAGGGTTGGAGTTGGCAGAGGGGACGGGGATGGGGGCACACCTCCTATTCTATCTAAGGTTTTCCACCTGTCCTCGCCCAAAAAGGGGGTGAGGACAGAAAGATCGCTTGCTCCCTCTAACAGGAGAGGCTGGGGTCGCATTACAAAAGTGGCAAGTCCTTTGAAAATCCCTGCCACAGATAGCTCTTCCTGACCAGGGGAGGAGTGAACACCTCCACCCAGGAAAGGCATTGTTCTCGAACTCAGAGTGCACAGGCACTCTACCCATGAGGACAGAACACTGTCTGGTGGTAGCAGGCTGGCTTAGGACAGTCGATGATCACACTAAGGATTGGTAGATCTTAGGGGACCCCTCTAAGGGGCACTCTGTGTGCAATTTTTAATAAATCGGACACTGCAATCAGCACAGGTTTATTATGCTGATATCTTTGGTAGCAAATATCCCATATTTCAGTGGAACCTTCATGGAACTGTGGAACTCGTAACGACAAGGGTGCAGCCAATGTACTTACTATAGAGCTTCCCTGGTCACTTACAATATCCCGGAAACGCACAAGCAGATATGCCCTCACAGGAGATATCCCTAAATCAGCGGGCACCATAAGGCCTGCTAGAGGGGTGTCTTACCTATATCTCAGACAGTCCCTATGGGCATCGCATACAGGGATGTGTGCCACGTTGACTCTTCATTTTTGTCTACACCAAGACACACAGCTGCAGTGGCAGAATGTATGTATGTATGTGCTTGGTGAGGGGTCCCTTAGGGTGGCATAATGTGTGCTGCAGCTTTAGAGACCCTCTTAAACAACAACGCCCTTGGTACCAGAGGTATCTTTTACAAGGGACTTATAAGTGAGCTAATGGGGTGACAACCGTGGAAACGACAGGTACACTTTAGGGAAGGAGATCGGGCTCAGGGGACCTGGTTGGCAGGGACCCTGTCCACTTCCAGTAAAAACGATAACATTTTTCGGGTAAAAAGTGAAGGCTAAACATGTCCAAAACAGGCCCTTTCCTACATTGAGACATTTTTCCTAGGACATCGAAAACTCTACAGCAGGTCTTGCTCACAGTCCTTATACTGTGACTGCCACTACTGAACATTAATCTTGAATTGTTAAAGCAGGGCCAGGATCTGGACAGGAGCCAATGAACAGGAGGGCAACTCACCAGATAATAGAAGTCTTCTGTCTTCACACTCACTCAGAGAGAACAATGCCATCCCATGTATTGCATGGCAAAGAGATCACAACCCTCAGTGAAACACTCACCTCTCAGATGTGATTCGTTAATAAGAATCAAATGAGCATAACGCGTCCCTGGGGACCCCGCAGATACACTGTTCCTACCAGTACTATAAATGCTTGGGGTCCCGCAGGTAAACCTAGCAGTGCTACAAAGGCTTAGGGGCCCTACAGGGAAACCTTTCCTAACCCAGTGCTACAAATGCTATGTGTTCACTGCAGCAGGACTGGGCACTCCAGGGCAGCAATTAGGTTGCTTGGCATTCATCTACCCGTAGCTAAGCCACGTAATATAGGCAGTAGATCAGGATGATTCTCCTCGATCAGAAGTAGCTCTCACTATCGAAAAGGTGGAGACCCTGGCATAACACAAACGCAGACATGCGGTTAGACTGTACCAGGACATGTAGTAAACTATTAATTTATGTATATGTTGGATTAGATTGCATTGCAGGTTAATTCTTATGTCACTATTTTCCGCACACAACATACAACATAGATTCCTCACGAGCGCCCCCTGATGAAGGGAGAACCCCCAAAATGAATTGGGCAGACTGAATTTGAATTTACTTGAGGAACAGTGGATTTTGAAAGTGATTCTATGAGAATAAATATGCTTAAACTGGAATACAGGTGGATTTGCTTCCAAGGGATGGAGACATTGATGCACTTTTGCGGGTACAAGCTGTGGAGCAGGAGACACAGACCTGATCGAGTCTGGCGCTATATAAACAACTGTAGCCAAGTACATCTACCTTCTGGCACGCGATGAGTGGATTACATAAACATGACAACAATGAATGAAAAATACACGGCATGCATAGACAAGGTTTGCTATGTAACCTCTGGACTCCTGTAAACCTAAACAAACACCAGTAATCAGACACTAGGGACATCACCTGAAGCTCCTAAGTTTTTCCTGTTGTTTGGTATCTTGTTTTTGGAAGGTGGGTTTTTAGGATAAGCTATTTTTAGGTGTTTTAGGTTATTCCAGGATGGGCACTAGTTTTAGCATTGTCATCTCTTATACTCTGCATACCAAGTTGCTGACTTTCTTTCACGCATTCCTCATTTCCCCGAACAGGAAACGTCTGGGGGTGGGGTGTGTCAGGTAGCCCTTGTGGTAGACAATGGGATAGAGGATAAGGAGTGCCATGCCATCCCTTCATATATTTCTCCCCTCCTATATTCACAGTCCCCTTTTACCAGTTGTCTGCTTTGCTGTCATCAAGAAGTGGAGAGAGGGGAATCGGCAGGCGGCCCCTTTAAGCCAGAGCTGAGGACGGACATCAGAGGATAAACGCTTAAAGAAGGCGGGTTGGAGAGCGCGTCAGGTTGGTCAGTAGTTGATCCAGCTGCACGCAGCACAGGAACGCGAGGTGGAGAAACCAGCGGGGGAAGACCAGAAAGACAGAGAAGGCCTAACAGCCTTCTGAGAGAGAGAACCGGAGCCCAGGGGAGGTCACAGTTTGTCGGCGAGCGGAAAACCCGAACCTGGTGGAGGAGGGAAAGCCGAAACAGAAGACCAGACCTCACTGAAAGACGTGGAGTCACCACGCCACGGCCCCGGAGTGACGTGACTCTTCAAGGTGCGTGGGCGTCTACGGGGCTTTTGGAAAGGGGCTGAGTCAGAGAGGGACGGGAGGGGAGGCTGAGGGTTGAAAGGGACCCAGGGAAAAGGAAATAAGTGAGACGGAAAAGAAAGACAAGAGCAGAAACCATCGGCTACTCTTTTTCCTTTGGTTGCTCCAACCTCTACCCCCTCCCTTAACATTTATGCATAGCTATTATTTATCCCTCAAATCCTCCCTTGATTAAACCCTAAAGCAAAAACACTTACCTGAGTCTTTTCCTTCTGTCCGAGGAACAACGGCGGCCGAGGCTCACCTAAGGGACTGAAGTGGAAGACCCTGTGGGAAAGAAGAATATAAAAGAGACAATCAATCATTGTGATTTCCTGTAATACTAATAAAAAGTGCACACCAAGAAATTATTCAATGCAGTGTGCTCCTTCTTGACTGACTCTTCTACAACGGGGAGCTACATACTTTCCCTACAGGGAATGGGAGACAGACACACATAGACACACACTGGAAAGCATAGTAGGAAAACGCTACATAGTTTTTATATGCTTGCATATGTACATTGTTTTAGAAAGATGGTGGAACTATTTATTTTGTTCAATGTGCTTATACTGCTAATTACTTTTATCTGATTCTATTATCATTGCAGCACAAATTCTATACAAGAATTACGATGGTTCAATTAGTAATGAAAATGCTAATGTTATATTATTTTAATTTGATATCGCACATAAATTACCCCTAAGCAGAAACTACTTTAAGGAGGAATTTAGGATTGGTACGTAGAACCACTCTATTGTTGTGAAGTTGAAAGAAAGGCTCTTGTATTGGTAATGCCTGAAGTACATCAACTCTACGGACATTTGTGCATTGGTTCAAAAGGCGGGCCCACTAGCCTTGTAAGGACTATGTTTAAGTTCCACTCTGGAGCAGGTGGAATACTTGGCCGTATAACCCTTTTTAATCCTTCCATGAAGGCGTTAATCACTGGTACTCTGAAGAGAGATAGGTGTTGTCTATTTTGCAAGTATGCAGCTACGACTCCCAGGTGTAAACAAATGGATGTGTGAACTAATCCACATTGCTGTAAATGCAACAGATAACAAATGATGTTCTGCACAAACACATCAAGAGGATTGATATTGTTGTTGTTACAAAAGGCAACAAAACGTTTCCATTTGCTGCATAACATGCTCTGGTAGTAGGCTTTCAAGCTTCCTTGAGAATATTCATACAGTCTGGTTGTAGTTGTAAATAACAAACTATGACTTCAGGAGCCAAATCGTTAGGTTGAGTTCTCTGGGAATTGGATGTCTAACTTCCCCATGGATCTGAGTTAGGAGACAATGTGTGAGATGTAGCTTTTGATGTGGAACCACTGAGAGTTCTAACAGGGTGGTGTACCAAGGTTGCGAGCTTATGTGGGGGCTATTAAGATCTGTGTGAGGGAAGTTTGTCTGAGTTTCCGAACAAGTAATGGAATTAGCAGGAGAGGCGGAAAAGCGTAAGCAAATATAACTGACCAAATCATCCATAGGGCATTGCCTTTGGATGCTGGTTGTGGGAACCTCGATGCAAAGTTTGGGAATTTTGCATTCAATACTGTTGCAAACAGATCTATTTGTAGAAAAGCCCATTTTTGAAAGTAGGGAAGAAGAACTTGGGGATGAAGTTCCCACTTGTTTACTAGCTGCCTGTGTCTGCTCAGCAGGGCTGCAATCTGATGGCCTACCCCTGGGAGGTGTTCTGCTAGGAGATGGATTTTTTTGGTGATTCACCCAATTCCAAATGCTTTGTGCACAGCTTGACAGCTGGAGAGAGTGAGTCCCTCCCTGTTTCTGTAGGTAGTACATTGCTGTGATGTTCTGCGTGCGTACTAAGACAGTCTTGCCTACAAGTTGGGTGAGAAAAGCTTTGAGTGCTAGGAACACTGCTAGAAGTTCCAGGTAGTTGATGTGAAGATGTTTGTGTTTGTCCTACCACAGCCCTGTACTGTGTAATATTGAAATGGTTACCCCAACCGGTTAACGATGCGTCTGTTGTGAGTATAGTCTGTGGAATCAGGTCTATGGAAGGCCGCCCTTTTGCTAAGTTTTGAGGGTTCAACCACTGCAGAGAGCGATGGGTGCGACTGTCTACCAACACTAGATCGGTTAGTAGACCCTGTGATTGATTGCACTTACTCGCTGGACATTGCTGCAGAGGACACATGTGAAGCCTTGCATGAGGTACGATTGCAACGCAGGATGCCATCATTCCCAGCAGCAGCATGAAGACTCTGGCTGGTAATGATTGGTGGGGTTGAAATTGTAATAGTGTGGCCTGGATATTGTGAATCCTGGCTATATTGGGAGTGGCTAGAGCATTGAGAGTGTTGATGGAAGCTCCCAGATAAGATTGCACTTGTGCCGGATACAGGGGAGATTTTTGAGCATTTATTGTAAAACCCAACTGGTGAAGTAGGTGTACTGTTGTCTGAGTGAGTAGTATACAGTTTTGGTAAGTGCTCGCTTCGATAAGCCAGTCGTCCAGGTAAGGGAAGACATTGTGTTCTGAGATGAGCAGCTGCTACTGCGAGACATTTGGTGAACACTCTGGAGGCCGTGGTGACGCCGAATGAAAGTACCTTGTAATGGTAATGTTCGCCTGCTATCATAAACCTGAGATATTTGCGATGAGCGGGATGAATTGGAATATGAAAGTAGGCGTCTTTTAGATCTAATCAATCAATCAGGGGACTTGTAAGCGCGCTACTCACCCATGAGGGTCTCAAGGCGCTGTGGGGGGTGGGGGGGAAGGGGTGAAATCAGCTCTTTTCAGTCGAAGAGCCAGGTCCTGAGTGTCTTCCTGAAGATGTTCACAGAAGGGGAACGTCTGATGTCGATTGGAAGCTTGTTCCAGGTCTTGACGCGATGAGAAGGCTCTTCCACCTGTTCTGGCTTTTCTGCTGCATGGGGTTTCGGCGAGGTCGGCAGATCGGAGGTTTCTCTTGGGTACATAGAAAGAGATCCTTTCGTTGAGGTATTGGGGGCCAGTGTTGTGGAGGCATTTGTAGGCATGGGAGAGTTTCTTGAAAGTAACTATCTTCTCCACTGTAAGCAGGTGGCGGTGACCATCTTCCTTTTTTCGGTGGGGATCCGTTTGAAGGTCTTTCGGAGGATGTAGGGGGTGTTGAAGCAGCTAGAGGTGACGACGTTGACCTGTCGGGTCAGGGAGAGGGAGGAGTCGAGGACGATTCCAAGGTTTCAGGCGTGGTCCATGGGGGTTGGAGGGCTGCCGAGGGCGGTGGGCCACCAGGTACTGTCCCATGTGGAGGGGGAGGGTCCAAGGACGAGGACCTCTGTCTTCTCCCAGTTGAGCTTCAGCCAGCTGCTGCTCATCGAGGATGCAACGTCCATCATTCCTTCCCGGAAATGGAGTCTGGTGGTGACGGGGTCCTCGGTGAGGGAGAGGATGAGCTGGGTGTCGTCGGTATAGGATACTATGCTGAGTCCATGCTGTTTGACGATAGCGGTGAGGGGGGCCATGAAGATGTTGAAGAGCGTAGGGCTGAGCAACAATCCTTGAGGTATTCCGCAGTTAATTTCAGTAGATTTGGAGAGGAAGGGTGTCAGTCTGATTCTTTTGGTTCTACAGTGAGGAAGGAGCAGATCCAGTCGAGGGCGGTTCCCTGTATGCCAGTTTTGTGGAGTCTGGTGGTTATTGTGCGGTGGGAGACGGTGTCAAATGCAGCAGAGAGATCAAGTAGGATCAGAGCCGCGGTGTGCCCTTGGTCGAGGAGGATGCTGATGTTGTCTGTGACGGCGAGTAGAATGGTCTCGATGCTGTGGTTGCTGCAGAATACGGATTGGGAGGGGGCGAGGATGGAGTTTTCTTCAATGAAATTTGTTAGCTGGGCATTGACAATCTTCTAAGTGACTTTGGCCGCAAAGGGGAGGAGGGAGATGGGTCGGTAGTTCTTGAGGTCAGTGGGGTCCGCAGAGGGCTTCTTGAGCAGGGGTCTGACTTCTGCACGTTTCCAGTTGTTGGGGAAGGTGCTGGTCTTAAAGGCGGTGTTGATGGTGCGTCATAGTTCTGGGGCGATGGCGGCTCTGTTGTAGATGTGTGGCAGGCAGGGGTTCGTGGGGGCTTCTGAGTGGATGCCTTTCATGGTCGAAGTGGTGTCTTCGGTGGTCACTGAGGTCCATGAGGAGACGGTAGGCTGTCTGTCATTGTTGGGGAGGGGGTGGTTCCGGTGTCAGGTGTCTGGTCATTGAAGTGGTCGTAGAGGCCAATGATTTTCAGATGGAAGTAGGATTCAAGCTTGTCGCAGAGGTCGTGGGAGGAGGTGATGCCCTTGGTTTTGCTGGATCAGTGATTCTATTAGTGTAGGGCTTAGGGTTAGTGATCTGATTGGTGGATAGGTTTAGGGGTTTGGATTGGTTCCTGGGGCTAGGCTTTTTATTGGACATAGGGCTTAGAGTTTTCTGTGCGATTGATGTGTAGTCTAGGGTTAAGACTAGGGCTAATGTTAGGCTTACTATTGGAAATAGGGCTCAGGGTTTCCTGTGTGATTGGTTACTTAATATAGGGTAGGGATAGGCCTAGGGTTAGATTTTCTATTGGAGATAGGGTTTAGGGTCTCCTGTATGATTGACAGGGAACAGGGTTGGGACTGGGTTTGGGGTTAGGCTTTCTATTGGACGTAGGGTTTAGAGTTTTGTGCCTGATTGAGTGCCTGGCCTCCTATTGGCCCTAAGGTTCAGGGGTTAGGGTTAGTGTTGCGATTGGATAGGGCTAGGGTTCTCATTGGCTGAAGGGGTCACCTGACTACTAGGGATATAAAAGGCCAAGGCTACAGGAGGGGATGTAGCCTTACGGCTAGAGCGGATGACCTCGAAGCTGGAGAACCAGGTTTGAGTCTCGACAACAACGCACAACATCCTGTGATTCTGGGCAAATCACTTAATCTCCCCTTGCCTAACAAAATGAATGTGTCCTTGTGTAACGAAACTGGTGCTCATGTAAAGCACTCTGATACCTAATATCTTTGGGTCTAGTTTGGGCTATATAAAAACTAAAAAAAAAAAGCTTAGGGTGTCTCACATGTGCATCGAGGCTAAGGGCCGAGAGGACACGGGTGAGTGCCTGTTTAAAGCTGGTAGGGACTAGGATCAGAAATGCTGCCCATTTCCTCATTAATCAGCACACACCCAACCCCATCCACGACCAGAGTAACACACACACACACCTAATGTACTCCACTCATGGACTACAAACTAACCCTATGCACAACCCAATTTCTCAGCAACCACTTCTAAACCAAACCTTTATACCCTTCTATCCCAGCTACCACGCATTTCTACCATCACCTGCGAACAGTACATAACTCTATCCTCCACAACTAACCAATCCACTCATCACTAACTGTAGGAAAGTAGGAACTGCTTCTTATGGTTACCCCCACTTTTTGCTAATTGCACCCACGGTTTTTGACTAGTCTGGCTGGGATCCTGCTAATCATGACCCCAGCCTATCTGCCTTTTCCTCCTAAACTGTAAAACACGTACTAGGTACACTCCGGATTGGATACTGGGGTACCCTTATCAGTCCCTTGTATATGGTACACATGTACCCAGTGCATAGGTACCCCAGAGGCCTCCCACGGGCTGCAGCATGTATTATGCCACCCATGAGAGTCCATGCAAAATGCAACTACAGGTCTGACATTGCAGCCTATGTAAGCTGGTGCTTCACCACTTATGAAAGATATAGGTTTACTATATCTATAAGTCACTACACTTAAAACCTATCAGTCCCCCCTATTTCAGGCCTTATCAATCCTGAAGGCAGGGTGCTGGGTTTTATGTTAGAGGGCGCCCCTGCATGAGCAGGGTCCCTTCAAATAATAAATGGCGGCGATACAAGGAACTTCATTCTCACCAGATATGTGGCGGTTCTGCTGCGCCCTGACCGCTTAACTGCAAATTGCAACCTCTGCATCATCCATTTTAAATACTTGCACCAGTTGTACTATACACCGCTGCAAGTGAAGCGCTTTGGTCTGCGGGAGAATGCCTGCTTTGTTCGGTGTGGGCAGGGGGATGCAGAGTTTCTGCATCTTGCATGGCATTGTACAGGAATCTATCAATTCTGGACCAAGGTCACAACTCTGTTTACTAAAGTTGTCTCTGAATCTGTGATGTGTACTCCTGATGTCTGCCTGCTGGGATGGGTAAAGAACCTCAAACCCTGCAACCATAGTTTAGTCGCTGTCTTGACCTTGCTTGCTAAACGGGCGGTGGCACAATGCTGGGGGGTCTAAAACTACTGCTACTCGGAAAAAGTGGATCCGGGCTCTACTCTACTGTAAAATACAACTTTAAATATATGCAGAGGAACTGCCTGAGTCTTCCCGCCCTAAAGGTTTCTGGGCCCAGTTGTTTGTGCATCTCCTGGGCAACTCTGATTTGCAATAGATACTGTATTGGGGCTGGGTGGGTGCACTGCCTCAGTGCCAGAAAGTCTGCACGAGAAGCACATTTAGTGTCCCTGTACCTAGTCCAGTTCAAACCAGTTCTGTGAGTCGTTGGCTCAGGCTCTGGCACAAAACTGGACAAGGACATGGGCGAATCCTCCCCACTGTCCAGACCCTCTCCTGGGAGGGTCCTCTGAATCTGTCCAACCCTCTCACGTGGGTAACAAAGGGCTTACCTGGCTGTAGGACCCTATATTTGAAGTGGACAAGATTCTGAACCAGAAACCACTGAACTTCGACCGTCTGGACACCCTGGACTTTGCTGGACTTCGACTGAGCCTGACTTCAGGGCCGGTCGCACTACGCACTGCGCGATTCCCCGTGAGTGTGCCAGGCTTCACCGCTGCTGCCACGTGTCTCGTCGCTGCCCCTGCAGCTGAGTATTGTGTGTTTTCTCTGTGCCTGTATTGATGCCCGTTATTCTCTTGGTTTCTTCGCCCCCTCGCCTCCATTTTTCCCGCTCTTTACCCCCCCGCTCCCCGCCGCTGATCCCCTGCGGCCCCGCCCACTTCTCTTCTGTACCCCCTCCCTCCCCTCACATTCGCCTCCCCGCTGCTCCTCCCTCTGACTTGGCCATTTATGGCGGAGTCCACGCAGTGCTGAGCTGTGACCTTTGACCCTGCATCAGGGCCGGTCGCTCTACGCAGTGCGCGACTATTCGTGAGTGTGCCAGGCTTCACCGCTGCTGCCACGAGTTCGCTGCTGCCCTGCAGCTGAGCTTCTGGTTGTGTTCCTGTGCCTGTTTTCTGCTCGTGTCTCGTCGCTGCCTCTGCAGCTGAGTATTGTGTGTTTTCTCTGTGCCTGTATTGCTGCCCGTTATTGTCTTGGTTTATTCGCCCCCTCACCTCCGTTTTTTCCTGCTCTTTACCCCCCCACTCCCTGCCGCTGCTCCCCTGCGGCCCTGCCCACTTCTCTTCTGTACCCCCTCCCTCCCCTCCCATTCGCCTCCCCGCTCCCGCCTCCCAGCTGCTCCTCCCTCCCACTTCACCATTTATGGCGGAGTCCACGCAGTGCTGAGCTGTGACCTTTGACCCAGCTTCAGGGCCTGTCGCTCTACGCACTGCGCGACTCCCCGTGAGTGTGCCAGGCTTCACCGCTGCTGCCATGAGTTCCACGCTGCCCTGCAGCTGAGCTTCTGGTTGTGTTCCTGTGCCTGTTTTCTGCCCGTGTCTCGTAGCTGCCCCTGCAGTTGAGTATTGTGTGTTTTCTCTGTGCCTGTATTGCTGCCCGTTATTCGCTTGGTTTCTTCGCCCCCTCGCCTCCATTTTTTCCCGCTCTTTACCCCCCCGCAACCTGCCGCTGCTCCCCTGCGGCCCCGCCCACTTCTCTACTGTACCACCTCCCTCCCCTCCCATTCGCCTCCCCGCTCCCGCCTCCTAGCTGCTCCTCCCTCCCACTTCGCCATTTAAGGCGGAGTCCATGCGTACGCGCAGCGGGTGCGCCGAAGGCCCGCCAAAGGCAAGCCCGTCTGCGCCCGTCCGCGCCCAGCGCCAGGACCCCTGGACCTCAACGACACCAGCCCATCCGTCTGAACTACGCCGCCGCCACCCTCCACACACTCATCACCGGCTGGAACCCCGCCTGCCACCGAGCCACCCCGAAACGCACACACGGACCCTTCACCTGCCAAGCCTGCAAATTCACCTGCCTCCGGACCTGCAACGCACCCGCACGGCCAGGCACCAGCAACAATCACCTCAAGTGCATCCTGCTCAACACCCGCTCCGTCCACAGACACGCCGTCGAACTCTGGAACCTCCTCGACACAACATCATCAGACGTTGCCTTCCTCACAGAAACCTGGATGAACGCCTCCTCAGCCCCCGACATTGCCATAGCCATCCCGGACGGCTACAAGATCTCCCGGAGGGACCGCATCAACCAAACCGGAGGAGGCATCGCCATCGTCCACAGAAACACCATCCGCATCACGACCAACTCCGACGACACCCTCACCGCAGCCGAGCACCTTCACTTCCAGATACACACCGACCCCAAGACCACCCTCAGAGGCACTCTCATCTACAGACCCCCGGGTCCACGCACACTGTTCAGCGAGGTCATCGCAGACTTCATCAGCCCGTACGCCCTCACCTCCTCAGACTACATCCTCCTGGGAGACATCAACTTCCACCTGGAAAACAACAACGACAACAACACCACCACCCTGCTAGACAACCTCGGACTCAAGCAACTAGTGAACACCCCCACCCACTACGCTGGCCACATCCTTGACCCAGTCTTCTCCTCCAGCAACCACATCGCCTTCAGCCACACCACCGGACTACACTGGACGGACCATAGCTGCGTCCACTTCAACTTCAGGAAAACTACGACCCACCACCACGCGCAACAGGCTCCCCGAAGATGCTGGAGCAACACCAACGAAGCAGCCCGTAACCTCACACAGTGGCTCACCAACTGCGCCGATACCCTTGCACCGCTGAAGAATCCTCCCAGCAGACCCGGCAGCAAGAAAACCTCGTGGTTCACAAGCGACCTCAAAGACTCCAAACAATCCTGCGGTACCCTCGAGAAAGCCTGGCGTCACGACCAGTCAACAGAAAACATGACAGCCCTCAAGGCCGCCACCCGCAAACACCACCAGCGGATCCGCACCACCAAAAGGAGTGCATTCAGAGAACGACTGGACAACAACACCCACAACAGCAAGGAACTCTTCAACATCGTTAAAGAGCTCTTCAACCCCAGCGCCAGCAACAACGACATCAAGCCCTCGCAAGACCTCTGCGACGCACTCGCCTCGTTCTTCCACCACAAGATCGCCAACATACACAACAGCTTCAGCACCCAGACCACGCACCCTACCACCGAACCAACGCCCCCCACCACCATCCTCTACACCTTGACCCCTGTCAGCACTGAAGACACCACCCTCGTGATGAACACTATTCACTCCGGCTCCCCTGCCGACCCCTGCCCACACCACATCTTCAACAAAGCCGACACCATCATCGCACCCCAACTCCGTAACATCATTAACAACTCCTTCGCATCCACCACCTTTCCGGAGAGCTGGAAACATGCGGAGATCAGCGCCTTCCTGAAGAAACCCACCGCAGACCCCGCGGACCTCAAGAACTTCCGCCCCATCTCGCTCCTCCCTTTCCCCGCTAAAGTCATCGAGAAGACCATCAACAAACAGCTAACCTCCTTCCTCCAGACCAACGGATACCTCGACCCTTCGTAGTCCGGATTCCGAGCAAACCACAGCACCGAGACCACCCTCATCGCAGCCACAGACGACATCAGGGCCCTGCTCGACAACGGGGAAACTACTGCCCTCTTCCTCCTCGACCTATCGGCCGCATTCGACAGTCTGCCACCGCACCCTAACAAGCCGCCTCCACCACGCCAGGATCCAAGGAATGGATCACCTCCTTCCTCTCCGACAGAACTCAGCGAGTACGCCTCCCTCCCTTCCGCTCAGCGGCCACCAATATCATCTGCGGCGTACCCCAAGGCTCCTCGCTCAGCCCCACCCTCTTCAACCCCCCTTGCAGCCATTGCACGCCAACACAACCTAAACATCATCTCCTACGCAGACGACACCCAGCTGATCCTCTCCCTCACCAACGATCCCGCCACCCCCAGAGCCAGCCTCCAGTAAGGAATGAAAGCCGTCGCAGAATGGATGAAGCTCAGCCGGCTGAAACTGAACTCAGACAAAACTGAAGTCCTCGTCCTGGGACCATACCCCTCTGCCTGGGACGACTCCTGGTGGCCCCTTGCTCTGGGCACCGCCCCAAGCCCACGGACCATGCACGCAACCTAGGCTTCATCCTGGACTCCTCCCTCACGATGACCAAGCAAGTCAACGCCGTCTCATCGCCATGTTTCAACACCCTCCGCATGCTCCGAAAGATCGTCCGGTGGATCCCCACCAACACCAGGAAGACGGTCACCCAGGCCCTCGTCACCAGCCGACTGGACTACGGGAACACCCTCTACGCCGGAACCCAGCCAAACTACAGAAAAGACTCCAACGCATACAGAACGCTTCTGCACGACTCATCCTGGACATACCCCGACACAGCCACATCTCTGCCCACTTGAGAGACCTGCACTGGCTCCCCGTCAGCAAAAGGATCACGTTCAGGCTCCTCACCCACGCTCACAAAGCTCTCCACGACACTGGCCCCGAATACCTCAACAACCGCCTCATGTTCTACACACCCACCCGACAACTCCGCTCCGCCAGCCTCGCCCTCGCCACCATCCCACGGATTCGCAGAACCACCACCGGAGGAAGATCCTTCTCCCACCTGGCTGCTAAGACTTGGAACACCCTCCCCACCCACCTACGACTGACCCAAGACCACCTCTCCTTCAGGAAGCAACTCAAGACCTGGCTCTTCGAGCAGTAGCAGCACCCCTCCAGCGGCTTGAGACCCCTACGGGTGAGTAGTGCGCTTTATAAATGTCTTGATTGGTTGACTTTGTCTCCCTCTCTGTCCAAATCATCGTCTGTGCCCATGCACCATACAGGTTCCGTGTAGGACCCTGTGGAGCATCAAAGACTACAGAAGTATCTCTCTTGGAGTGAAGGAGTCACTCCCCTGCATTCACAGGCATGTAACACAATTAACCGGTCTGCTGACCCTGAGCTCCTGTGGACTCCGAAGGCTCCAACAACACAGGAGGTGGGTTCCCAAGTTTCCAGAGGTCGAGCTGCCCTCTCACCGAGTTTGAGGCCAGTATCCCTCGCGGGGCCCGCATAACCCATACCCCTGTGCACCGCGTTCATTTGCAAGAGCATATGCTTGTTGGCGTTCCCCAAATTTGTGTATTGGGGTGACAGCCCAAACCTCTGCGCACATTTCCTACCAAGGACTTCGGCCTCCTCGCACTCTGTGCCCTGGGAACTGAGGATTTGTATAACTGCCTGAGGTCCCCTTGTGACTCCTGTGCCTCCGGCATGTGGGTCCTCTTGAGGGTCAACACTGCGTTATTTGGGCACCCCTGGTTACTCCAGGCTTGCCCTGACTTTCATTGCTGTGGTGAGTCTCCTGGTCCTTGTTGGGCCAGACCCCAACCAATCTTGACCTTCTTCGTGGGTTGCCGTTGCCAAGGCTTGTTGGTGTTCACGCCGGACACTGACCCCTCAGCACTCGACATCTGGGCCAGCTCACATCTGGCTCCTGGTAGTCCTCGACGTCTCCTGGTCCCTGCAGCTGAAGAATCAAGAACCCTCTTATCTCACCAGAAACACCCGACATCGGTGGGCATTCGTCTCCCGAGACCCTGGTCACTCCTGAATGACCCAAACTCTGTCCCCTCTGCTTTTAGGTTCTTTCCATCAAGAATCCACTTGTGGATTCCACTGGACATTCTTCTTCCTTCCAGCAGAGGCATTTCCTTGAAGTCTCCCATTGAGAACGACACCGGTTTCCGACACCACTTCAGCCCTATGCACCCAGCTTCCCTGGGATAGGTAACACTGGTACTACGGTATCCACGTCTCTCCAACATTCTAAGTTCCAAAGGGCTTCTTCGTAATCCACTGGGAAGGGTCCTTAATCTTTAAAACTTCAACCGCAACTCTCCCATAGAGTTGTACGGAGCACGCGTCCTCCGTGGGGTAACTACGTACTCAACTTGGGTGGTTGCTTGGGGTTGTGCGATTCTACACCTCCTAGACATTGCCTTGACTCAAGTCGTGGTTCTTATACCACTATTTTAGTATATGGTTTGGTCTTCCCCTGGAGCCCACTGTGTATTGTGCTACTTATGATTGTTTGATTGCTAAAGTATTGCATGCTGTGTGTTATATCCTCAAATAGAGGATACTAGAGAGTGTTATATTAATAACATATTTTTATAACTACTGTGTGGTTTACCTTTCATTCAACCAATACTATAAGATTGCAATCTGGTAAAACAAGCTGCTTAACATTCCTTCAAGACTAAGCCGAACGGGTGCTCTCCACAGCTACCACTTGGAAAACTTTCCAAGGTTATCTTTAACCTAATTACCATAAGGGTTGTTTGGACTGGAGCAAGGTGCCCACTTTAACTAGTGGACAGCATATACCAGGCCAACTTCTCACATTGGTGTGCAGCCGTTGGGATTCACCCCTGCATTATTTTACCACATACATCTTTGTATTGATTAACTGGAAAACCGCAAGTACTAGGTACATATAATGCTAGCTTGGATAAGTAAGTTCTATTGAACTTGGGGTTGAGTAGTCAAGGGTTTAGCACACCCTTCCCCAACCTAAGAGAGTTTAGTTTCCCATTAGGTTAGGTAGGTGCACACACCACACCACACTTTGTATGTTTACTAAAGGAGAAACCAGTGGCTCTCTGCCCTCTAGATACCGTGAGCTTTCATTCCAGGAATTGAAAGCCCTGTGTGCCTCTAGAAAGCTGAAGACAGGGCGAGCAGCCAACACTCAACGCCTGACTGAGGTGTTACTCATAAATGACCTTAGGAAGACCCCTGGGTCAGATGAGATGGAGAGAGTGGGTGGGTCAAGGAATGAGGACATGTCAGGAGGTGACACCTTTTATGACTTAGACTCAAACCCTGGCAGGAGGAACCTGAAGGTTCCCACCTGGACTATTCAGATATTCCAGAGGATCAGGGAGATGGCTCAGGGGAGCCAATCTTCACCCCTCCCGGAAGAGAGCAGAGTTTACCAAGGAGATCTAGATCCCCATTTGCAGAATGAGATCGCTCATGGCACTCAGTAGGGACCTCTGTATCCAGCTAAAGGGATCACTCTTTAGATAGAGAATAACAGTTACTTGAGCTTGAGAAAGCTAGGTTTAGAGCCAGGCAAGAGCAACTGCACTTGACAAAAAGTCCCTGGAAGTCTAGAGAGCTAGAAAAAAAGTTGGGACTAGAGTCCCATGGTGGCAGCAACAATTATCCCTAGAGTTAAGAAACATTAATTTGACAACAGGAACCTGAGCAAGATTGTCCCTCTCTACCATGTTGGGGATGACATCCACAAATGGAGACCTGCTTTAGAGAGGGCATGTAAAGTACAGAGGGTCCCTCAAGAGCAGTGGGCAGCTATCTCGCGGCTCTCCTTTGCTGACAATAGAGATAAGCCCCTCACTGTTAGACAAGAAGATGCTGACAATTATTCAGTTCTGAAGAGTGCTCTCATTGATGGGTTTGGCTTAACCACTGAGCAATACAAGATTAAGTTCAGAGACACCCAGAAGGCACAGACTCAGGCCTGGGTGGACTTTGTGAACAGTGCTATTAAGGCTCTGTAAGGCTGGTTGCTTGGCAGCATGATTTTGTAGGATTGTATAATAAATTATGAGGGAGAAGATACTTAATAATTGCCAAAGTTCGTTATTGCATCAGTACCTGGTTGACTCAGATTTGACTTCTCCCCAAGAATTGGGAAAGAAGGCATATAAGTTGGTCAGAACCAGGGTGAAGCAGAAAACCCAGAACACTGGTGGTGACCAAAAGAAGCAAGATTCCAAGACTCCGGATGGGGGTTTGGAGAAAGGTAAAGATCTGAAGTCTTCATTGGGGCCCCATAAACCTAAATCTAGGGGGGAGAGGTATCACAGTCTAACAAAGGTAAAGGCAAAAATAAACCTTGGTGCTATTTATGTAAAGAAAAGACCCATTGGACAAAAGATGTCAATTGTCCAAAAGCCAAGGATTCAACTCCACCTATTACCACTGCCCCTAAGGTAACTTCACCACCTAGCACAGGTACAAGTGGTGGTACAGGGAACAAGGCAATAGTAGGGTTAACCTTGGGCTCCGAGGTGGGTTCTGTCTTAGCCAGAACTCCAGCACGGGCTGTACTTGTCTGTGATGGTGGCAAGCCCGTCTGCGCCCATCCGCTCCTGACCGGGGCCAGGGGCCAGGACCCCTGCTACTCGCAGCACGGACCTGCGAGACTCGCAAACCTATTCCACAGATGTTCCTCACTGACCTCAACAGGCATGCCCCAAGCAACCACGAAGAATGCTTTAGAGCTTCTCCTGAAAACATCAAAGGACCATTCACATGCTTAAAATGCAAATGGTGCAGCCTAGCACACATAGAATCCACACCCAAAACGGTGAATAGCGGCCTAAGAACCAAATGCCTATAGTTCAGATCCCTCCACAAAAACTCCGAGGAGATCTGGGACATTATTAACGAAATGAACCCCAACTTAGTGTTTATAACTGAAACCTGGCTAGATGAGAACAACTGCCCTGATATAGCCAACGCATTCCCCCCTCCGAAATATAAAATCATATGTCAAGATAGGCAAGGGAAAAGAGGAGGGGGACTTGCAATAATATTTAGGAACAACATCAACTGCCTCCCACTCACAGTAGCCCAGCTTGATGAGCACGAATTACTAGCATTCCAAGTAGCTAAGGGTAATCACACCCTGTTAGGAGGAGCAGTGATATATAATCCCCCCGGATATCATGCAGACTTCAGCGCGAAGCTGCTCACACAACTATTCCCTGTCTGTCTCAAATACAAAAACTTTCTGGGGATCGGAGATTTTAACATTCACTTCGACAAACCAGACAGCTTAGCTGCCACACATCTAAACAATGACATGCAAATTCTCCAATTTAAACAATGGATCCAAGGTCCCACTCATAATGCAGGCCACACATTGGACCTACTGTTCTCCAACATTGAAACTACCTTGATTGAGGAGATTCAACCCGTGACATGGACGGACCACTCCCTTGTCTCCTTTTCATTTGCTCAGCCTGCGTTATCCGCTAGACCTTCTCTACCTGCACCCGACTTTTACAGACCTTGGAAACTGGTAACTCCAGAATCATTTAAACTCCACTGGCCAACAAACACCAACCTAGAACACCTAGGTACTCCCCTCACCAACAAAGGTGCTCTGAATCTAGACACGGAGATCACCCACACTTTGAACTTATGTGCCCCCTTAATCAAATCTAAATCCATAAAAAGAACCACCTCTGAAAAATGGTATACCCCAGAAATCAAAACACGTACAAAGAAATGCAAAATCAAGGCGGAGTAAGCAGAGCGGCTAGCGCCTTTCTAAACACTGCGAATATTTTAATTGTAAAATCGTGACTACAACGTTTTACATTGTTTTAAAATTTAACTCGCACATGTTGTCACTATTTTGATTGTAACCCGAACGCGCACAATTGATTGCAGAATTGTACGTTTGTCTTACCTGACACCCTAATCCCTGGTCCGCCGCGGGAAGTCCCGTTTGAAGCGGAGGGATAATAGGGTTGCTCAAGAATCCATCTGTCACTTAGCTGCCATCTTAGGTGTGGCGTGACTAGTAGGACGCGATCTAGCTGTCGCGACTTCCGCCCCACGAGCCCTACGAGCCTATTTAGCCCTATGCTCTTACGGAAGTGCAGCGGGCGCGCCGGCAGCGCGCCAAAGGCGCGCAGTAGGCAAGCCCGTCTGCGCCCGTCCGCGCCGGGCCAGCGCCCAGGGCCCTAGCCCCTGCCCAAAACCCACTAGCTCATATGAAACATGTCTACTCCAAAGAAACGCTTATTAACCTAAGACGCAACGATTTTGAACATCTGGCTAAACCCTCTAACAGAGGCATGCCGTACACTCGCAAATGCGGACTGTGCGGCTACACAATACCTTATCTCGCATCCAGCGAACCCAATACTATACCCAGGGCAACTTCTCTCTACCCCCTGCTCCACCCCCGCACTGGCGTTTTAAACCGAATATCAAATCCTTAAAAAACATACTTCTAAATGTCAGGTCAATGCCAAAACACAAATATGAAATTGAAAACCTCATCTCAAACAACGAGATCGATCTGGCCTTCCTGACTGAAACGTGGGCAACAGATTCATCTGGGCCAGACTGGAACATCGCAGTACCCACAGATTACTCTGTGGCACATGTGGACAGACAGGGAACCACTGGTAGAGGGGTAGCCATCATTCACCGGTCTATCTTTAAACTACACATTCTCCATCAGCCGGGACTAGAAGCAGAGGCTATATCTTTTTCGGTCAAATATAACAACCAACTTATATTTACCGGACTTCTGATATACCGACCCCCAGGACCCAGAGGTCCATTTACCAATGCCCTTCTAACCTTCCTGGAGTCCACATCAGACCATCCCACCTTTACTGTTCTGGAAGATTTTAATTTTCACCTCGAAGACAATAACTCCAATGAAACCACCACCCTTATAGATAACTTTCATAGCTACGGACTAACCCAACTAAGGGCTGGACCAACCCACACAGCTGGTCATACGCTAGATTCCATTTTTACCAATAACCACCACATCCAGATCACCTCCACTACGCCTCTCCCCTGGTCCGATCACGCTGTAATAAACTTCACCCTTGCATTTACGTTGACAAATGCAAGGAGAAAGGACCTTGTACTTCCGACTAAATCCCGTCCATGGAAAAAATTAGAAGCTACATCCCTAGCAAATACACTCAGCAGGGATCTATCCACTTTAGCTAGCACGGACAGTAACGATGGAGCCCGCAAATTTAACACCTGGCTCACACAGGCAATGGACAAGCTAGCCCCGGAAGAATCCAAAAAACCTAAGATTCGTTCAGCAACCTCACAATGGTACACCCCTGAGGTTAAATTGATAAAACTGAAATGCAGGAGGGCCGAGAGGCTGTGGCGAAATGACTACAGTTCCCAGTCTAGAAAGGAGTATACGGCCACTCTACATGATTATAAGCTCGCTATAGAGCAAGCTAAGGCTGCTTTCTATACAAAGAAAATCCAAGAGTCCGCAAACTCCTCAAAGGAATTATTTAAAACCATCACACACCTAGCTAAAAGCCGCAGAGAAACCATTTTTAAGCCTCACCGAGATTTTGTGGAAACTATAGCAAAATTCTTTCAGCAGAAAATCCAGACAGTCTATGATGACCTTCGCTTGCTTCCCACGTGTGAAGAGGTCCCCCATGAAATAGACCAACAGCTATCAGTTCCAGAATTCCCCAAATTCTCCCAGCTTAGCTACGATCAGGTTGCCACCTTGCTCCTGCAGACTAAATCTGGCTCACCGCTAGACCCATGTCCCCCTCACATCCTACATTTGGTCCCTGAAACTATCAGCTTAGCCTTAACTCCCCTCCTTAACACTGCAATTAACTCCGGCCAATTTCCCAGCAGTTGGAGGAAGGCGTGTATCAGGCCCATCCTTAAAAAGGATTCCCTGGATCTTAAGGAAGCTAAACATTACCGTCCTATATCGTGTTTGCCCCTTCCTGCTAAAATTCTTGAAACTGCAATGAATCAAGAACTTACCAAACACCTTGAAGACAGCCACCTATTAGACCTCACACAACATGGTTTCAGGGCCTGTCACTCAACGGAAACTGCTCTGATTATAGCATCTGATGACATTCGTCAAACCATGGACAAGGGAGGCAGAGCCGCTCTGATCTTATTGGATCTGACAGCGGCGTTTGACACTGTTAATCATGACGTCCTTGTAAATAGACTAACAATGATGGGCATTACATATACCGCCCTAAAATTGCTTCATTCCTTTTTAGAGGCACGCATTCATCAAATTCACTGGGATGGTCTCCTTTCTAAGGAGTTCCTTCTACCATGTGGAGTCCCTCAGGGTTCGGCTTTGTCACCAACCCTTTTTAATCTCTATGTCACTCCCCTAGCTGCACTGATAAAAACCCATGGCCTGCATTTAGTCTCTTATGCCGACGACACCCAACTGGTGGTCTCACTGGCGCAGACAGTAGAAGCCACAGCCACCAGTTTCAGGAACTGTATATCGGATGTTAAGTTATGGATGAACGCTCACTTCCTCAAACTTAACACTGGAAAAACGGAGGTCATCGAGTTTGGCCAAAAACCCTCCATTTGGAACGATCTATGGTGGCCCTCTGAAGCTGGCACCTGCCCGACTCCGGCCGACAAGGTCAGAAACCTCGGTTTCATAATGGATAAGGACCTTTCCTGCACAGCCCAAATAAACCAGGTCACATCGGCCTGTTTCTTTACACTTAAGGTCCTTCGAAAAATCCTGCCCAACATCCCTTTCCCCCTGAGGAAGACAGTGGTGGCAGCTCTGATCATGTCCAGGGTAGATTACTGTAACGCCCTGTACATAGGGGCCGGAGAAAAACAACTTAACCGCCTCCAGTCAATTCAAAATGCTGCGGCCAGAGTACTGCTTAACCTCCCTAAACGACATCCCACTTCTAAAGCAATTAGTGAACTACATTGGCTTCCGGTCAGGAGAAGAATTCAATTCAAGGTCATGTGCCTGGCCCACAAATCCCTTTATGGGCAGACCTCCAAACAGCTCTCTAATCTCCTTTCCCCGTACATACCTGAGCGTTCACTCAGATCCAGTTCCCAAAATCTACTGTGCATTCCTAGGACTAGGAGAGTCCGTTGGGGCGGCAGATCTTTCTCCCATCAAGTCCCAAAGCTCTGGAACAGTTTACCATACTTGCTTCGTTCCGAAAAGAGCATAGCTAAGTTTAGAAAGGCACTGAAGACCTGGCTTTTTGTGCTGCCCTAATTCCAACTTCTCTCTCTCCGTCCCACAGCGCCAAGACGCCTCGGCATAAGAGCGCTCTAAAAATAATTCAGTCTGTCAGTCAGTCAGTCAGTCAAGGAACACCACCTGGAGAATGTCCCGACTAGATGCTGAAAAGTTAATCTACAAAACTGTTCTCAAAACTTACAATCATGCCATACAAAAAAGGCAAAAAGGACACACTATGCACAAAGAATCAACGAAAATAGCAACTCAACCACAGAGCTATATAAAACCGTAAAAGAACTGTGTAAACCCGCCTGCATGTCCCAAACATTGCACCGTTCAACAGAAAACTGTGAAATGAGGAGTAATTTTTTCACAGATAAAGTAGAGAAAATCTACTCAATATTGGACCTAAACACCCCAGTGGCCCCCACTAGCAGGGGAAAATCAGACCCCCCCCTTGAATAATCACACCCAACTAAATAGCTTCACCCCAATTTCAGAAGCAGAAGTTGCCAGAACCATGAACGATATCAAATCTGGATCCCCCCTTGAATCCTGCCCACATTTTATTTTAACCGCATCGCTGCGGCAGCTATTCCGCCACAGCGCTAAGGGGGCGGGGCGGCCGCGCGGAGACCGCATGCTGGTGACGGAACCAATCCGTCACCAGCCGCGGTTGCGCTGTGCTCATGACGGAGCGGATCTGTCATGGCCCCGCCTGCTCAATAGAACGCCCAGCGCAGGCGCGGAATTCGCACCGCGCAGGCGCGGCGGCCGGGCCATGACGGAACCGCTCCGTCATCAGCACAGCGCCACCGCAGCTGATGACGGAGCGGTTCCGTCATCAGCATAGAAAGGGTTAAGACAGATCATACCCTCCCTCGCCCCAGCTATCAAGCAGCTTTTCAACAACTCCCTAGAAGCAGCAACTCTCCCAGAAACATGGAAACAAGCGATTGTGACCCCGCTGCTAAAAAAAGCAGGTACAGATGTGACAAACCCGGTCAACTACAGACCCATATCTCAACTCCTGTATCTCTCCAAAGTGTTGGTGGAGCTGATTAATAGACAGCTATCCAAATACCTAGAATACAACAACCTACTGGACCCCTACTGGAAAAAGGGATAAATGGAAAAGCCCTTGAATGGCTCAGTTCTTTTCTGTGCAACAGAACCCAAACGGTCCAGCTAGGAGCCTTCTCATCTAAACAGAAACAACTGAAATGTGGTCTCCCGCAGGGAGCATCCCTCAGCCCCACGCTGTTCAACGCCTATGTCTCACCTCTGGCACAAATTGGGACAAAATTGGGCTTTGGGGTTTGCTCCTATGCGGATGATACACAACTTACAATCACCATAGGGAAGGGGCATGAAGATACCAAAACTAAACTTACTAGCTGCCTTACCGAAATGGCTGACTGGATGGTAGACCACTGCCTAAAGCTAAATGCAGACAAAACCGAAATCCTGCTTCTCGGAGAAGCCAAACACATCTGGGACTCTTCCTGATGGCCCTCCTCTTTAGGAGACGCCCCCACACCCAAGCACTGTGCCAAAAACCCATGTGTAACTATTGACGACACACTATCTATGCAGGCCCACGTACGAACTCTATTTGGGAAAAGCTTCACCACCCTGAAACTCCTAAAAAGGTTATTCCTGTGGATCCCCCTGGAAAGCAGGAAAACAGTCACACAGGCCCTGCTAGTCAGCAGGTTCGACTATGGCAATGTCCTTTTCGTGGGCATGCCAGACTACCTATTTAAACGTTTACAGGTGGTGCAGAATGCTGAAGAAAAACTAGTGTGCAACAAAGGCAAACACAGTTAAGCAAAGGACTGCCTAAAGCAACTCCACTGGCTGCCCATGCGTCAAAGAGCCTGCTTCAAGCTCCTTGGTCATGCTCACAGGACACTCCATGACACAGGCCCCATGATCCTTCAGAACAAAATACACTTTTATATTCCCACTAGACCACTAAGATCGCAACACCTTGCTCTGGCCGAAACAAAAAAGATAAATAAGTCTAGAACAGGAGGCCGTACCTTTTCACATCTGGCAGCACGGCCTTGGAACGAGCTCCCAGTCGAACTTAAGTTGACTAAACAGTACAACGCCTTCAGGAGAAAACTCAAAACACACGTATTCCCTAAAGACTGATATCTGGCCCTCACCCACCTACTCACTACCGTAACCCTTAGCGCCGTGACATACCCTGGGATAAATGTTGAGCTTTATAAATATATGAATAAATAAATAAATAAATAAATATAAATAAATATGGTCACCTTATTTGTCAGTCCAAGTAACTTCGGAAAATGCAGGCAGCAGCCTTTGATTAATGGTAAGGAGGCCATAGCATACAGGGACACAGGTGCCAGTGTCACTATGGTGGACCCTGATCAAATCAAACTTGGTGAGATGTAGGAAGTGATCAAAGTTAACAATGTCAGGGCTGATCATTACTTGCCAGTTGTTAATTTCAGCTGGGAAGGGTTCACAGGCCCTAAGAAAGTTGTGGTTAGTTCAGACCTTCCTTTTGAATGCTTATTGGGCAATGATTTAGAATCTTCAGCATGGGCTGAAGTAGACCTAAGGACTCATGCAGCAATGCTGGGCATCTCTGCAGATGTGTTTGCTGCCGACTAGGTCACAGGCCAAACAGACATCCACTGAACAGACCCTGGATCCTGGAAGAATGGACCAGGAGGGGTAAGGCTGTGTCTTCCCCCCAGGCTCAGAAGGAGGACCAGTGTCTACTGAGGGAGATGATCACGGTCCCTGTGAAGGTACTGTCTCAGAGGAACTTATATCTGATCAGGTTGAGTTCTTGGGGACAGGGGGCCCTTCAGGTCAGATCTGAGCCAGGAGCAGCAAACCTGCCCCTCTCTTGAACCCCTCAGCCAGCAAGTTGCTGCTGAGGCTGATGAGAGTGCCAGTGGGTCCCACAGGATCTACTGGGATGAAGGACTCCTTTACTCAGAGGATAGAGACCCCAAGCCTGGTGTCACCAGGAGGTTGGCCATTTCTACCTCTGAAGTTTAAGGGCTTCCTACTGACACTGGCACATGACATCCCTTTAGCAGGACACATAGGCCAAAGTAAGACTTGGGACAGGCTTGTCCCTCACTTTCATTGGCCTCACAAGTCAGAGGACACAAAAGAGTTTTGTCACTCCTGACCCACCTGCCACAGATGGCTCTTCCTGACCAGGGGGAGGTGTGAACACCTCCAACCAACAAAGGCATTATCGACCTCAAAGTGCGCAGGCACTCTCCCCATGAGGACAGAACACTGTCCGGTGGTAGCAGGCTGGCTCAGGCCAGTTGGTGACCACACTAAGGATTGGTAGATTTTAGGGGACCCCTCTAAGGTGCACTCTGTGTGCAATTTTTAATAAATCGGACACTGCATCAGTGCAGGTTTATTATGCTGAGATGTTTGGTACCAAATATCCCATATTTCAGTGCTTCCTTCATGGAGCTGTGGCACTTGTAATGACGAGTGTCCAGCCAATGTACTTACTATAGAGCTTCCCTGGTCACTTACAATATCCAGGAATCGACAAGGATATTGTAGGGGCATATCCCGGAATCGACAAGGATATTGTTGGGGCATATCTGCTCATGTAGATATGCCCTCTCAGGAGATATCCATAAAACATCATGCACTATAAGGCCTGCTAGAGGGGTGTCTTACCTACATCTCAGTAGAAAAAGGAAAATCCCTTGGTGGACAAAAACTTTCTTAAACTAATCTGTGTGCTCTTCACACAGATTGCAACCCAAGTATTAGAATTTACACCTAATACCAACACCATTGATTATAAGGTAAGTAAATACTATAATTTCTTTATTTTTTGTTAAAGTCAACATCCTAAACATTATAACAGTCAGTACTAAAAATTCATTGCCATTAAAAACATATGCAGTAATATTACATATACATCCAACAGTATCTCATCAATCAAGCAAAAAATATTATTCCATTAAAAAAAGTTTGAACCTAAACAATACTACACCTAAATTGCCCAAGCTAAATACTAATAGGCACTAGACCACAGGGAGAGACAAAAGACAGACACTATTTTTTGTCATGAAATCACACATCAGGGTTAACAATACTTCCTAGCTTTTCCTAAATATGCTCAATATTTCATATCTACAGGTTAGGCTATTTCCATTGATTGTGTACAATGAGGCGTCGATGGTTTATATACGATAGTCCATCTTTATCAAGACAGTTATATATGTCTCTCTTTTTATAGGCAGGGCTCGAAAAATCTGAACAATGGTACTAGTCCTGCAGGTCTAGTACCTTTAAAAGTCCCCTTGACCTAACAGTAACCTACTTCACCTCCGTCCCTGAAAGCAGAGCAAACGTGACAAGATAAAAAGATTTAAAGGCATCTTTATTGCTCATTTGGTTTGTGAGCAATAAAAAGGCCTTTAAATCTTGTTATCTTGTCACATTTGCTCCATTTTAAAAGAGGGAGAACAAGAGCTAGTATGTTTTCCTACTCGCCAGAAAAGGCTAGTAGGACCTAAAAAAAGCTCGACCTCATAAAATTTACCTCGAAATGCGAGCGGTCGTGTGGATTTGTCGAGCCCTGATAGGCACTGGTAGGTTGCCACTTTAGTTTGATTCCTGTAGAAAAACACAATTAAATAGTTGTTTTAGAAAACAAGGCAATCTCACATTGTCCCATTCTATACATTTCCTATTCACTTTAAGCTAGTGCCTTTATAAATTACAAATTACTTTCATTTAAGTATTAATTATTAGAAAAAAAATTAAAAGCCATTGTTATTTGTAAAATCAATTAATATTTCACCTCTGTTCTTGCATTTTCGTCATAATAAAATACACTGAACATATTCTTCACAAAAGTTATTTACAATAGTTTAAGCTATTGCTATTATAAATTACAAGAACTTTTATTTAAGTATTAATTATTTAAAAAAATTAAAAGCCATTTGTATTTGTTATATGAATACATGTAAGTCACGTACATACAAAACATGTTGCATTACAAATGCTATAGGTGTCGCATTTGAAAAAGTTAAAAGTATTGGCATTGTAAATGACAAAGATATTAATTTTGCTATTTTCAAGACCAACCCCAAAAAAAAATTGTCATTTACAAAACCAATAGCTCCACCTTTTCTAATGCGAGACCTATTGCATTTCCAATGCTTGTTAAACATAGTTGTATGAACATATTCCAACTACGCATTTCTTGGGTACACATTCCTCACTAGCTAGAAAACCATTCTTAAGGGATCTTGTCTCCTATCCTTATTTATACAATATTGTCACAACCATATTTGATTCGATCGTTCTAATAAATGGGCTGTATCCCTTTTATCTATTGGTCACCCGCTGTTCCATCCCAAAGGTCCCCTCTACGTATATCTGCTCTTTCACTAGATCCAGGGTAGCAGGAAAATGGGTTTGGTAATGGGGGCGAAAAGACCTGCCTGTACCATTGGATACAATCTTGCAACTTATACTGGAAACATGCTTTGGAGGCACTACAGTAAAACAAATGTGGGTGACCTTATCTCATGTTAGTCATTCCTCTCATCAATATCCACAATGTCTTGGATTTTGGGATCATGACCTACGGGTTTCCGAAGGGTAAGTTATACTTCATTATTATTCTTTCCTTCCTTTTTAAAGTGGGCTAAACGCTGTTCTTTAAACAGACAGAAAATCATTACCTTAGCTTTCACGACACCTTGTGTATGTGTTTCTGATGTATTCGCTTCTTTAAGTACAGTACTATTAATATGTTCGCTCCATTAAAATCATTTAAAATCCGGCTCTCATCTAAAGAGAAATAGATGTTTTGGTGCTAATTCTTAACAAACTACCAGATAGACCGAGTGTCTTTTGTCTATTGTTATCAACTCTATACCTACTTTAACCCCTTCGGTGCTCATGACGGAACGGTTCCGTCATGAGCGTCGGTTGAGCTGTGCTCATGACGGAACCGTTCCGTCATGAGCCCATAGGCTCAATGGAACGCTCAGCACAGCGTGAAAATTCACGCCGCGCTGAAGCGGTTAACCCCTTCAGTGCTGCCGTCGGCCATTGGGAGCTCTACCTCCATAGTGCTGCGCGCGTCCAACGGCACTGGCGCTGAACGTTCGAAGCAAGAAACAGGTTAAAGCCACATTTGCGTGATGTCTTCTCAGTCTTTTAAATTTGCACCGCGGGGATAATCCTTTATCAGACAGATTCACTGCCACCTCGAGGCTATTTCTGTTAAAAAGGGGGCTCATTTCAGTTTGCTGTTTATTGCACATCTCCACACTTGTTGGTAATCCCTAGGGGGAGCCATGCCTCACCTGTACACAAAGCCTGGGCCGGCCGTGGAGTCCCTGCCCTTTGAGTGATATTTATCTCTCTTGCCCTCCGGGTGCTGTTGCTCTAAGGAGAAGGAAGACAAGAGGAAATACTGGTGTTAGGGCGTTTAATTCCACTTGGCATTATCTGACTAATATTGCTCTCCTTCCACGACGCTTCCCCTCCTTACCGTGAGTGCTGTCCTTTTCCAAACCGCCACAATGCTGGAGCCTGACCCTCTGTATTTACATCTATTCTTCTGCCCCCTCAGTGGCCCTTCGTTGAATAACTTCCGGTGCACCTCCTCTGTGCCCCTTAGTTCTGCCTATCGCGGCATTTCGCATTCATTTAGCTGCTTCCTAGGTTTACCCAGAAGTGTTTCGCACTGCGAGCGAGTTCCAAGCCTCGCTTTCGTGTTAGTGTAGCGAATCCCAAGACTCGCTTTCATGTCAGTGTGGCGCGTTCCAAACCTCGTTTTCACGCCTCTATGCCTCCTCCCGAATCTTTGGACAAAAATCATGTTGTTTATTTATTCTGGGAATGCTTCTGAGCTTTATCTAGTTAAAGTGAAACGAAGTGGCTATACTACATTTTGTGCAGCCTAAACACAGTTTTGAAAATGATTATTTTTCTAGGAACAGCATTTGGTGTTACATTTACTTACCACCACTGTCTCGGGGGATTGCAAAAAAAACCAAAATGAAACAAAATATGCTTATGAGGGAAAGGGCCAGGGATCAGCATAGGCGGCTACACCCCCTCCTCATGAAGCCATGGCTCTGGGTTGCTGGGGTAGGCCGCAGCTGAAGAGAGTTATGCAGAGCTGGGACAGCGCCCACTCACACCTGCTCTTCAGCCACAGGCGCTACAATAGAAACTCTCACCTCACCATTGCAAGGGGTGGGGGCTGGTACAGAAGATGGGGCACTAAAAGGGGCCTTCCCTTTTTAAGAAGGAAAAGCTTTTGCAAAGGTACATGAACTAAATAGTGTTCTCTGCTAAGCAAAAGACAGGAGAAGGGAATGCTTGTAAATGGGCATTTGGGCACCTTTATGCGTCGGGTTGGAAACGTAGGGGCAGATTTATGATGACTGGCGCATCCCCAGGGATGCGCCAGTCATCCTGCGCCGCTGCTCCGCCACCCATGCTGCGCCGCATTTACAATGGGGCAAAAACGGCACAGATGCGTGACCCATCTGTGCCGTAAAGGTGGCGCATTGCTGGAGCTGCTGATGGAGCGAGATAGAAAACAAAGTTTTGTTTAAACTCGCGAAGTCACATTTCCATAACATGAATAATAAAATTAATGATTTGTGATGTGTTGTGCTAATATAATTTAGATTAAACTTTACACATGGGGGGACTAACATGTGTGCTCATAAACGTGCATAAGTGTTGCATCTTTTCGATCGTGCAAAATAATAAAATAATTTGTTGTTTTCGTTTTTGTCATTACTAACTGCAGCAAACCTAAAAGAAGCATGTGCTTATTTTGCTTTTCCTTGTCTATGTGATGTCAATTCTACTATTCTAGGTGCACATAAGTTTCATGGATTCATGAAGACTGGTAGATATAAATGCTGCTTTATTTGTTTGCATTTGCTAGGTAACATTAGACTAATTGGGAGGGTTAATTAATTAGTAAACCTAGGGTGGATACATAATCAACATTATTTCTTACATTAATACTTTTCTTGTGTTTGTTTATTACTAGAAAGCATAAGTTGCCTGCTTTTGGGCCTAGTTTGCTCGAGTTTGCTAAAGCTGAAATTTACTTCTGCAAAAGTCACGAGATGCCCATTCTGAAAAAGTGTTCGTCAAAGCTGCATTCACTAAGCAAAATCTGATGTGCTGTCATCATTTTGTCGGACGTGGCCAAGGTCGGAAACAAGTGATAAAGGACAATTTTGTCAGCTCTAACTTGGCACCCGCGGAAGTGAAATGGACGCTGCGAGAACATTAATTTACAAATGTTGCAAACCAAGGAAGCTCCTGGTTGCATTCGGAAAAGACAATGGTCCTTAAGAAATGTGACCTAATGGAAGTTTTGAAATGTGGGTGACATGTCACTTGTCACTCTCAACCAATGGGACATCGTGGATTTATGAAAACTTTCCTTTGCTTAGATTAGCTAGCATAGAAAGGTATAAAAATTCATGCCCTTAGGGATGGGCTGGCTGCTGCTTTCTGACTTTCCGATGAGGGTGAAGTGCTGTCGGACTTTGCGTGGAGCACGTAAGAATCCTCAAAGAACTTTACTTTATTTTCCATTTATTTAGCTTAGCTAGGGACTTAGGTTTTAGAAATGCTAAACTTTTAAATACTTACTTAAACTTTGATTCACTTGTTTAAATTGTATTTTTCTCATGATTCTTTACAAACATGCTTACTTTAATGATAATAAAATTTCGTTTATAAAACTACATTTAAAATACCATAATTTAGTAAATAAAATCTTACTTTTGACAAACAAGCTGGTCTTGATTATTTAGAAGTGTAGGTTACTATTAGCTAGATCACATCGCCAATGGTGGTCGTTTAAATAGTTAGAATTTGTTATAATGACAATATTCCTTCCGCAAATGTATACATTTGTATATAGTTTGTAAATAGGGTGTATATAGATTTGATCTGACCACCTGATTCAGTAGGCCCAAATATGTCATGTTTATAAATGGGTCCATAAGTTAGTGTAGAATTTGTTTATAGGTTATGAAGTTGGGTAGCGTTGTCTATGATATATTTTCTATAGGCCGCTGGATCAATTCTCTGGTAGCAGAAATTGATGGTTGCTAAGGGTAACCAAGGTAATATGTTGGTTGCTAAGGGTTACTAAGGTGTTATGGTATGGAAATAGGATCGATGTTTTAACACATGTTAAGTTTGTTTTTCGTGCTATCTGAAGCTATACCGGTATAGATTGTGTGGCGAGAAATTAGTCACGCAAGTCATCTGTTCTGTTTGCAGTGATATCGCCGAGTATCACAGGTGGTATCGCCGTGTACCATAGTGTTGTCGCCGTGCAGCACAGTGTTAGGGCTAGGTGTGAATCTTGTATAGTGAGGGTTCTCTAAGAAATTAGAGCAGCATGAGAATAGGGACAAAGCGCCTTCCATAAAACTCACTGTGATAAGAGTATTAGTTATATCCGAGCTTGAGTGAAGGGTAGAGTAGCGTCGGTGCATGATTATCTATAAACAGGTTAGAGTCCTGTAGGGGTACATGTTTTATATCTAAAAACAGGTGAGAGCCCTGTACGGATAACGTCGTTATTTTGCTAACGGTGCATGATTTCTATAAACAGGTGAGAGTCCTGTACGGATTTCATGTGTGTTTGAAATTAGGGAATTTTCCGTGTGAAAGTGCGAGTTTGATTTGTAATTTATGTTCAAGTGGAACTCTTAGAACTGTCACTTCGCGGTGCGTTCAGAGGAAAACGAGTTCATAATTTTACGTGTTAGAAGGGTGGGGTAAGAGTTACTCTACTGACAATTGAGAATTATCCTTAGTGTGAATAGCGCCGACTATTCCGAAGTGTGGATACTTGAATGTATGGAAACTATCCTAAATAGTGAAACAAACAGATGAGTCCTTATTGTCATTGTTAAGAATTAATTTACACTGAAAAGTGTTCTTAAAATGGCGCTGTGAAAAGATTTTGTGAAGGAGGGGTAAGCGCCAGGAGTGAGAAACGAGAAACCGCAGCTGCTGTGTACGTCACAGAGCCGCGCTGGGATTGGGTGACTTACGTCACAAACTGTACTCTGATTGGCTCTTGAGTCTCTAACGACCTATAAGCTGATTGGTCCTTCAGAAAAACTCCTATTTTATTGGTTGAATAGAAAAGTGACGTAGCTCAACTGTCATTGGCTTGTTGGTGTGTTTCGCGCACGGATTGGTTGTTTTGCGGAACATCCCGGAAATATTTTACGAACGAATTTGTGAATTAGATTTAACTCTTAAAAATGAGTTATCATTTTAAACATGTTGAGAAAAAGCCAACATTATTTCAGAAGTTTAAAAATTTATTTTCGCCTGACAAGAAAATCGAAACGCGAGGTGGTAAATTACTTCATAAGTATAAAACACCTGCAGCGTACATGGAAGGTGAATACGGATATCATACTGTTTTATGGTTTGATAGCTGGAAACGATATACCAAGAACGACGGCGTTTTAACTTGGCCTGATGATGGTTCATTTAATGTAAAAGTCTTGAGAAATTTAAGAGAGAAAATGAATGCTCTTATTCCAAAACCGAGACCAACTCAATTTGAAGCTTTAGTTGAGTGGGAAGATGAGATGTATCAGTTACAAAGAGAAGCTAGTGGAATTAAAAGACCTTCTAAATCTCCAGCTTGGAGAAGAGATACTCATGAAGATAGGTTGCGAATGTGGAGGCAGGGAAACATGAGTGAAGGATTGTATTTAATTCAGGAAATGGTTATGGGTACTCCTGCTGGAAAATCTATAGAAAGTGAATCTGAAGATGCAGTTATGGAAGAAATATACACTACAGCTAGAAAGAATCAGCCTTTGAGACCTCCTAGATCATGGTCTACTCCGGTGGTTTCTACAGAAACTTCACCAAGTGCACCTCCAATTAATGAATCTCCTAAACTTTATCCAAATAATTGTGAAATTATTGAAACTCCTAGAAGGCCAGAATTTGATAATGCTCGAAATGAAGGTAGACATTTTGCAATGACTCCAAGAGCAAGGGAAGCTCCAAAAGATTATGCAAGAGAGGCAAGAAATGTTGAAGCCGTTGATTCTGCTGAATATTTAAGATATAAGGAAGAATTAATTAGAAGAATGACAAAAGGCATGGAAGCTGTGACAGTTCCAGTAACGATTGGTCCTGTTCAACCTGTATTTGACCAAAGAGAATCAAGCAAGACAGGACTAACTATTCCTTTAAATGCAGAAATTCAAAAGGTTGCTGAAAAATTTTATTCAGATATATCTGAAATAAACTCTTCAAGATCAAGAATGCCAGATTTAACCTTTAATGAGGATTTATCTCCAAAAACACCAATGGGTGCTATATCAGATGTAGGGAGTCCTGAAGTCAGGGTGACCACACCAAAACTTGATGTGGCCAAATTAAAAGCAAATATTGAAGAATTAATAATTGGAACAATTGGTCCAGATAGTTTAAATTATTATCGAGATGATGAACTACTATTCATTTGCAAAAGTATTCAGTGGAAAACAAAGAATAAATATGATCAATTAGAGGATCTAGCAGCAGAACTAGAAATTGATGTGAGTAAACAAAAGAATTTTGCAAAGCATTACAGACTAGACTTTTCAGAAAGTGACATTGAGAGTTTGAACTCAATGGGAAGAATACTACATATAAAAGATTTGATTGTTTACATCAAAAAGCTGGGAGAACTCAATAAGTGGAGAGTGAAATGGACGAAAAAGAAGGAAGATGAAAGATTGGAAAAATTGTCAAAACAATTTCCAATGAGAGAGATTGCAGGTGGAGGATATGTTCATGTCCCTTGGTCGAGACAGGACATACTGTTGTTTACAAATGACTTCCCGAAATTGAGGGAGAAACCAGTAGAGTGGTATAGACAAGTGGATAGGTTTATCAAAGTCTCAAAAGTTCTGTGGATTGATTTAGATGGATTTTTCGACATTGTCGTTCCATCAGATCTTTGGACAGAATGTAAAATATCAATAAGTTGGCCAAAAACAGAACCTGAGCGAATCAAAGAAACAGGTGCTCCAAATCCTCTTGTAATAGATTTTTACGAAAAAGTGATTATTTGGATGAAAAACAAAATTCCACCCAAAGAAGTTGATTGGGTTAAAATAGAAAGAACAAATCAGGAAACAAAAGAATCAGTTCATTCTTTTTATGAGAGGTTACTGTTAATTTTTAAACAATACAGTGGCTATGAAAAGCTAGATGAAAAGGATATGAGTCATTTTGTCTATAGATTTGTTTATGGACTAAAACCTGAAATTGCAGACATGATCAGGAATAGCATTGTGGGATGGCAATCACTTTCTGTAGATGATATTCTGAGAAAAGTTAAATATTGCAGTGATGAATTGGAAGTGAGACAAAAGAAGCTCAAAGAAAAAGCCATGTGGGCTCAGGTAAAAGTGGCTGAGCAACAGATTGCCAGCATGGGAAATAAGAACACAAATTTTGTTCAAACTGGAAATACTAACCAGATTCAAGGAAAGCTTAAAGGTAATATTTTTCCGAGGAAATTTAGCCCAAAGATTGAGGAGATGAAACAAAGATTACCTTGTTTTAATTGTGGAGAATTTGGACATTGGAGAGACGAGTGTCCTAAACCTCCTAAAAATGTAAAGAATCCCTTATTGAATCCACAGATGCAGAATGGTTTAACCCCTGGTGACCTGCAGCAACAGCTACAGATGCAACAGGGGTTAAACGAGTTAAACATTCAGCGACAGTTGCAGCAACAAGTGAATAATCGTCAGGATCAAGTGCCACAACCACCTTTTCCGAATTGTGGGGGAGTTCAAAAATATAATCCAAACGTGGGATTTCAGGGAAATGAACAGGTAATAAAACCACAAAAACAGCAAAAGCAGCAAAGAGTGCAAATGCAAAATGCTTCACAACAATTTTTGTTAACAGAAAGTCAAGACAGTGATTCTGATGATTATTGCTGACGGTGCCCGGGAGAGGAGGAAGAGTGTGTTGTTGGAGCCACTCTTGAGGTTGACCAGTCTGGTCCATTTGTAAACGGGAAAGTAAATGATGTAGACATCACTTTTCTAGTGGACACTGGTGCTACCCGTTCTACTGTTAGATCAGTGGAAATTGAAAACCTACCTCTCTCTGGGGATACCATCCAAGTTGTTGGAGTAAGTAATCAGCAAATTAAAACTGATTTAACTGATCCAGTTCCAGTTGAAATTGGAAATTACAGAGACAAACACAGATTTGTGGTTTGTAATAGTAGTCCAGTAAATTTATTAGGCAGAGACATTCTATGTAAAATGAATTGCAGAATATATTGTTCTCCTGATGGAGTTGAGTTACAAACCATGGAGGAAGATGGTTTGTACAGGATGACAATGATGATGATGGAAGCAGAAGAAACAAAATTGTTTCCTGCATTGGAAAAGAAAGATTTGCCTGAAGAGCTTAAAGAAACAGTGAAATCTGAAATATGGGATTTTACTGGGAATGAGATGGGTCTGATGAAAAACGTAGATCCAGTAAAAATTACATTGAAACAGGGAATAGAATTCCCTAACATTCCACAGTATAAAATGAAAGCAGAAACAATTGAAGGTGTTATGCCTATAATTGAAAAATTCATCAAACAAGGTGTATTAAAAGAAATGGAGAGTAGTCCTTGTAATTCACCAATTATGGGAGTTAAAAAGTCAAATGGAACATTTAGAATCGTACAAGATTTGAGAAAGGTTAATCAAATTGTCGTTCCATGTTGTCCTGTAGTTCCAAATCCAGCAGTAATTTTGTACCAGATTCCACATGATGCTGAATGGTACACTGTCATTGATCTTTGCAATGCATTCTTTACAGTTCCTTTACATCCAGATAGTCATGAAATATTCGCTTTCAGATTCCAAGGTAGGACCCTCGGATGGTGTAGAATCCCACAGGGCTATACAGAGAGTCCTTCAATCTTTAATGAATTGTTGAAAAGATCTTTGGAAAACCTAGACTTACCTGGTAGGTCTACGTTGGTGCAGTATATTGACGACTTGTTGATAGCTGCAAAGACAAGAGAAAATTGTGTGACAGACACAATAATACTGTTGAATCATCTTGCAGATGAGGGACATAAAGTGTCTCCAGCAAAATTACAGTTTTGCAAGCAAGAAGTAAAATATCTTGGTCACAGAATTGCAAAGGGAAAAAGGCAGGTGACAGTTGAGAGAATAAAAATGATTCAAGCGATGCTACCTCCAAGGACACAGAGGCAGGTCAGAATGTTCTTGGGAATGGTTGGTTACTGTCGACAATGGATAAGTGGATTTTCAGTAATTGCAAAACCACTACAGAGACTGACAAAGTCTGATGTAAAAGATCCAATTATTCTCAATGATGCTGAGATGGAATCTTTTGAGAACCTGAAAAAGAGCTTATGCCAAGCTCCTGCTTTGGGTATGCCGAATTATGAGAAAGATTTTGAGCTGTATTGTAGTGAGAGAGAAGGATGTGCATTATCTGTGTTGATTCAGAGACATGGAAATCTAAAGAAACCTATTGCATACTTCTCTGCAGTTCTTGATCCCATTGCAAAAGCATTACCAGGTTGCTTGAAAGCAGTTGCAGCTACAAGTGTCAGTCTTGAACAAAGTGAGGGAATCATTATGGGATTTCCTGTGAAAGTTTTTGTGCCTCATTCAGTTGAAATATTGCTGACAAGAGGTAAAACTCAGCATTTGACAAGTAGCAGATTGACAAAGTATGAGAAAATCATACTAGGAGCAGATAATGTTTCGATTTCAAGATGTTTAAATCTGAATCCTTCTACATTACTGCCTGATTCTGAAATCATTGATGACATTGAAATAGAACATGAGTGTTTAGATGTCATGGAATTCTGCACTAAACCAAGAAAAGACATCAAAGATAGACCTTTGTCTGAATCGGATTTCGTCTACTTTGTAGATGGCTCATGTTTAAGATCCGAAGGAGGTGTCTTGAAAGCCTCATATTCGGTCTGTACAGTTGCAGATGTTGAAGAAGCATCATGTCTTGAAGGAGTTCGTTCAGCACAAGTGGCTGATACTACAGATGATTCTGATTCTGAAGCAGAAGGCGAAATAAATCCAGATTCTGAAGATCGACAAGGAAGTCGACATCTGGAACCTGTGCCCGTGAATGGAAATTTGACAAGAAATGACTTGGAAATTATTGAAATAGATTCTGAAGGTGAAGAGAATCTGTTAAAAGGAAAGATAACTGAGGATTCGGTTGTTTCTGTTGAAGACAGAGAAGCAGAACAAAAAGAAGTTTCAGACCAGGAGAGTATCGAAAAGCAGAAAACAAGCTCTGGAGTAAGGAACAAAAATCCCAAATCTGGGAAGTTGGAGGTAATTGAAGAAGAGGAAGAAGACGAATTACCAAGTACCAGTGTTGGAAAACAAAGTGGTGTTCCTGAAGGAGTAAAACTGCCGAATAGAGAAGTTCCTGAGTCAATTGAAATTTCAGACTACGAAACTGAAGAAAGTGACGTGGATGGTGAAAGTGAAAACAGAAAGAAAAGGACTTGGAAGTCAGAATCAAATGCTTCTGAACCAAAAAAGAAATACGTGAGAAAAGCAGACTACTGGCCTGGTGGAAGATTGAGAGTCAGGTTGATCAAGAAACCTAAAGAGCAAGTTGAAGAAATCAGTAGTCAAAAGAGTCCTGAAAAAGAAGTTGGAGTTGGAAGGAAAATTTAAGTGGTGTCGAGAAAAGGAAAAAGAATAGTAAGACCAAACCAGAAATACAAGTCTCCTGAGTGGACTTATTTAGTAATTCCACCTGTTATTGATATTTATGGTAGTAGTGAAGAAGAAGACGAAATAGAGGAAATTAGTGACAATGATTGAAGTACAGAAAATTTAATTTGGCAAAAGGCTGAAGAAACTTTGTTAGTTGACACAAGGTCGAAGAAAAACTGTTTAGTTGAAGAAAACTTATGTATGACATAAGGTCGAAGAAATCTTGTTTAGGGTTTTAAAAAAAAAAAAATATATATTTTAAAAGGGGTGTGTAAATATAATTTTAGATTTTAAAGATTTTAAAACATTTTTGTTTTAATTTTTAGGCAAAACTAACCAAAAATGCCTTATGTTAAGGAGAGCACTTCAAGGTGTTCTGTTTTTAAGAGATGCTGTAAGATGACTCTGGTGTGTCTGCTCATTTTAATTCTGCTCTGGTTAGTTTTAGCTGTGATTATCCCTTTAGAAATGAACAGAGAATTACACAAAGTTAACATGACAAGCAAAGCTTTGGTTAGTCAAACTAAACATAGTACATCTGCAAAAGTTGTTGATCATCAGCCTAACATTCATCAAGATAAATCTATTAGTGATTTTTCAAGCAATACATTCACAAAGCTTTTGAGTGAATATGTTAAGGTAATGGATGCAAAAGACTGCTACGTCTGCGTCAAGTTACCAGCTTCTGTTTCTGAGGGAGTAACATACAATATGCTTCCTCTTACATATGGTGTAACATGTAGTGTGTTAACTAGCTTATTTTATCAAACTGGACGCTTAGAATATTATTATTCAGATTTTGACGAGATTTTTGCAAATGTAAAGATTGAGAATGCTTTAAATAAACATAAGAAAGCTAAACAAATGAGGGAATTTTTCCTTGTTACTAATGAACTCACTTATGAGTATGCTTACAAGAATAATCTAACTTGCAAATTAAGTGCTGAGGGAAAGAAATTTTTGAATATGGTTGAGGAGAGGAGAGCAATTTACAAAAGGAATGAATTAGTCAAGCAGACTAAGTCAAGATTTTGGCAGAAAGAGGATGAGAAGTTAAATGGCAAAATGCTTGAAAATGTTGCAATTCATATAGACAAACCAGTTAGTGGGAAGCTTTGCATTAGAAGAGATAATACACTTTTTGATAATTATTTCGTAGGTGCAAGTAACTGTGAAGATACTTATCAGATTCTGGGAGGTTGGGGATTCAAAGGTGGAAAGGATCCAATCTTTCCTGGAATTTATTTTGTTTGTGGTGACAAGGCCTACTACAACCTTCCAGACCACTGGTATGGAACTTGTTATGTGGGAATTGTTTTTCCTAAAGTGTTTCATGTTGACAGAGATTCAGAAGGATTGTTTAAAATTCATAATAATGTAAACAGAGTCAAAAGAGAAACTTTCACAGAAGTTCTGGGAGATATTTTTCAAGCTGTAATACCTTTTGTTGGTATAACCCTAAATGCAGGGAGAATCAGAAAATTGTCCACAATTGTTGATAGATTGTCAACAGACACAGCTGATGGATTCCAATTAGTGAATGTTGAAGTAATTGCAATTAGATCCATGGTAATTCAAGATCGCCTTGCTTTAGACATACTCCTAGCAAAAGAGGGAGGAGTCTGTGGCATTTTACATGTACAACATTGTTGCACATATATACCTGATGAAAGTAAGAATATTGAGATGTACATTAAGAACATTACACAGATGCATTCCGAGATAATTCCTTTAGAAGAAGATGATTTTACAGAAAAACTTTCAAAAAGATTCCAAGCAATTAGAAAATGGTTTTATGACATTGGAAGTTCAATTCTTGGCAAGATTTTGGCACCTTTGATTATAATAGTATTCATTTTTATTTTGACCAAAATAGGTTGTTTGTTGCATAAAAGAAAGAAGCAGTTGAAAGAAAAGAAAAGGATCTATAAACTTAGAAAAGAAGAAGAAAGGGAGATTGAGTTACAGGAGTTACATAGAGAACGTTATGCAAATTCCGAGGATTATGCAGACACAGGTTTTTAGGATTACTGACACAAATGAATTTGAATCACTTTCTCGGAAGTTTAAATTACCAAATTTTGGGTGGTGGTGTGGTGAATTGTTAATCACCAGATGAGGGAGTTGATGGAGCGAGATAGAAAACAAAGTTTTGTTTAAACTCGCGAAGTCACATTTCCATAACATGAATAATAAAATTAATGATTTGTGATGTGTTGTGCTAATATAATTTAGATTAAACTTTACACATGGGGGGACTAACATGTGCGCTCATAAACGTGCATAAGTGTTGCATCTTTTCGTTCGTGCAAAATAATAAAATAATTTGTTGTTTTCGTTTTTGTCATTACTAACTGCAGCAAACCTAAAAGAAGCATGTGCTTATTTTGCTTTTCCTTGTCTATGTGATGTCAATTCTACTATTCTAGGTGCACATAAGTTTCATGGATTCATGAAGACTGGTAGATATAAATGCTGCTTTATTTGTTTGCATTTGCTAGGTAACATTAGACTAATTGGGAGGGTTAATTAATTAGTAAACCTAGGGTGGATACATAATCAACATTATTTCTTACATTAATACTTTTCTTGTGTTTGTTTATTACTAGAAAGCATAAGTTGCCTGCTTTTGGGCCTAGTTTGCTCGAGTTTGCTAAAGCTGAAATTTACTTCTGCAAAAGTCACGAGATGCCCATTCTGAAAAAGTGTTCGTCAAAGCTGCATTCACTAAGCAAAATCTGATGTGCTGTCATCATTTTGTCGGACGTGGCCAAGGTCGGACACAAGTGATAAAGGACAATTTTGTCAGCTCTAACTTGGCACCCGCGGAAGTGAAATGGACGCTGCGAGAACATTAATTTACAAATGTTGCAAACCAAGGAAGCTCCTGGTTGCATTCGGAAAAGACAATGGTCCTTAAGAAATGTGACCTAATGGAAGTTTTGAAATGTGGGTGACATGTCACTTGTCACTCCCAACCAATGGGACATCGTGGATTTATGAAAACTTTCCTTCGCTTAGATTAGCTAGCATAGAAAGGTATAAAAAGTCATGCCCTTAGGATGGGCTGGCTGCTGCTTTCTGACTTTCCGATGAGGGTGAAGTGCTGTCGGACTTTGCGTGGAGCACGTAAGAATCCTCAAAGAACTTTACTTTATTTTCCATTTATTTAGCTTAGCTAGGGACTTAGGTTTTAGAAATGCTAAACTTTTAAATACTTACTTAAACTTTGATTCACTTGTTTAAATTGTATTTTTCTCATGATTCTTTACAAACATGCTTACTTTAATGATAATAAAATTTCGTTTATAAAACTACATTTAAAATACCATAATTTAGTAAATAAAATCTTACTTTTGACAAACAAGCTGGTCTTGATTATTTAGAAGTGTAGGTTACTATTAGCTAGATCACATCGCCAATGGTGGTCGTTTAAATAGTTAGAATTTGTTATAATGACAATATTCCTTCCGCAAATGTATAAATTTGTATATAGTTTGTAAATAGGGTGTATATAGATTTGATCTGACCACCTGATTCAGTAGGCCCAAATATGTCATGTTTATAAATGGGTCCATAAGTTAGTGTAGAATTTGTTTATAGGTTATGAAGTTGGGTAGCGTTGTCTATGATATATTTTCTATAGGCCGCTGGATCACTGCGTCGCAAGCGCGACGCAGCTCCAGCAAGGCTCGGGGGTGCCCCATCTTCACAATGCTGCGTCAAGACCTACGCCTGCTTCAAGCAGGCGCAGGGTTTTGACGCAGCATTGTCCTGAAAGTGACTGAGTGAAATCTCATATATTTCACTCAGCCACTTTTAGGAGGCGCTCCTACACCGGAACGCCCCCCCTGCGCAGGAACGCCTCCTTATGGCGCAGGGCTTTACAACGTGATGCATCTCCTAGATGCGTCACGTTGTAAATAGGGCGCATTGTTTGCGCCACCGTAGCGTCAAATAAAGTGACGCACCGGCTCCGCAAGGCCTTCATAAATCTGCCCCGTAGTACAAATCAACTAGCAATTGTAATCCGCTTTTAGGAAAATTATTAAGTGCGCATGAAACGTAAAATGTTTTTATTCTCTGTAAATGTTTTCTTTGAATAATATCTTCTTTAAATCATGTAGTAGCAAAAGTGTTTTTCTTTGAATTCTGCAAATTACAGATTTCTTTTGCTATTACAAATGCAGGATTGCAAGCCATAAAATGCAAAGAAAAAAACCGGAAGGGATGAGAGGCTAATATTGTTAACTTGATCTATGAAAATGAAAGTGCTTGATGGGTTAATTAAGTGATTCTCAATCTAGTATTCCAAAAAACACATAGAAAATGTGCTCCTGTATTTGCTCAAATCAACCGCAGATACCTGGGATTAAGCCAGTTTTCACATATCACGTTGTATGCTCCTGTGTTATCCTGGATCAGATAGAGCAGGACGGTTAGCTCTGGTTACTTTTTTGTACGCAGGGCTTATGCATCACACATCTCGCTTTCACTAAAGAAACGAGACTAGTCCTGGCACACCCAGGAATTAATTTACACAATTTTTTATACATATGCTTACAATTGAATTTTGCTTCCTGAACAAACAGTAAAAGTGTGCAGGGCTGCAGTCTGAACTGGAAGAGAACTGCTCGAGTTTGGACAGGGCCGGACTGGGAACCAAAAACGGCCTGGCATAGTGCTCAGCCGGCTGCCCCCTCCCCTCCTGTTGGAGGTGCCGCCGAGCTCTTTGCCAGGGCTGGTTTTTGGCCGATTTTGTTACTGGGCCGATCTTGCAGCTATGCTGCAAAAACGGCCCCCAGAGCCCACAAACTGGCCCCCCACACGTGTGGCGCACTGTGGGATTGCCCGGTGCCCGCTACGGCCAGTTCGGCCCTGAGTTTGGATGCTGACATCATACAAGTGTCTACTGTGCGAGTAGTGGGAAGCATATGGTTTTGGCCCTCACATGTATCAGGGATTTGGAAAAACTAATGAAAAACAGTCAAATTCAGGGAAGAATATCACAATTTCTTGTGCTATTTAATACTTTTACCACTACTTAGTGACCAAGAAAGCGAAGACCTAAAGAACTAGACTTTTACAGACCATTTTTCAGAATGCGTTTTACTACTACCTTCTACTACTGAATTTATGATGGAACAATGTATTCCGTTGCAACGTATGCCTTTACCGTGCATGTGTTACAACGCAAATGCCTTTATCACACATAACCATTACCACACTTTTTTTATAATGATTATGCCTTTACCACACGTGCCTTTACAACAAATTTCGTTATAAAGGCATGCATGTTAAAGGCCTATGCATGGTACAGGTTATTCCTGACCCCTGCCCTCAAACCGGCCCTAGCACAAACCCCCAGCCCCTTGTTAAAATCCCCAATCCCTGGGCCCAGGGCCCCAAAAGTATACCCCAAACACACCCCCAAACTCTTTTAGATATATCTGACCACTGCCCTGAGAACTAAAACTTGACCCCAACGCGACCCCTATGGCCCCCATCCATTTTTTTAAATTACAAGACTCCGGCCCTAAGCCCTAAAACTGGACCCCAGCATGACCCCTCCCAGGTCCTAAGCCTTTTTTTAAATTACTCGAACCCTGCCCTGAGCCATAAAACCAGACTCCACACCCTCCAGGATAAAAAAAAAATCAGCACCAGTCTAAATCCCTAATCCGTACCCCCCTGCCCCAGGCCCACTCCCCTTTACCTCCACAGGATGACAAGGCAGTTCTTCTGAGGCGAGGTGCAGCAGAGGTTGTCAAGAGGAAGCAGAAGTGGCTCTCCATTTCCTCTAACGAAGCCGATAGCCTTGACCACGCAGGTGCCTTTACCACCATTACCAACATATGCCCTTACCACCAGTGCAAAATACATGCCATTACCATTCATACCTTTACAACGTTAATTTGTTTGTAAGGGCATGTGTGGTAAAGGCATATGCGCTGTAAAAAAAGTGTGGTATAGGCTATGTGTGGTAACAGTGCATGACCTGTAATGCATGTTTGGTAAAGGTACTGCGTGGTTACAGCCACGTTGTAATGGCTGATTCCCACTACTACCGCCCAACCGCCATTAGTCTATTATCATGATGCATTGAGGTCTTACAAATTGGATGCCATTTCCACCGCAGCCACCCCAGTTTGGCATGGCTCATGGATTCCCCAGGTAATGCAGCATATTTGCGTTTATCAAGAAGAACCTCACTCGAATGTCTACCATCATAGATATATAGTATAACAATCACATTAAATCTTATGAAAAGGTTACTAAACACTTTTCTGTGCCATTCTTTACTATCTTCAGGTAAGACCTGCTTTAACTCATCAGGCGTCGCAACCCGGGAGAGTTTCATTTCATCAAAGCTAAAGTGACCTAAGGTGTACTAGAGCAGAAAGCTAATTCTAATCAGCATAGAGTGTTAGTGAATAATGCCCCAGACCCATTGATGACACTAAGGAGGATATGGGAAGCCGACCTGGGTGAGATGGATGACTTCCCAGACTGCCATGTCCTCGTGCCTGCACTTAATCCAGTTCAAATATCTCCATTGTTTTTATTACACACCTGCTAGACTGTGGCACATGGGGAAATCAGATATTACCAAGCAGGGGCTGGCTTCATATGGTTTGGTTGAGCCCTTTTGAGGTCAGATACTGGAACACTGTACTCTTTAACTTTGTGTCCACCATTGGGCGAAAAATATAACTCGCCCAAAAATGATCCTATTGGGGCCGATAGACACCTGGTTTCAAATTTACTAAGCTCTTGCATTGCCATTGCATCACACAAGGTGATGCCAAGCAACGCGAGGGTTGAAGTGATATTTACTAAGCCATTTAAAACCATCTTGCGTGACTTAGTAAATGCGGAGTAACTCAAGGCAGCACAAATCGTCCCCTTGATTACGCTGTGTTGGGAAGGCATTCAATGGGTGGAGTGTGGGCGTTCCCAAGCATCCACCCATGGATTTTAGTGTATTCCCAGATTTACTAAGGGTAGTAAACCTGGCAATGCGTCAAAAAAATTCTGTCATCTGAACAGAGGTGTAACAAGGAGAAATATGTTTATTTATCCTCGTTATTTCTTCTATCTATGTATGCTTTATTTTGCAGCACCCAGAGAAAGAAGAAAATGCCTCTGAGGAATTTTTTTTTTGCAGGAAGATGTCACTTCTTGCACAAAAACAATGTTGCCTGTAATGCAGGCACCCTTGCAACATGGCACAAGTAGTGCCTGAGTTGGAGCTAGGCAGCACTCAGTGCGCAAGCGCAGAAAGAGAGCAGGACAGCGCCATGTCTTTGTAAATATGGTGCATTCCTGCTCTCTCCATTTGACGCAGCACAGCAAGTTGTCTTTCTGAATTGCATTAAATGTTAGGAAATCTGGGCCCAGGTGGCGGTCCTCACCATATCCATGCCTTCGTTGCAATTGACCTGCAGGTCACCAAGAGAGATGTGGCCCATCACTGATGATGTGTAGAGGCCTCTGAACTGTGTAAATGGACCAGAGACATGGATTTTTGTGCAAAATCAGAGGAACTGCTTTACAAACCCCAAGGCGCACCACAGAAACGTGGGTCCAATGGTGGAGCCACCCTGATGAGTAATGTCTGTGTAAACTCTTACTTGCCATCATTTTGTCTTGTGTCCCCCAACCCTGTAGTCCTTAGATCTGATTACTTTTATATTATTTTACACTGCATCTGTCACAAATAATTCATGATTGAAATACTGAGAGTACTTAGTGCTGCCTGGTTGTTTAAGTTGTTAATGTATTAAAATCTTTTAAGCGGCAGAGAGTACTTTCCCCCTCTCCTCTTACAATCCTGATATTGTCCTTATCCAAGAAACCCACCTTTCTGAAGCTGAATCTGTGAAACTTAAAAGACTTTGGGTGGGAAATGTTTTCTTTTCACCTGCTTCTCATAAAAAGAATGGTGTTGCTATCCTAGTTCACAAACGTCTCAAATGTAAGGTACTCCTTGAGGAGAGAGATGAAGAAGGTCGTTGGGTTTTGGTTAAGTTACTTATCAATGCTATCCCGATCACTTTATTGAATGTTTATGGTCCTACATGCTTTGACTCTTCCTTTTGGCCCTTGATCACAGCAAAATGTATCCAATATAAAGATAATTCCTTTTTATTAGGTGGAGACTGTAACCAGATTGTTGACCCCTTTTTAGACCGTAAGTCCTCTGTTCGTTTCACACCTCATAAACCCCACAAACAGTTCCTTGATACCATCTCTCAAGTTCATCTCATAGACTCCTGGAGACTCACACATCCCGACACCATGGATTTTTCCTTTTTCTCTCCTCCACATGCTTCATTCTCCCGCCTAGATTATATCTTCCTCTCTTCCTCCTTGTCTCAAAACCTTCTTTCCTCTTCTATTGAACCTATTGTTATTTCTGATCATGCCCCTATTATTACTGTCTTTGATCTTCTTCCTTCTGCTCCTAAATCCTCTCGCTGGCGTTTTAACTCTTCTCTTCTTACTGACCCTCTCTTTTCTTCCTCCTTTCGTTCTTTCACCTCAGAATTTTCCAGATCAACTCTACCCCCGACACCCCTCTGCATCTCCTTTGGGATTCTTTTAAAGCCACGGCCCGCGGTTTCATCATCGACTTTTCTCTCCAAAAAAAAGAAAACATTTCTTCAAAAACGCAAGGTCGCCCTTACACACATAAAGTCACTGGAACACCAATTTTATACCTCCTCTTCACATCAGATGTCTCCTGAACTTCTTCGTTCTAAAATTGCCTTTAACAAACTCACTACGGATTCGGCCTCTTCCTATCTTCTCCGAAGTAGTGCTCGTTACTATGGCGGACGTAACAAGTCAGGTAAACTCCTTGCTAACTATCTTAAATCACGAAAAGAACGTACTCTTATTGACTCTATTTATTCGCCTTCTAACTCTCTTCTACATACTGATAAAGACATTTTGGAGCAATTTCACTCTTTCTACGAATCTTTATATACGCCTGAGCATCCTCCTACTCCGGATCTTCTTCAGTCCTATTTTGATCGTCTACCTACACCTGATACCTCCCAGCTCGATTTTTCTGCTCTAGATTCTGACCTTAGTCTCTCTGAGTTATCCACTGCGTTGCTATCCCTCACCAAAGGTAAGACCCCCGGCCCCGATGGTTTCCCGGTTGAATTTTATCTGCATTTTTCCGACATTCTTTTACCTCATCTTCTCCTTCTTTTTCAATCCTTTTATTCCGCTGGCCTAGCTCAAGGTTCCTTCCAAGACGCTACTATATGCCTCATCCCTAAGGACGGTCGAGACCCCAAATTTTGCAAAAACTACCGACCAATATCTTTAGTCAATGTAGACTATAAACTGTTTGCTAAACTTCTCGCTCTCCGCCTTGATCCCCTTCTGCCACACCTCATAGGGAAAGAGCTTTGTTAAAGGTCGCCTCACTTCAGACAATTCTAGACTTTTCCTCAATGTCCTTAGTAAAGCTTCCTCCCTATCTATTCCTCTAGCGGCCATTTCAGTTGATGCTGAAAAGGCTTTCGACCGAGTTGACTGGTCCTTTTTGCTTGCTTCATTGAAGTGGCATGGTTTTGGCCCGAAATTCATTTCCTATGTTTCCTTACTCTATTCCATGCCCAAAGCATCTGTTCTAGTCAATGGTCAACTTATTTCCCCCTTTACGCTTCAACGCGGTGTCCGCCAGGGTTGTCCTCTTTCCCCTCTTTTGTTCATCCTAGCTCTTGAACCCTTTTTGTCCTCCATTCGTAATAATCCTTCCATTTCTGGATTTCCGTATGGACCTCACCAACTTAAATTATCTGCATATGCTGATGACATACTTTTATTTATTTCTGACCCTACTACCTCCGTCCCTTCCTTACTAGCCGAATTTGAGTCCTTCTCTTTGGTCTCTGGATATAAAATAAATTCAGATAAGACGGAGATTCTTCCCTTGAATAAATTCTGCCTCCCACATTTCTTTTCTTCCACTGGTTTCACTTGGAATAGTAAACACATAAAATATCTTGGTGTTCTTTTTTCCAATTCCGTTTCATCTTCGGTTCGACTTAATATGAATGCAGTTCTATCTAGGATAGATGCCCTACTTTCCTCTTGGAATCCCCTTTTCCTCTCTTGGTGGGGGCGTCTTGACTCCATTAAAATGATGATTGCCCCTATTCTCATTTATTTACTTTCCATGCTTCCGATCCGTATTCCGGCTCTTTATTTTCGCCGTATTGACTCCATCTTGTCCAAGTTCCTCTGGAAACAGAAAAAAGCACGATTATCACTCTCCTCCCTTCGTAAACCCAAACTTAATGGTGGCATTAATTTTCCGGATTTCCGTCTTTACCATAAATCCTTTTCTCTTCGTCAAGCTTCTCGCTGGTTGTCACAGGACATTTCCCTTTTTTCACCTCTTTGGCTCTCTGTTGAACGTGACCTCTTACTTCCATATACGTTTCAGGAAGCTCTCCACTTTACCGCTAAAGCTCCGTGTCTTATCCCCCCTTTATTTAGACACACTTCCTCCCTTTTACGACCCTTGACTTCAACTGCCCCTATCTCTCGTGAATCCTTTCTGTTCTTACCCATATGGTATAATTCCCTCATTCTCATACGCAACAGACCTATTGTCTGGCCTACTTGGAGATCGAGGGGTATTATCTGGGTCCATCATCTTTTCGATGGTCTATCTCCTCGCTCCTTTCCTCAATTTCAATCCATTTTCCGTTGCCCTGCCTCCTTTGCAAAGAAATACTTCATTCTAATGGAAATGGTTCTTGACCGATACTACTCTTTGGATTCGGGCGTCCCACCCTCGTCATCCTCCTCTCTACTTACACTTCTATCCAATGTTCCTAAGGCTTCTCTTATCTATAGATATTTCTCTGCCCCTGACCCTGCTCGCCCCAAATCCAAACTGGAAATCTCTTGGGAAAAAGATCTAAATGCTATATGGCCGATTTGTCTGTGGGATAAAATCTGGGCTAAGTCTCTGAAGACTTCCCGCAATGCCTCTCTTACTCAATCGCTCTTTTTCTTCTATCATAAACTCTACTTTTCTCCACTCTCCCTGTCTCGCTTTCTCTCCTCTTCTACTGCTAATTGCTGGACCTGCAATGCTACCAATGCGGATTCCTTTCATCTTTTCTTTCTCTGTCCTTCCGTTCGTCTTTTCTGGTTACAGGTGTGGACTCGTATTTCTCATGTCTTTCATTTCTCTATCCCTTTCTCGGCCTCTTTAGTATTTCTGGGGAGTCTGTCTGAATCCCTTGACCTCCCTTCACACTCACGAGGTCTTCTAGATCTCATGCTTGCCCTTGCCCTCCAACACATTTCTTCTAATTGGAAGTCTCTGAACAAACTTTCCATAATTTGTTGGTGGAACTTGCTTTGTCACTCCCATAGGCTCGACGTTGCCTTTGCAACCTCATGCAAACCCTCTCGTAACGTTGATTTATACTGGTTACCTCTTACTCTCCATCTGGATCAAGCTGCCAAGAAGAAACCCTCTACGTTCTCATCTGCCAACTTTAAACCCCCTTGAATATTTGTACTCCTGCTCACACATACATTCCTTAATATTTCACTTCTGCTGTTTTATTAGCTTTATGCTTAAGTTATTTACTGCCTTTAGACCGTGTATTTGCCGTTCTTGGTGCTTTTACTGTACTGTACTGTGCTTGCTGTTTATCATTATTGCAATTTTACATTTTTGCCTTATACATTGGTTTTTCTTATTCCCCCTCCCTTCCCCCCTCCACAAAAACTTAAAATGCTTTGTTCTTTACTGGTGACATTAGCCTTCTTATGTTTATCTCCTCATATCTCCTCCTCTTCCTTTATTGTGCTGATGTCACCTTGCTGTATTGACTATTTATTTTCAATAAAGCTTTCAAACTTAAAAAAAAAATGTATTAAAATCTTAATGAAAAACATTCAAACATCTGTTGCCGTAGAAGAGTTCACTAACAGTGCTCTTTGAGTAATGTTTCTATAGTCTAAGCCAGTGATACTCCTCACCATTCAACTTTATTTCGCACTTCATTAAAATGCGTGAAAGTTCACATATAAAAAGACATCATAGAATACATTAAAATTAGATATGCAATATATTCGAAATTTAAAAACAATACTGAGCCCACAATAATATCCTTCACTTAAAATAGGTTAGATCTAAAAGTACATTCACACGATATAAAAAGGCCGAATATGATGGTAAGAGTATTCATTTTATGGTGCTATAAGAGTAGTGCTAAAGGCCTTGTGAGTTCCTAAAGCAGCCAGTAAAAAGGAGGCTAGTGCAAAACAGAGCAATGGGGCATCTAATGATTAAAATAAAAAGAGAGCTGAGGCTACAGTTCACGTTGATAGTTTTCTTAAAAGCGGGACAATAAAAACCTTCCTCTCTTTTAGATATAATGGGCAGGCAAGGAGGAGGTGTAAAGTCGATTGGGCTGTCTTTTTGTCACAAGGACAAGGCAGTAAGTTCTTAAGAACCAATTGATTATTTGGAAAACCAAGCATTAATGCAATATGGTTCAGTCTGAATCTAGTCAGAATGAATCGATGCAGGTTATTCTGAACTATCCGCAGGTATGAGTGCGAATGATTTAATATCTGCGGTTTAGATGCATACAACTTTACGGTTTGTTTCCCTTTGTGGGTATTCCACCTATCCTGTGTGACTTGATTTGGAAAGATCACCTTTAGTATTGATTTGGGGAAATGTTTGCAAAGATGTAGGTATCATACAAAAACCCAAGATCCAAAGAAATAAGGGTTTTTCTGACATATGATATCCAGGGGATTCTGTGGGCATAGTCCAAATTCAGGACATCTTTGAAGAATTTGTGGTTAAAACCCACCGATTCCCTTTTCCAAACTGATAGCCAGAGAAAAAGTGGTGCTAATATTATTGCATCTGTCATAAAAGGCATACCAGCTTCTTTATGGTTTATAACAATATTGCTTGATTGTGAAATTCACAACAGTCTTTTTATGAATTTATCTTCTTGTACTTGGAGTGGTATTACGTCAGTGATACCCCATATTGCTGCTCTGAACATGGCCATTGGGAGTGTTTTTGCCATACAGATAGTAGACATTTCAAGTATCGGCTTATGGCCTAGTTTTTTGGAAAATCAAATAAGGCTTCGATACTTTGAATCATTAAATTAACTTGATTTTGCATCATCTCCTTCCAAAGGTTTTTTTGTTATCAAAAACAACCCCTAAATAATTAAAACAATGTTCCTGCTTTATTATTTCCCCATTTAATTTATATCTCATTTTCTTCTTTTTGTCACTGCCTATTGCCATGACGTAGGATTTAGTTTTATTAACGTGCAGATCTAGGTTATGCATAAAATCTGTTTAGTCTGTGATTAGTTTTTGTAATGCCATGGGTGTCCTTGCCAGCAGGACAGCATCGTCTGCATAGAGGAGGATAGGAAGAGCAGAAGATGAAACTAGCTGGGTATCTTTTGCACTCTTGATCAGGACGTCATTTTGTTTATTTTTATAGAGAGCAAACAGAAAGGGGGCCAGGATACAGCCTTGCCTGACACCCCTTTCAATTTTAAATGGTTTGGTGCATTCACCGTTTTCCTGTATCGTACCACAGCGGTAGCATCCAGATATAGCCCCCTAATAAATTTAATATTAGCTTCCTCCACTCCCATCTCCTTTAACATTTCCCATAGCTTGCTGTGAACCACACAGTAGTCGAAGGCCTTGCATAAATCCATGAATGCCATATAAATTTGGGCATTTTTTGCTCTCGTGTATTTACCAATTGTGAGTCAAGTTGAGATATTGGTCCAGTGTTCCCTTACCCTGCCTAAACCCATACTGAACTTCTGTGAGGATGTCCCTTTCCTCTGCCCATATTTCTAGTTTATTTAACATCTAGCAGCCCGTCCCGACCTTGTCCGGGTGCAACAGGCTTCCCCGACCCCCGCCCGCCCCGACATTGTGCAGCAGCCCGGGCCCCCGCCCGGCCTGTCCCCCACCTGCCCCGACCCCCGCCTGCCCCAACCCCCACCTGCCCCGACATGGGTCCCCTTACCTGAGCCGCCGCTCCTCCTGCCTGTCTGCTGCTCGCACCGCCGCTGGCCTGTCCGCTGCTCCTCACGTCACCGCTCCTCCCCCACGCCATGTCCACCGCTCCTCGTCGCGCTCCTGGACGCCGCTCCTCCCCGCACTCCTGACGTGAGCATGCATGTTGCGGCCGGCGCTACTTCGGAGGGACTACTTTTTTTTTCCTTTAAATTTTTTAAATAACGTTTAAAAAAAAAATTATATAGCCTATAACCATCTACACACCCTGACGATTCCAACGGTGTATCTGGTGTGTGGACTGGCGCTGTGGTTCCCGAGTTTACCCGCCTTAAAGGCTGAAAGTTCTTCCTTTATTATAGTATAGATAACTGACCCATTAGTTTGGCTGAGCTTTCGAGAAAATAAATGTGACGATAATTGCAGTGACCGAAGCATCCCCTTTTTTGTGTATCGGGATGATTACTGATTTTTTCCAGGAGGGGGGGAGGACCACTCTCAGCTATGGCGTTAAAAGCCACAGTTAATAGAGGAGACCAAAAAGGGATATTGGCTAGAAAAACATGCATAGGTACCCCACCGGGCCCCTGTGCTTTGCCAGAAGGAGATTGGGTCAGGGCAAGTATGATTTCATCAAAGTCAAATAAGAGGCGCATAGGGGAATCAATAGTAAGGCTAACATTTGCGCCTGTAGATTCCTCTATCCCATGAAAAATACCCTGAAAGCGTTTTGCCCAAGAATCTTCTTCAATATTGGTATCTAAGGATGGACCATTATTGTCATTCAGGAAGGGAGTATTGATAACTTATCAGAAGGCCATGCTAACTCGAAGGGAAGAAGATTTCTTTAGATTGTCCCATTGCTCTAGTTTCAGCTGACTCAGCCTGTTTGTCCTGGCTAGGTTATAGGTTTTCCTCAGCACGTGTATCTGATCTGCATTCCTAGGTGATGACTGGAGTGCCTAGCGCAGATTTGAGGAAGAAATCGTGCAATTCTTAACAAAGATATATATGGAATCTCTAGTAGAGGGCAGGCGTATCAATTATGATTTTAGATACATAAGTAACTTGTTAAACGCCTCAGCTATACAGATCTGGTCTAGTGATGGATCCTGACAGATTTTTATGCCCTCCGGGTTAGCCAAAACAAAAGTCATGAAAAGAGTGACCACATCGACCTTCTCCCATTTCAAAGTGATGCCATTGGATCTACTTATAATTGGTTTGGGAAATTTGGGGCCATTTTGGGACTAAGACACCAGCCATAACAGACCACTGGACAGTGTGGTATGATCACTAAATTCAGTGAAGTTAGTTTTTGGTTTTGTAAGCCTTGAATTTAGGATCTCAGATTAGATGATATAATCTAGAGTAGATAGATATTCACCTCTATGAAAAGTTGGAACGAAAGTCCCCGTGTGTGTATCTATAGCGTTATGGATCAAAAGTTACCATTTCACTAGTATGGTATTGAGGCCGTTCCCCTGAGTGTCGTGATGAAAATGGGGGATACAGGCATTTTTGTGATCCAAAATTCCGCATAGCTCTGCAGAATTTCGAGAGCAAGTTTTCAAATTAAAATCTCTCAACCAAATTACATATAGGGGTTTGAGATGAAACTCCACTAAATCCTCTAACAAATTATCCAGAGATTGGGGTACCACCACTGGGTCCAAAAAGTTGTTATTATAATAGTTTACCAATAATAGATCCCAGGTGTCAGTGCCTTTAATAACCAGAAAATGAAAATTTGGAGAATTATTTATATATGTCCGGACTTTAAGTGCCACCACGTTGGAAATCAGTGTTAATAAGACACCCCTGGGCCTAATCCCTGTAGATGGTAAGACCAAAGTTTGAAAATACCTATATCCATCGATGTATATTGGGTCTGTCTCCCAGGTTTCTTGGATAAGGATAATCTGGTAATTGGGACAGAACAGAAAGCCATTCCTCATTGTTACGCTTGCTGCTGTATCCAGCTATGTTCCAGGATGCAAAAGAGTTATGTTAGGTCTGTGTGTCCCTAATAAGAGATAAATTAGTGCATTGGTCGGGAGCTGATATGTGTGAGACAGCACAACTCTGATGTTCCTTTCCCTCCGGTAAGAGCTGGCAAACATCCATTTGCTTCACCCCTTCAAGCTGTATTCTGTTAGACAACTGGTTTTCACCCGTATGTCAATCAGAAGAATCTAGACCTGATAAAGGGGCAAATCTATTGGAGGTGGAATAATGTACAGGATTAATCATTGGAATCCTGTTCACATGTGGATGGCGATCTGAAACTGTATGCTGTACCCCTCCCAGATGCAGGGTTTGTAGTTTATACAAGAAATCCAGAGGTGAGGAGACGATCATAGTAAATAGGTTCGGATCAGCTATGGGTTGTGAGAGTAAATCTCTTACCAAATGGGGACCGTCAAAGTTTAAAACAACACAATCGCCTTCATAAGATTTTGGAGAAGGGCCCACCCAAGAGGTTCTTCACGCCATTAAGAGATGGTTCCGTATCAGAGGTCCTGGCCTCATGTGAATGTTTAATCAGTGGCGTGCTTCGGCCATGAGCTGGGTGATAGATTCACTTTGTGAGAAATTAAGAGCAGGAACATTCAATAAAACTAATATAGATGGGCGAGCTGTGGGTGGGAGATCAAGGTATTGACGTTTAGAATATTTCTGCGTGAGATCAAATGATGGCTACTTGACATATCTTTGAATGGTTTTTCCAGAGCCCTCAGGAGGGTTAGAGATAACCAATCTGATCACAGGTTTCTAAGAGGTGGGTGTTACAGATAGTGGGAAGGGAGTGTTGATAGGTTCCCTTGACAATAACTGAGTGCCCCCTCTTTGTAGTGTCCCTACTTGCGGGACACACCCTTGATTGACCACGACTAATGATCATCCTGACTGAGATCAAAGGGTACAAACAGGATTATTTGTTGTGTGCATAGGGTGCAATAGTTGGTTATTGTGTAGGGGGTGGCTGTGTTGGAACTTTACTGGGGCCTAGTAACTCCTCAATTTTTTGTTCAATATTATCCAATTGTGATAATATCAGGCTAATTAATAGAGAGAGTCTTCCAATGGGACCAGCGACCGTGGGAGTTCATAAACATCAGAACCTGTCTTAGATCTTGGTTGTTGAAGAGATGATTTCCTGAGTTTCTTTGCTCGGGTTGAGGGAGATTCTTTAGTGGGACCTTTCTTCCTCTAACCGTTCGTAGTCAGAAAGGGAGGGGGCTTGGGGACAGTGAGGTTAGTGAGTGCGGGAGGGAGGAATGTCAATAACAGGTGCAGTGATATTTGATGGAAGGTCACAATGTTCGGCAGCCCGCTGAATGTTAAGCCGTGACTTGGGCCCTATACTGAGTTCTGAGGAAGCAGGTGGGGAAACATCCTTTACAACGCAACTTTTACCACGCAGTGCCTTTACGACACAACTATTACAACGCATGTCATTACAACGCATTGCGCTGGGGGGCGCTCTAGGATAGGGAAGAGGTTTAATTTACTATCCAACACCTTCCCTACTATCCACGGGGACTGGAGTTGGAATAGTAAATTAAACTATTCACGATCCAGCACCTCTAAGCGCTATGCGTTGTAACAGCATGCGTTATAAAAACTGCGATGTAAAGGCATGCGTGGTAAAAGCATGCGTTGTAATGTCATACATCCAAGCAGATGTACTGGTAAAGAGTACTGTAAGCCCATCATTGGAGCCGTGGGCACCGTCCCCCAGAGAGAGTCTGCGCTCCGTAAGGGCTATCTCTTTAGATATGGCATTAGTAGCTTTGGATAAAAATGAGTCAATAATAGAGATAGTTAGACAAGAATTCAGGGTTGGATCTTTCATACCCAGCTTGATGCAGGCTCCAGACGACCTGAAATACTGGGGTAAGAGGGGTGTCCCCGCCCAGCCTCCTCCGGACTTTGACAGGCGTATATGGGCCCGCCCTTGGCCAGCGCGCATCTCGTGCCGCAGGAGTCACAGGAGCCCGAGCTGCCTTTATGCGCCTCCTGGTGCTGTGGGGAAACGTTGGTGGTGCCTGCCGCTGGGCCTGTTGGGGGATGTAGTCCCCTGGAAAGTGCCGGTACCTGGTGTGCAATGACGGGCTCCTGCGCCACAGGTGCCCCGAGCTGCCTTTATGTGCCTCGTGGCGCTGTGGGGAAACGTTGGCGGTGCCTGCCGCTGGGCCTGTTGGGGGATGTAGTCCCCTGAAAACTGCTAGTGCCTGGTGTGCAATGACGGGCTCCCATGCCGCAGGTGCCCTGAGCTGCCTTTATGTGCCTCCTGGCACTGCTGGTGTGCGTTGGCGGTGCCTGCCGCTGGGCCTGTTGGGGGATGTAGTTCCCTGGAAAGTGCCGGTGCCTGGTGTGCAATACCGGCCCTCCTGACCTTTGCATGCAGCCCTTGGGCAGCAGCACTGGGCTGCTGTTTACTCGACTCAGCACTAACATGAAGAAAATTTTTAAATATATAGCAAGAACACATTTAAAGGTTAACTGCAGTTAGGGAAAGGCAGTAACAAGGCCCTTAACTTTAGGAACACCTTCATTTTTAAAGACAGTACATGTGTAAAAATACGATAGTCTTTTCAAAATTCTAAAAGTGTATTTAATTCACCTGTAGAACTATTTTGCACCTTATTAAATCAAAGTATAGCAGTGCATTCAGAAGTATTTCATTGCCATTAGTGACTACATCCAAGCACAGGAGATGGTTTTGAATAGCATGCATCCTTAGGTCATGTATTTCAAGTTCCTCTTATATGATAATAAAGAAAACGAAGGGAAATAAAAAAAAACAATTGCCCAGGGTCACACAATTTGGTCAAGTGGAGAAGTCAGGATTCATCTTAGGTATTCCGGTTTCACATTGAGCAGTTTTGTTCAGCCACTGAATATACATGCTTTGCTTCCCCTACACTGAGTTTACGCCCCCTGCTGGCATCATTGCGGCCCTCGGTCACACAAACGACCAAACTTTGCAGGCCCTGGGAAAATGTTTGTGAGTACCCATGGTCTAAGCCTAGTCTACTGATTACAATAATCAGTGACCCATGAAGGATCCTAAAGGTGCAAAATCCAGATATATTACAGCAGAGCTATCCCTTCAAATACAGTTCTGACACTCTGCACTTGCAATACTTTCCTCTTCGATAACGTACATCACACAGCCTCGGCTTACAACTGCAGGGCTCAGATAAACTGTAAAATACAGGGCATATAGACAGACAGTGGAGCTATCTTTCAGGTTACACTACTGTGTCAGATGGTGCGATTATAGAGTATATAAACACCTCATGCAGCTGGATTGCGTCTGTTGATCATTCTGAGAAGTAAAATAAATAAAAAATAGAGTTTACACAGAGAGGGTATTGCTGTACATTTATATTATGGAAGATTATAAAATAAGTCGTTAATGAGGGCATTTGTGTGAAATCCTGGCTCGACCCATAGAACGATGGTCACTTAAGAGCTATTTTCTTAAATTGTGTTCCATCATTCTGTTTCAACTCAAGGCTGATGGTAATGTGATGTGATGCAAAGAGCCTGTGTATGATCACAAAAAACTAAAATGTGCTCACATGTCAGACTGTTGCCTACTGCTGGGGTTACTAACAACCTTCAGTGCCCTCTTTGAATTGCTAAGTGCACAATTGATTAACCTAACATGCAGTCGGGTAAACTACCTTACCAAATAAAAGTCATCATTTCATAGTAATATTTCTGTCCATTTAAAAAAATAGGAAGTAGGAAACTGAAGGACGAAAAGCACCCTGTCATGCAGAGAATAATAAAGGAGCAATTTAACTTAACTTTTCAGTTCTTTTATAAATATATTTTATTTCTAAACAGTGTTAAGACTTCTTGGTGACTGCTCACCTGTGAGTCCTCTCTGTGTTTCCACCGTTTACTTCCCACGACTGGGAACTCTGAGGCTGAAAACCGGTTCTTGAAGCTTTTCTGGGGAGAATGCTGAAAGCACAGGGGCTGCTCTGGGGGATGGGACGTCTGCCCACCTGCTATAGATATGCTAATGAACCCTTTTTCCGAGGTGTGTGTAGGCGGCCGCTTTTATGGATCAGCGCTTCCTCCTGCCACAGCCACACCTCAGCTGCCTGCTCTCAAACTCTGTAATGTAAAGAGACACAGAGCAGAGGATCCCAAAGAGAGCCCTGTGTGCGCTCGCACTGCGCAAAGTTTGACCTTTTTGCAGTAAACCAATCAAGTTGACAATTCTCGCATCTACACACTCAGAAGTCACTTAAGAATGGCAACGTGCTTATGTTTATTTACACTATGTATGTAAATAACGAATGTGAACACTTAATACTTACAAAATGTGCTGTATTACTCTGCTATAATAAATTGTGTCTAAACTGACATCAGCAGTTCCTCAAGTGTGTTCAAGATAGTTTAAACAGGATGTAGTTATTATTAAATTAAGTATTTGTGAAGTCTTTACGTTTAATATTTATGAATCACTTACTATTGTAAAAGGGCTTTTCACCAAAATAGGTCATCAACATTACTCAAACTAACAAAAGTGGCTTGTATCATTAATTTTGGTTGTGTACAATCAAAGAAAGTTCAGACAGGATAAAAGTAGTTATTCTGCTACGTCAGCTGTCCAAATTATTACAATTATGTGCTACACTGAATTCATAACATATTTATCTATTTAACAATATTAATTACCACTGCGTAATTTGTCATTTTCAGCTCTGTGTTGATCATATTATATTGTAAGTCAATCTATATAGCACTGACTATCCTGAAGCGGTATCAAGGCACTTTCACAGGTTCTTAACTCGAAACTGACCCAAATTGCTTTTAGAAATGTTTATAAAACAACTAACAATTTTAGACACAAATGGTCTGAATTCAAAAGCTTCATGTAAATAAAGGTTTACTTTAATAAAGAGGGAAAAGGTTACTTTGCAGGAAAAATATTGTTATGCAGCTTTTCCCTTCAAATGTCTGTGCTTTCTGCTGCTAGCATGTGTTCCTGGTGAAGAAAGTGTGTTTAAATGCAAAGTGTGTTTAAGCCTGCAGTACCTTCTCCTTTCTACAGGGGCAGAGCGAGCAAAAAAATAAACACACTTCATGAAACACAGGTCCCCACAAGGCAATTGCTTTTAAAGTTGTAAAAACTGACACAGATGTTCCTGAAGTCATTTTTTGTTACTTAAAGGGCATTGCCTTGTGGGGACCTGGGTTCAGGTCCCCACAGTGCAATCAAGTCCCCACAGCGTGAGTGTGTTATCACACCCAAGTCCCCACAAGTATAGTAACACAAACCCACGCAGACATACACAGACACACACACAGAGACACACACACACACAGGTGTGCAGCTCTGGTCCCTGCTTTGGCTCAGAGAAGCCAGTCTCATGCACAGACCTCAATGCACAAGAAACAAAACAGAAACAAAAACTAAAATTTTAAAGAGCTAAGGATGCGTGAGATTACACTGAATTAAATCCCCTCGAGAGACATTTCTCAAAAGTAGTCGAAGATGGACCCTGTTTGGTGTTTGCTTAAGAAACCAGGAAGTAGAAGTGTTCCGACTGTGAGTGTCTTAGCACCCACGTCTGTGTCTTTGCCAGCGCCAATGCTTGTTTCTCATACGAAACCCTGTCATGGACTCAAACACCCATGTCTGTGTCTTTGCAGGCGCCAATGCTTGTTTCCCATAGTACCCATGTCTGTGTGGTTATAGGAGCCAATGCTTGTTTCCCATAACACCCATGTCTTTGTGTTTGCCGGCGCCAATGCTTGTTTCCAATAACACCCATGTTTGTGTGTTTACAGGCGGCAATGCTTGTTTCCCATAACACCCATGTCTGTGTATTTACAGGTGCCAATGCTTGCTTCCCATAACACCCATGTTTGTGTGTTTACAGGCGGCAATGCTTGTTTCCCATAACATCCATGTCTGTGTGTTTACAGGAGCCAATGCTTGTTTCCCATAACACCCATGTCTGTGTCTTTACAGGAGCCAATGCTTGTTTCCCATAACACCCATGTCTGTGTCTTTACAGGAGCCAATGCTTGTTTCCCATAACACCCATGTCTGTGTGTTTACAGGCGCCAATGCTTGTTTCCCTGCTGGAGGCGGCGGTTCCGTCAGCGGCCACCAGAGGGCCCGCTGATGAATCCACTGAGCTGCACATGGGATGAAAGGAGAAGGGTTTCCTTTTCCGGGTCAGCGCCGGCAGAGACAGCACCAGCAGCAAATGCTGACATCACTTCCTACCTCTCTTTGTGTGTTCAGCCTGCTGCAGAGGAGGAAGGAGCCCTGTCTGGTGAGCAGATACCTTCATCTGCAGATCCCCCCTCAGACCCCAGATCTGCCCTCCTCAGACCCCAGATCTGCCCCTCCCCCCCCCCACGGCCCCCAGTGGAGAAGTGTGGCTCACTGGTTAGAAGCAGCAGACCCTGAAGCAGAGGTCTAGCCCGGGACCAGGGTTCAATTCCCCGCCTCGGCGGGTCTTGGGTCAATGTCCGTGGACTCGATAATTCTCGCCTAGGTGCCTAAGCTAACCATGGGTCCCACTCTGCAACTCTGGGCAATAGCTTGCTTAATCTCCACAACGGCCCCATCAGCACCGGGGATGCCTGGCTTCACCTTGGAGGTGCCCAGGAGGGACCATCTCACTGGGAAAGCCAGGACGGGTTCCCCAGTGGTATACAGCGCCAGGACACTCCGAGATGGAGTAACAGTGCGCTTTACAAGTATACATTTACATTTTACATTTAGGAGGAGGAGAGAGCCTGGACATGTCTGCACAGGTCTCTGCTCAGGTAGGAGATTGTCAGCACCTTCTGCTGTGTTTGTAGAAATAGACTGAATAATCCTGGAGGGAATCTCTGCAGGAGCCGGGCTGAGTTGGACTCTTCTATCTGGGGGTCCTGGGGCTGAGCTGGGCTCTTCTATCCGGGGCCCCTGGGGCTGAGCTGGGCTCTTCTATCTGGGGGCCATGGGGGCTGAGCTGGGCTGAGCTGGGCTCTTCCATCCGGGGACCCTGGGGCTGAGCTGGGCCCCTCTATCTGGGGCCCCTGGGGCTGACCTGGGCTCTTCTATCCGGGGGCCTGGGGCTGAGCTGGGCTCTTCTATCCGGGGGGCCCCTGGGGCTGAGCTAGGCTCTTTTATCCGGGGGCCCCTGGGGCTGAGCTGGGCTCTTCTATCCGGGGGCCCCTGGGGCTGAGCTGGGCTCTTCTATCCAGGGGGGCCCTGGGGCTGAGCTGGGCTCTTCTATCCGGGGGCCCTTGGGCTGAGCTGGGCTCTTCTATCCAGGGCCCCGGGGCTCAGCTGGGCTTTTCTATCCGGGGCCTCTGGGGCTGAGCTGGGCTCTTCTATCCGGGGGCCCCTGGGGCTGAGCTGGGCTCTTCTATCCAGGGGGGCCCTGGGGCTGAGCTGGGCTCTTCTATCCGGGGGCCCTGGGGCTGAGCTGGGCTCTTCTATCCGGGGGCCCCAGGGGCGGAGCTGGGCTCTTCTATCTGGGGGCCCTGGGGCTGAGCTCAGCTCTTATATCTGGGGACCCCGGGGCTGAGGTGGGCTCTTCTATCCGTGGCCCCTGGGGTTGAGCTGGGCTTATCTATCTGGGGGCCTCTGGGGCTGTGCTGGGCTCCTCTATCCAGGGGCCCTGGTGGGCTGAGCTGGGCTCTTCTATCCGGGGGCCCTGGGGCTGAGCTGGGCTCTTCTATCCGGGGGTCCTGGGGCTGAGCTGGGCTCTTCTATCCGGGGGCCCCTGGGGCTGAGATGGGCTCGTCTATCCGGACGCCTCTGGGGCTGAGCTAGGCTCTTCTATCCGGGGCCCTGGGGATGAGCTGGGCTCTTCTATCCGGAGCCCCTGGGGCTGAGCTGGGCTCTTCTATCCAGGTCCCTGAGGTGGAGCTGGGCTCTTCTATCCGGGGCCCCTGGGGTTGAGCTGGGCTCTTGAATCCAGGGGCCCCTGGGGCTGAGCTTGGCTCTTCTATCCCGAGGCCCCTGGGGCTGAGCTGGGCTCTTCTATCTGGGGGCCCCTGGGGCTGAGCTGGGTTCTTCTATCCGGGGGCCTTGGGGCTGAGCTGCGCTCTTTTATCTGGGGCCCTGGGGCGGAGCTGAGCTCTTCTATCTCGGGGCCCCTGGGGCTGAGCTAGACTCTTCTACCCGTGGGCCCCTGGGGCTGAGCTCGGTTCTTCTATCTGGGGGCCCTGGGGCTGAGCTGGGCTCTTCTATCTGGGGGGCTCCTGGGGCTGAGCTGGGCTCTTCTATCCGGGGCCCCTGGGGCTGAGCAGGGCCCCTTCTATCCGGGGGCCCCTGGGGCTGAGCTGGGCTCTTTTATCCGGGGGCTGAGCTGGGCTCTTCTATCCGGGGGGGCCCTGGGGCTGAGCTGAGCTGGGCTTTTCTAACCGGGGCCCCCTGGGGCTGATCTGGGCCCTTCTATCCGGAGGCCCCTGGGGCTGAGCTGGACTCTTCTATCTGGGGGCCCTGGGGCTGAGCTGAGCTGGGCTTTTCTATCCGGGGGCCCCTGGGGCTGATCTGGGCCCTTCTATTCGGAGGCCCCGGGGCCTGAGCTGGACTCTTCTATCAGGGGGCCCTGGGGCTGAGCTGGGCTCTTCTATCCGGGGGCCCCTGGGGCTGAGCTAGGCTTTTCTATCCCGGGGCCCCTGGGGCTGAGCTGGGCTCTTCTATCCGGGGGTCCTGGGGCTGAGCTGGGCTCTTCTATCCGGGGGGCAACTGGGGCTGAGCTGGGCTCTTCTATCCGGGGGGCCCCTGGGGCTGAGCTAGGCTTTTCTATCCCGGGGCCCCTGGGGCTGAGCTGGGCTCTTCTAACCGGGGGCCTCTGGGGGCTGTGCTGGGCTCTTCTATCCGGGACCCCTGGGGCTGAGCTCGTCTCTTCTATCTGGGGGCCCTGGGGCTGAGCTTGGCTCTTCTATCCGGGGACCTCGGGTCTGAGATGGGCTCTTCTATCCGGGCTGTTCTTGCCTTAGTACAGAGGTCTTCAAACTTTGCTGCGCTGAGCCCCCCTAAGCAAACTATGTTGAACTCGGGCCCCCCCTTTCAAAAATTTATGAAAAGAACTGCAGGAGCTGGAACCACAGGGATAAGCACAGAGGTTTGAGACAGTTTTAGGGGTACTTTTTCGGTAGCTCCTAATGTACAGTAATATGAGACTTATAAGAGAGTAAATGCTTGAACCAAAAACAGAATATGATCAACAAACACTGCTCCCCAAAATTGGGAGAGTTGTGAGCTTCACACACTCATCAGCCCCAATGCAACACCACTTGCTTCACTAATGATAGCTTCTTTCCTGTAGTAGTAGTCTGTCTTGTGTGCCTCTTTCACCCCTTCCCCACCATGCCTGGCCATCACTCCAATCTTAACATAGGCCCTCTATCCCTTTCACACAAAAAGTTGTTCCCTCACATTGTCCCCTCTGCAGCAATGGTTCCATTTGCTCTAATGCTAGCAAGGAATATGAGCCCAAGTGTCTTTTTTGTAAAGACACCCATGCGCTAACAATGGAACACCCCTTTGATGCAAACTATCCAATGTCATTCCTGACTTGCTTTGGATAGTAAATCCCAGTGTAACACTCTGCATCAGGTTTACATTACAAAAGTAAAGCAAACCTGTTGCAAAGCATGAGTAAATCTGGGTCCAAGAGCGTTGCTGCACAGACCTGCATAATGTTTAGGTACAATCCAAGACAAATCGGGATTAACGCTGGATTGTAAATACCAACACACTTTGCGTCAAGTTTCTGTTAAAAAAAGTAACACAAACCTGATACAAAGTCTTTGTAAATCTGGGCCTAAATCTTTTGCTGCAGCCTGTCTCATGCTGTGTGTAATTAAATTATACAACATTGACACATTCACAGTACTTTCTGGCAAAGACAGGTAGCTTGTAGCACTATAAAAACAAAAGTCACTATTCCCCACTGCACCAAGCTGAAGTGATTGCACTAACCAGCTTAGATTTCATCCTTTCCCACAGAATAATTAGCATTTGTTTTTCATCCAAAGTGTGTGCATTATTTTATACGCAGTTAACATGGTTACACCACATCAAACTAGCTACTGAAAAATGTTGTTCCTGGCATGCTAGTAACGGACCTCTTCGCCATTACACTTGTAATCACAGTCCTCATGCTTTTTTATGGCCTTTGGCTGCATGCAAATGATAGCGTAGAAACAGGACAAATAAACAAGTTTGCGCTTCCAGGCCATCTCTATTTACAAGATTTACAAGTCTTTACGGAGACATTGGCGCCCCCCTGGGAATGCATCCACGGACCCCCAGGGGGGCGAGCCCCCCAGTTTGAAGACCTCTGCCTTAGTACATCAGGTAGAACCGCCCATGACGGCGTGCCATGGGTAGTACGGTCGATACTTCATCTCATTCCTAGATCTCGGGAGGGTGCAGCCTTGTACTCGTTTGTTCTTGCCTTAGTACATCGGGTAGTACCGCCCATGACGGTGTGCCATGGGTAGTATGGTTGATACTTCATCTCATTCTAGATCAAGGGAGGGTGCAGCCTTGTACTCATTTGTACTTTCCTTAGTACATCGGGTAGTACCACCCATGACGGTGTGCCATGGGTAGTACGGTTGACACTTAATCTCATTCATAGATCTAGGGCTGGTGCAGCCTTGTACTCATTTGTTCTTGCCTTAGTACATCGGGTAGTACCGCCAATGACGGCGTGCCATGGGTAGTACGGTTGATACTTCATCTCATTCTAGATCTAGGGAGGGTGCTGCCTTGTACTCAATTGTTCTTGCCTTAGTACACCGGGTAGTACCGCCCATGAAGGGGACGTCTCATCGCCACAATGCTGCTCTTCTGGTTGGTGTTGCAAGCGTTCCAGAAGGCAGTTTTGTTGCTTTTTACGGGCACTTTGCTCATAGTGGCGCTTATAGTCCGTGGACAGATTGCTTGTGTGGAACCCTGTGTCTGTGGTACAGGTACCACTCGACCCGCTCTGCCTGCTTTGTTCTGCAATACATACTGTCTGAGCCACCTATACAGGACACTGTGTGTACCGAGCCAGTACGGTATCAGGTGATCCCACTTTAGGTAACCCTGTCTGACATTCTGAGGTATGTGGGGGCCAAGTGACCAACAAACCAATCTTATGAACTGGACGGGTGAAAGGGTTCACCGGGTCGTGATATGCTTGGGGCTGAGTCGGAACGGCAGCATCTTTGTAGGAGTGGAACGTGTAGTACCGACATCTATAGGACCAAAGTTCACCCATGAATAAAACATTTCAAAGGCATACACTGCATGTGCATGTACAACAAATGTTACTGCCCCCCTGTGCTCAATGTTGCCTCTGTCTTCACAATGTTGTGTAACTTCTGCCCTGTAATTGACTCCGATCAAACCAGGAGCTTCATGTTTAAAGAACCATTTCAACTAACGAAAGATCCAATGTGCAAATACCACAGATTTGTTTGGATTAGTAGTTTTCTGCTGAAAAATTCCCCTAATTGTTTGCTCTGGAAAAAAAATCTACCTGAAATGATTGTTAACTGCTAACATTGACCCCTTAAATACTGGCCCTTCTCTCGCCCCTCCCCCACGTGCTGAGCACTTTCTTTTGACGTATTTTGGGTAGTTTGTGCTTAGGGTACATAACTTTTTTTCACAAAAGGTACCATGGCAAATTTGGCACCCTCTTATGTCTAACATCCAGGGGATTATAAAGGTACCCAGGGTTTTTGGATTCCCCTGGAGGGGACCCAGAAAATAGGCAAAATATAGCAAAATGTTAAAAAAATTTGAAAAAATAGGGAAAAAGTGCTCCAGAGAAAACTGTTTTTTTCCTATAAATTACATCGTTGTACATTTGCTGTGCTAAGGTCACCATCTTCCCAGCTTGTACGGACAAAAACAGTTTTTTACAACAGTTTTAGCCCATTTTGCCTATATTTTGTGCTCTCAACTTTCTTCCAGTTTTTGGTGTAATCCACTGTGAAACCCGGGGGGGATCCAGGAAAGCTGCAGATTTATGAAAGTAGACACAACTCAGAATTCACAAAGGGGTCATATGTGTAGATCCCTCAAGATTTTCTCAAAGACGCTGACTGTTGAAATAATGAAAATGAGTAGGACAAAAATGCCGTTTGTGACAACGTTTTCATCTGTAAATTTCTGTCACAATGGCCAATTTACAAAACTGTTATTTGTACATCTTTAAACTTGAGGGTGCCCATACTAGAATACCATTCAGAGGACGAGTCTGGCTGAGGTGTTCTGGATGGTGGTCTGGAGTTTGTGTAGCAGGGTTTTGTTGATTCCGGCGTAGAGGGCGTTGCCTTAGTCCAGCCTGCTCGTTGTTAGTGCATGGGTGACGGTCTTTCTGCATTCGGTGAGGATCCACTTTAAGGTCTTGCAGAGGATGTGGAGGGAGTTGAAGCAGGTGGAGGTGAGGGTGTTGATCTGGCGGGTCAAGGCTTGCTGTCTATGACGATCCTGAGATTCTTGGCATGGGTGGTGAGGGTAGATGTTCGTCCTTTCTTTAGTAGCCACCAAGCAGGGGCGTAACAAACGCCCCCGCAGCCCCCGCGGTGCGGGGGGCCACACTCTGTTCAGTTAATTAAGGGGGCCGGGCCCCCTCAGCTCTTCTGAAAGCTGTGGGAGGCTTGCACTAACGCAAAGCCTCTCTCCCTCTGTGACTGAAGCAGGTGCAGCCTGCAGCCTGCTCCGAGCTCTCGCCCCCCTCCCTCTGACTAAAGAGAAACAAAGTATCAACATTGTTTCTCTTCAGTCAGAGCTGAGGCAGCCAGGTCCGAAATGAGGGTGGGGGTGGGGGCCCAGAGACAGCAGTCTCCACTGCTCCTCTGAGGCAGCTCAGAGCCCGGCCCCCACTCCCTCCTCTCCACAAGCAAAGCCCATCCCACAAGAGAAGACAGGGACAAAGGTTGGGTGGGGGCCCCACCCCACAAGAGAAGACAGGGACAAAGGTGGGTCACAAGAGAAGACAGGGACAAAGATGGGGTGGGGCCCCCACCCCACAAGAGAAGACAGGGACAAAGGTTGGGTGGGGGCCCCACCCCACAAGAGAAGACAGGGACAAAGGTGGGCCACAAGAGAAGACAGGGACAAAGATGGGGTGGGGCCCCCCACCCCACAAGAGAAGACAGTGACAAAGGTGGGGTTGGGGCCCCATGGGCCCCACCCCATAAGAAAAGAGAAGAGACAGGGACAAGGATGGGGTGGGGGCCCTACAAGAGAAGAGACAGGGACAAGGATGGGGTGGGGGCCCTACAAGAGAAGAGAAGAGACAGGTACAAGGATGGCGGTGGGGGTGGGGGCCCCAGAGACAACAGTCTCCACTGCTCCACTGAGGTAGCTCAGTGCCCGGCCGCCACTCTCTCCTCCCCATAAGCAAAGCTCACCCCACAAGAGAAGAGAAGAGATGGGGACAAGCATGGGGTGGGGACCCCAGAGAGTAGGAGGCAGCACAGAGCACTGCTCAGAGTCAGGACCCTGATAAGGGTGGGGGTGGGCCCCCCAGAGAGAGCATTCTCAAGGGCAAAGCTCATATGAGAAGGGATGAGGCAGCAAAATGGGGCCCTCAGGTAAGCACTCTTGTTAGAACCACCATGGGCGTCCGCGGGGAGGGGGGGGCAAGGCAGAGGGGAGAAGGGTGCAAGGTAGAGAGGAGATGGGTGCAAGGCAGAGAGGAGAAGGGTTCAAGGCAGAGAGGAGAAGGGCGCAAGGCAGAGAGGAGAAGGGTGCAAGGCAGAGAAGCGAAGGGTGCAAGGCAGAGAGGAGAAGGGTGCAAGGTATAGGGGAGAAGGGTGCAAAGGTAGAGGGGAGAAGGGTGCAAGGGGGAGACGGGTGCAAGGCGGAGGGGGAGAAGGCTGCAAGGCAGAGGGGAGAAGGGTGCAAGGCAGAGGGGAGAAGGGTGAAAGGCAGAGGGGAGAAGGGTGAAAGGCAGAGGGGAGAAGGGTGCAAGGCAGAGAAGAGAAAGGTGCAAGGCAGAGGGGCAAAGGGCACAAGGCAGAGCGGAGAAGGGCGCAAGGCAGAGAGGAGAAGGGTGCAAGATAGAGAAGGGTGCAAGGTGGAGGGGAGAAGGGTGCAAGGCAGAGGGGAGAAGGGTGCAAGGCAGAGAGGAGAAGGGTGCAGGGCAGAGAGGAGAAGGGTGCAAGGTATAGGGGAGAAGGGTGCAAAGGTAGAGGGGCGAAAGGTGCAAGGGGGAGACGGGTGCAAGGTGGAGGGGGAGAAGGCTGCAAGGCAGAGGGGAGAAGGGTGCAAGGTAGAGGGGAGAAGGGTGAAAGGCAGAGGGAGAAGGGTGCAAGGTAGACAAGGGTGCAAGGCGGAGGTGGAGTAGGGTGCAAGGCAGAGGGGAGAAGGGTGCAAAGCAGAGGGGAGAAGGGTGCAAGGCAGAGGGGAGAATGGTGCACGATAGAAAAGGTGCAAGACGGAGGTGGAGAAGGGTGCAAGGCAGAGAGGAGAAGGGTGCAAGGCAGAGGGGAGAAGGGTACAAGGCAGAGGGGAGAATGGTGCAAGGCAGAGGGGAGAATGGTGCAAGGTAGAAAAGGGGCAAGGCGGAGGTGGAGTAGGGTTCAAGGGGGAGAGGAGAAGGGTGCAAGGGGGAGGGGAGAAGGGTGCAAGGGGGAGGGGAGAATGGTGCAAGGCAGAGGGGAGACTGGTGCAAGGTAGAAAAGGGTGCAAGGCGGAGGTGGAGTAGTTTGCAAGGCAGAGAGGAGAAGGGTGCAAGGCAGAGAGGAGAAGGGTGCAAGGCAGAGGGGAGAAGGGTGCAAGGCAAAGGGGTGAAGGGTACAAGGCAGAGTGGAGAATGCTGCAAGGCAGAGGGGAAAATGGTGCAAGGTAGAAAAGGATGCAAGGCGGAGGTGGAGTAGGGAGGGGGAGAGAGTGAGGGAGAGTGGGAGAGAGTGGAGAGTGGAGAGAGTGGGGAGTGGAGAGAGGGAGAGTGGAGAGAGAGAGTGAGAGAGACTGGAGAGAGAGTGGGAGAGAGTGGAGAGAGGGAGAGTGGAGAGAGGGAGAGTGGAGAGAGGGAGAGTGGAGAGAGGGAGAGTGGAGAGAGGGAGAGTGGAGAGAGAGAGAGTAGAGAGAGACAGGAGAGAGAGAGTGGAGAGAGGGAGAGTGGGGAGAGAAAAAGAGAGTGCAGAGAGAGCGGAGAGAGACAGAGAGTGGAGAGAGAGTGGGAGAGAGAGAGAGAGTGAGAGAGTGGAGAGAGACAGTGGAGAGAGAGTAGAGATAGAGTGGAGATAGACAGTGGAGAGAGCGTGGAGAGACAGTGGAGAGAGTTAGCGAGAGAGAGAGAGAGAGTGGAGAGAGAGAGACAGTGGAGAGAGATTGGAGAGAGAGAGTAGAGAGAGAGAGTAGAGAGAGAGAGTGGAGAGAGAGTGTGGGGAGAGAGTGTGGAGAGAGAGAGTGGAGAGAGAGTGTGAGGGAGAGAGTGGAGGGAGAGAGTGGAGAGAGACAGTGGAGAGAGAGAGTGAAGTGAGACAGAGAGTGGAGAGAATGGAGAGAGAGAGTGGAGAGAGAGTAGAGAGAGGGTGGAGAGAGAGAGTGGAGGGAGACAGTGGAGGGAGACAATTGAGGGAGAGAGAGATAGTGAGAGAGTGGAGAGAGAGTAGAGAGAGAAATTGGAGAGAGACAGTGGAGAGACAGTGGAGAGAGAGTAGAGACAGAGTGGAGAGAGACAGAGTGGAGAGAGACAGAGTGGAGCGAGACAGAGTGGAGAGAGAGTAGAGAGAGAAGGGAGAGAGAGTGGAAAGAGAGTGGAGGGAGACAGTGGAGGGAGACAGTGGAGGGAGAGAGTGGAGAGAGAGAGAGATATAGTGGGAGAGTGGAGAGAGAGTAGAGAAAGTGGAGAGACAGTGGAGAGAGAGAGTGGAGAGAGACAGTGGAGAGAGACAGAGAGTGGAGAGAGAGTAGAGAGAGAGAGAGAAGGGAGAGAGGGTGAAGAGAGAGAGACGGAGAGAGAGAGTGGAGAGAGACAGTGGAGAGAGACAGTGGAGAGAGACAGTGGAGAGAGAGAGTGGAGAGAGAGAGAGAGGAGCGAGAGAGAGAGTGGAGCGAGAGAGAGAGAGAGAGAGTGGAGAGAGACACAGAGAGAGAAGGGAGAGAGGGTGAAGAGAGAGAGACGGAGAGAGAGAGTTGAGAGAGACAGTGGAGAGAGAGAGTGGAGAGAGAGAGTGGAGAGAGAGAGTGGAGAGAGAGAGAGAGGAGCGAGAGAGAGAGAGAGTGGAGAGAGAGAGAGAGAGAAGGGAGAGAGAGTGGAGAGAGAGTAGCAAGAGAGTGGGGGGAGACAGTGGAGGGAGAGAGTGGAGAGAGAGTGGTGAGAGAGAGACAGTGAGAGAGTGGAGCGAGAGTACAGAGAGAAAGTGGAGAGAGAGACAGTGGATAGAGAGTGGAGAGAGGGACAGTAGAGATAGAGTGGACAGAGTTGAGAGATAGAATGAAGATAGAGAATGGAGAGAGTGGAGAAAAGGTAGAGACTGACTGACTGACTCAGAGACTGAATACTGACTGACCGAGAGACTGACTGACTGAAAAACTGACCGAGAGAGAGAGCCTGGCTGACTGAGAGAGTGACTGACTGACAGAGAGAGAGAGACTGATTGAGAGTGAGACTGACTGACAGAGATAGAGAGAGACTGACTGACTGACAGAGACTGACTGACTGGCGTAGAGAGATACTGACTGACAGAGAGAGAGATTGACTGACAGAGACTGGCAGAGAGAGACTGACTGGTAGAGAGAGACTGACAGAGAGAGAGAGAGAGACTGACTGACTGTGGGAGACTGGCTGACAGAAAGGGAGAGACTGACTGAGAGAGAGACTGACTAACTGAGAGAGACTGACTAACTGAGAGAGACTGACAGAAAAAAAAAGATAGAGAGACTGATAGAGAGAGGGACTGATAGAGAGACTGACAGACAGAGGGACTGACAGACAGAGGGACTGACAGACAGAGGGACTGACAGACAGAGGGACTGACAGGGAGAGGGACTGACAGGGAGAGGGACTGACTGAGAGAGAGACTGACTGAGAGAGAGACTGACTGAGAGAGAGATTGACTGACAGAGAGAAACTGACAGAGAGAGAGAAACTCACAGAGAGAGACTGACCAACAGAGAGAGAGGGACTGACTGACAGAGAGAGAGAGACTGACTGACAGAGAGAGAGACTGACTGAGAGAGAGATTGACTGACAGAGAGAAACTGACAGAGAGAGAGAGACTCACAGAGAGAGACTGACTAACAGAGAGAGAGACTGACTGACAGAGAGAGAGAGAGACTGACTGACAGAGAGAGAGACTGACTGAGAGAGACTGGCTCACTGCAAGAGAGAGAGAATGACTGACTGAGAGAGACTGACAGAGGGAGAGAGAGACTGTCTGGAAGACTGACTGACAGAGAGAGAGAGACTCAGAGAGAGAGGCTGAGAGCGAGAGCCTGACAGAGAGACTGAGAGAGAGAGGGACTGAGAGAGAGTGGGACTGACAGGGAGAGGGGCTGACTGAGAGAGAGACTGACTTAGAGAGAGACTGACAGAGAGAGACTGGCAGAGAGAGGGACTAAAAGAGAGAGAGACTGACTAAGAGAGAGACTGACTGAGAGAGACTGATTGAGAGAGAGAGACTGACTGAGAGAGAGACTGACTGACAGAGAGAGACTGGCAGAGAGAGACTGAGACTCTGACAGAGAGAGAGACTGACTGATAGAGAGAGACTGGCTGACTGAAAGAGAGAGACTGGCTGACTGAAAGAGAGAGACAGACTGAATGGGAGAAACTGACAGAGAGAGACTGTGGGAGACTGACTGACAGAAAGGGAGAGACTGACTGAGAGAGAGACTGACTAACTGAGAGAGACTGACTAACTGAGAGAGACTGACAGAAAAAGAGAGATAGAGAGACTGATAGAGAGAAGGACTGATAGAGAGACTGACAGACAGAGGGACTGACAGACAGAGGGACTGACAGACAGAGGGACTGACAGGGAGAGGGACTGACAGGGAGAGAGACTGACTGAGAGAGAGACTGACTGAGATAGACTGACTGAGAGAGAGACTGACAGAGAGAGAGACTGACAGAGAGAGGGACTGACTGACAGACAGAGAGAGAGAGAGACTGACTGACTGACAGACTGAGAGAGACTGACTGAATGAGAGAGACTAAATGACAGAGAGAGATAGACTGACTGACAGACTGACAGAGAGAGAGAGACTGACTGACAGACTGACTGACAGAGAGACTGAGTGGCAGAGAGAGATAGACTGACTGACTAAGAGAGAGACTAAGAGAGAAAGACTGACTGACTGACTGACAGACTGACTGACTGACTGACTGACAGACTGACTGACAGAGAGACTGAATGACAGAGAGAGAGAGAGAGACTGACTCACTGAGAGAGAGAGAGAGAGAGAGAGAGAGAGAGAGAGAGAGAGAGAGAGAGACTGTGATGGAATTGGGGTCACAGTGTGTATGGAGCTATGCAATGCCTCTTAAGATTGCTATTGTCTACTAATAAAAATGTATTATCAAAATGTGCTCTTTGTAGTTACATCTGCTTTTGAAATACTGCATTGAAGCATTGTCTAATGTTTTAAAACGGAAACGAGAAGGAGCAGTGTATGCACTTTTGTCAAAATGAGTGGGCCCGATGTTGTATGTCATGACAGGAGTCTGCATCAGGAAACCCACCTAACATTGGGCAAACTTCCCCGGTCTACCGATGGCAGGGACCCTGTAATGAATGGACCACCACCTATGATAGCCTGCGGGCAGACTAAGCCCATCCTTTGACTCCACCATCCAGTGTTACTTATAACTGCTGCATTGGTGACAGTGGCGTAACAATCGCGCGCACCCCCTGCAGTATGGCGGGTCGCTGGCGTGAGAGATCTAGATTGGCAAGGAGGATGGGAGGATGGGAGGGGGGCCCCGTCCATGTAGTTTGCAGGGGGGCCCCCTCAAGTTTCGTTACGCCACTGCCACCAAGTGGAGTCCCACGCTGAAGTGCTTTTCCCGAAGGTCACGGTTTAAGTCCGTCAGTGTTTTGGACAGATGATCTTCATCTAGTGGGCAATTCCAGGCACACAGGAATAAAACTTCATCCGGGTACTGGGCATCTTGACCATGAGAGACAGTTGTGTGTCAGTGTAGGAGAGAACGTTGATGTTATGAGAGTGGATGATTCTAGCTAAAGGGATCATGTATGCATTGAAGAGGCTCGGGCTCCGGGAAGATCTGCGTGGAACTCAGCAGACAAAGTCACCGGCATGAAATGTGTACGGTGACAGGATGACTGACTTGGTTCTTCCAATCAGGAAGAAGCAGATCCATCGGAGTGTGTCTCGTTGGATTCTGATCTCCTGGAGGCGTTGGATAAGGATGGGGTGGGAGACTGTCTCAAACTCTACAGAGAGGACCAGGAGAATGAGATCACCATGTCTTTTCTGTCCAGAGTCATGCGGATGTCATCCATGGCGGGGATGTGGACAGTTCAAAGCTGTGGTTGGGGCTCAACCAGACTGCGTGGTTTTGAGGAGCTGGTGGTCCTTGAGGTATTCAACAAAGTGTCTGTTGACCATTTTCTCCAAGACGTAAACTGGGAATGGTCGCAGGGAGATCGGCCTGTGGTTGGTGAGCATTTAAGGGTTTGAGGGGGTTTCCTCAGTAGTGGGAGGACAGTGGTGTGTTTCTCTCAAGTCGGAACTTCTTCCAGGTATATACGAAGATCAAGAGATCCACCTTCAGACACCACCAACTCTGAATGCTGTATTAGCGCAGAGTACTGGAGTGGCCAGGCAAGGGAAAGGGGTTTAGGGGATATGAACTGCGAGGAGCGAGATTTCAAAAAGAGAGCATACATAATATTCGGATGGAAGTTTTGAGTTCTGCATAAAACATCCCCCGCTTTTGAAGGATTCGTTTTTTTTTACCCTGTTTGGTGAACTTAGAACTCTCTCTCTCTATATTCTGTTTTTTGAGGGTTTCTGTTTGTATACCGGCTCTCTTAAAATTAGGGCGCAAGATGAAGGGGATCAGGTGAAGTCACTTGTTCAACTCTAACCTTTTAACACCTTAGCTACACCCGATTCTAGACACTGCTACAAGGATACATTCCGTAAAGAGTTTCATTAAACATTTCTCTCCCTCTACTTCAATAGTTCAATGCCCCAGGTTAAGTCATCTGGCTGCGAAAGAAAGTTACATGAACTGAACAATAATATTCATGAATCATGTTCTTTATTCTTCAGCCAAACTGTTATGTCTCTACGGAGCTGCCTTCCCTGGAATTGTTTCAACTAATAATGGTCTTCAGTGGTAGCGCAAGAAATCAGGTTACATTTAGTCTATTCCTTCGAGTTAGAACTAAACTATGATGAGGCTGGCAACGCTAAAACGTTCGGCCGACTCAGCCCTTACCAGGGGTTTCACTCTCTCCCAAGTGGAGGCCGGATCTCTGGCAGAGCGGGCGTACTCACCACCAAAGCGCTCAGCTGAAGAAACGTTGGCCAACAAACTTCGTCAACAAAACTGAGTGATCCAGTTTATCGCGGGAGCTCAGGAAAGAAGGGGTTACTTCGATCATTTCCTGGAATAGTAATCAGACGGTTCTGAACAGGCACCCTTTTATACTCAAACCCCACCAAGCATGGTCACCCAGCATGGTCACTCAGCATGGCCACCCAGCAAATGTCCTGGCTGTTTACAGTAATTGCAGGTCCCTTTAACAGGAGCTGCAGAATGACTAATCTGATTCGGACCCCTCTTCTGACTATCTGGTTGAACAGACTGTGCAACTAGTACTTTCATTTTCGTGTCTTTCATACGTCTCCTTTTCGTGTTCTTGCTCTTCCCTGATTCTGTTCTGGTGATATTGTAGCATCTGGAGCATTTGAGATGGGGTATTAGCTTGCCAAGTACTCTCGACTTTCAATACTCTATTTTTAACTTGCGGTAAAGAGTTCTCAACTAGTTTGGTAACAAAAAGATGTGGATACGACTCACTACTTGTTTTCAGACCGCTATTTATAATGAAACATTTCTCAAATCTGGAATAAAAGTCACTAGTGTCTTTGTCTTGTTTCTGTTTACAGGCTGAGATGGCATCCCAATCTTCCTTTTTCGTGGCTAGTAATCTTGGCAAGACTTGTATTAACAGTTCGGGCAATTCTTTGGCTTTATCCCCAAGACCAGTACCTGGGACTCGTGCCTTGTCTTCGGTCTCTAATGCGGTCCAATCTATCTTTTTCTCTCCCACCTCCCATTCTTTTTCCTTAAGTTTTTCATATATGCCCGCAGCCAACAGGACCTTTAACATTTTGATGATATCAGGATACGTGTATTCTCCCATACGGAGCATGTCCTTTAATTCACGATGGAACCCTGCTGGATCTTTATCGTGACATGGTATTAACTTTTTCATTTCTAGTAGTTCTATTTTCGTGATAGGGGTGTAAACAAATACTCGTTCAAGATTACCTCCCTCTCCCTTAACTGGATGCACTTCTCGTAACGGATTCTGTCTGTCTATGTAGAACGGAGGTGAAACAGGAACAAAATGCGGAGTCAAGAACGTTCTGTATTTGTGGCGCTGTTCTAAAATGACACTAATTAAATCGGTACCTAGACCTTTCCATCTGTTTAGGAGTAACTCGTTCAATACATTGTATAAGGGACCTGGATCAGAATGCTGACTCTCGTACAGTGTGATGAGGTGCTGGATCATGTACATACCCACCAGTCGCTGCTCGCCTGGGGGCAGTTTCAGAAACATTTGGGCCACTACTTCGTCTGGAAACGTGCCAAAGTCACTAACCCATCGGACTGCTGATCGGGCTAGTTCTTGTTCATGCATGGTACTAAGCTCACTGTAACCTATTCGTAATTTCAGAACTTTATCGGTAGCCTGGAATACTTGTTCAAGAGAACACTGTTCTGGTACAGGAGGAGGAAAAGCTTTCTTGTAATCTAGGCGTGTGTGTCTATCGGAAAGTCTCGTTCTACCTACATACGCTATTCTAGTGGGAATCTCGCTGTCTACCTCTTCGTCTGCAGAGTCATTCTCTTTCTCGGCTACTCTCAATTCTTCCTCCTTTTGGTGTATACTTATAATTTCTTTACGAATCCTTTTATACATAGATTCTACACAATTTTGTGTTCTGTGTTTTCCTTCTGCTATATTGTCACTCCATCTTGTCAGAACTCTCATATCTTCCTTGTTTTTATCAGGATAATCCTGTTCTCTTATTAAACAATTTATCAGAAATTGCAAAATCATGCCTTGAATCTCGACTTTCCTGTGTGCCATAGCTTCGTGAATACTTTCTGGATTCTCCCCTGTTTGAATAAAGTGGTATATTCTGTCTAGATGTGGTTCCATATTTGATATGGTAACCAAGAAGCTTGCAACTCGTCGTAAACGTATGGAATATATTAACATGCTATCTTCACCTGGCACGGGATCATATCTACAATCAGGTCCGCACTCTGTAAGATACTTTCTGAGGGCGTCATACGTAGCCAGCTTTGGCGTACGCTGTAACGCTACATCTCTCAGCGTTCGTCGTCTTGTTTGAGGCGGGGTGGTAGGAGCACCTACCCCTGCCCCTCCTGAACTGGAATCGTCAATTAATACTGGATGTGCGGCTGCTGGTAACGTGACTGGTACAGTAGGGATACGTAATGTGGGTTGATCCTGGGGGACTGGCGCATGGACAGGACCAACGACTGGAGGCACAGGAATTACATTATTAACAGGGGGATGGACTTGAACTTGGACTGGCGGGGTAGGATCTGTATTAGCATATTCTGGGACAGTGTCGTCTAAATAGGAAGAAAGAAAAATTTCGGCTGCAGTCGGTTTATGACGCAGCTTAGTCGGAACCAAGGGTGGCGGTAAATTATGGAGTGCTTCCGGGGTCGCCTTCGGCAAACCCTCTGCGAGAAGAGGATACATACCTTTAATAAGGGCATTTCTCTGTCTGTCTGACTGTTCTGCTCTAACTCGTTCACCTTCTTCTAGTAGTTCCCTTTCTTGGGCTTTTTCTGAGGATTCCCTACTTAATTCTGCTTTTCTGATTTCTTTCTCGGTTCTTTTATGAGATTCTTTGCGCCATAACTCTATGGCATCTTTCTGGGACTGTCTGGCTTTCTTTTTCCATAATGCTTCTTCTACTCTCATGATGCACTCGGCATCCCATGTTCCTGAAACAGGCCATCTATATTTCTCTTCGAGATGCTTGGTATAATCAACCCATAAATCTAGATACAGAATGGCATCTAAGCCATGCTTATGATACATGAAATGTCCAGGACTGTCCCTGGGAGGGACAGGATCTGATTCTTCGAGTAACCCTTTTCTCGTTTTTATCTGACGTAGTTTCGAAAACAGCGGCATATTTGAACCGTACTTGAACTTGAACACAATACACAATGAACACAGTAATGAATAGCAAAACAATCATTCATACCACGACATCAAGAACACATTAATAACAGTTCGAACAGAATACTACCTGATACATTGAAAACACAATACTTGAATTTCTCGAGAACGGACTTACTAGAATTACTGGATGCACTGCTAAAACAGTATAGAACATACCGGTCTCCTAAAGAGACACGTCATACCGTATCCACCTAGGTGAACACGTCGGACCGGATCTGTGTACCCAAACCCGTCGGACCGGGCACAAATTAATGAACACCCGTCTAGATACCCCCAGCAACGGTACTCACCGGGAAGCAAACTGAAGGCCTCGGACTGGACTGGACTGCTACGACGTCGGGTAACTGCTACGCACTACGCATGCGCCTCGGGCTTCGGGCTTCGGTTACAGGTGGGCCTCCGGATACCTCGGACCTTGCTCTCTCGGCTTGGGCTCTGGTCGGAATGACCCGCCTTCCTCACTGCCTCGTCTGGATGCCGGACCGCAGTCTCCGTCTCCTCCGTGGGCCTGAGGGAGACTTGAAGCAGAAATATCTGCACGTGCACGGTAGAGGTTCCGTCACGGCTGTAGAAGGGTCAGGGGGCCTGCGTTACATCGCCGGCGCGTGGGGAAGGGGCTCGTCCCTATTCGGGCGCCATTTTATGTGGTAAATAAATAATTAATTACCGGTACTATTTTTCTATACATTAACTAAAACAGATAGCTCAATAAATAAGAGGCAGGATCCGTGATATCTGAGTCAGAATGGGCTTTAATCGGATGGCTCGAGCCTAAAGACCATGAAGTGGCATGCAATGGAATAGAATGGCAGCTGCAACGTCTCATCAACATTACATAGTATATATAGTAAAACAGTATAATTACATTGCATACAGTAGGCGTAACAAGTGACAAACGTAAGATAAGAACATATGGGTGTACAAAGAAGGCGTGCACAGGGCGTGCACGTAGACATGTGATGAAAACGTCACAGAAGTGTCATAAATGGGTGAATACATGGAGAGGGCTACCTGGGCAGCTGGAACCTTTAACCTACTGGTGCGCGCAAACGGGCCATGACGTGTAACTAGGGAGAGCTGGGGGCTCTGACTTCTGCGCTAAAAGAGGAGACGAAAGTCTGGGATGTCAGGACGACATGTACCTATAGCATATCTGGTATCTTGTGTTTGGAGTACATGTTGATTGAATCTGAAAGTCATCAGGGTAAAGGCTACTTGACACTGAGGCTGGTGCATGCATATAGTCTACATGTGTTGCGTGTGCTATGAATCTTCTATGGATACTAATTCAGTAATTCTCTTGCATGGAGACAGGAAGACTAGACTATAGCTGAAGATGTTTATGCGGTTCGTTAGCTTAGGAATGTGAAGCCGGGGAGCTGAACTGATAACTAGAGGCATAACATATTCTTGGCAGACAGGCAGGCAGGCCAGGCCGGGCACCACGCTGCTTGGCAGAAAGTAAGTGAAAAGGTCAGGGATGCGGGAGGGGCTGCATCGCTCCTCGGAGTGGTTTCAGGAGACTGGAGCTTGAATCTGGTATCCGGGCCCTTTGAGGCCTAGAAACGGGGACAACTCGATGAATTAACGTGCACAATGTAAAACGTTGGCAACATAGGCCTAATACTCGTTGCTTTCACGAGGACTGGAAACTGACATACTAACGTTGGACACAACTATAATTGCGTCTTTATTCGTCAAGGGGGAACATATGCATATCGATCATGCACATATAACATATAATGGGGAACACGTAGGGACACATGACAAGGCAAAATTCAATTTTCCTCAGATGGTTGATCGAAAGGTAAGGGATTGTGCAGTTTGCATGGGAAATGACAAAATGTTAAGAGTCAATGTTCCTCCTTTGAAGAATACCTCCTGGCCCATTGATCCTTGGAAGAAAATAGCATTTAATATTTCTGGTCCTTTTATGTGTCTTCCAAGTGATTCTCGCTATGCTTTTGTACTGATGGACTACCACTCTAAATGGCCAGAAGTCAAATTTGTTTCTTCTGCCTTTACTAATATGGTAATAGAGTTTTTTAAAGAAGTTTTTTCTAGAAAGGGGTGTCCTTCGACAATTGTCACTGATAATGGGGTTCAACTTACCTCATTAGAGATGGAGAATTTTCTTAAACTACATAACATTAAACATCATACTGTGTCTGTCTATGAACCTCATGAAAATAATTTAGTAGAACGCTTTCATAGGGTCTTGAAAGGGTTTATTTCTGATGTTGTTAAGTCTGGTAGTTATTGGAAAAATTTATTGAGAGAAAAACTTTGGCTTTATAGGATTACTCCGCATTCAACCACTGAGGTTAGTCCTTTCCGTCTTCTCTAAGGACGAGATCCTGCTTCAACTATTTGTCCTTGGTGGTTCAGAAATAAATGTTCTAATACATTGTTTTCAAAGGAATTGGTTGAACAGGTTGCTCAAAAAGTTGAAAGTAAACAAGCTAAAACAAAATTGTGGTATGATAATAGATGGAATGTCAAAACTCCGAATTTCTCTGTGGGTGATTGGGTTAGAATTAAAAGACCAGGTTTTATAACAAAATGTTCTAATAAATTTGGCAAACCAATGAAAGTGGTAAGGGTGTTGAACAATAGTGTTATCACCCAAGATGGCAAGTTGTGGAACATCAAACGGGTTGCTAAATGTCCCATTGTTCATCATACCATGTATCCCTTTTCACAACAAGTAACAAAGGGGTCGGTTGCATCTAGAGTCAAGACGTCTGTTCGACCAAGATGCGTTCCCAAGAAATTTGATGACTATGTTTCTTAATCTATGTTTCCTTATTTTATTATTTGTTTTCTAATGAAAGGAGATGTGTTACATTCTCATTCACATTTTAAGTTATGCTGTACCTTTAAGCTTTCCTTGTTATGCTTTGAGTTTGCTTTAGAATCTTACTGGCTGATAGGCTTCAGGTCAGTTATTCTGTTCCTGTATGCCAAGTAGCTGCGTTCTCTGTTGCTGTGCTGCTGACAATAAATATTCTTATAGTCATCAAGCTGTTCCTGTGCAATCTTTAACACTGTCATCATCTAGAGGAACTAGTTAGATTTAGTCCTATAGCCTTCTGGAGAAGGCTGTGGGTTACCCCTGAGTTAGTACCCTATGCTAGAGCCCTTCTTGATTTCAGAGGGGAAGGCTCACTAACGAAGATCAGATGGCTACAGCATATTCAAAACACCCTGACAGCTACAGAGAGGGGTATCCTGTGGGAGTATCCAGATTCGACCCCTTTCCCATCTAAAAAGGAGTTTTAGGCCGCTTACATGGATTTCATGAAGGTGAAACATTTTGTTCTATAACTGGTCCTTCCCTAACTAGAGACTTCCTATCAATAAAGCATGAAGCTGTGTTTGAACCCTAATGGGACTTGATTTTAAAACCACAGGATAGGAACCTCTATTATCAGTTTAGGGGAGGCTCACTGCCTATAAGAGCCTTTTCCAGTAGATGGCACAGGCCTACAACAGATCAATGCCCGATGTGTCTGGCATACCCGGAAACAATTCCCCACATGTTATTTGTTTGCTCGGCATATAGCCAACTGAGGAGGTAATGGCTTAGACCCATTTGTCTTATCATTGGCACAAGGATTGCATTTGAAGCCATAAGGATTTTACAGACAAGTCCTCAGGAGGCTACACTTATTGCCATCGCTAAATTCCTAGGGTGGGCGTGGAGGATTCAGGCTTACAAACTTAGGGTTCACTGTTCTGGTCTGTCTTAGTGTCTTTAGCCATGGGGTAGTATGAATTGTCTCCACCCTTTATATTTGTATCAAGTGTTAGATGTTGTGTGGCCTTCTGCCTTAATTCTAGTTATATTGCCCATAATAATCACTGTTTTATATTAAGAGTCTTGGGTCGTGGTGTAATACTTTTTTGAAGGGTTCATTGTGTATGTTTTAATTATTTATAGCATTGTATTTTTTAATGAACTCATCCACCATTGTTTGTAAATGTCTTTTATGGTTTTATAATCGAAATAAAGACGTTATGATGATGATGATGATGGACATGTTATATGGGTTATGTCTACACACAGGAGAAACAAACTGGTCTCAAAGTGTTTTGGAAGTGTAGCACATACTACTCTAACAACTGATATGGAAGCGCTATTACTCATGAAACTACTCTTCTTTCTGTAAAAGAACATACTCACCCCCCAAATATAACAGAGATTGAGGTTAGAGAGGCTCTGGAAAGTATTAAAGAAGCAAACACTAGTACTGATAAACCCACCTCCCTAATACTCAAAGAGAAATTATTAAAGGTACCTCATATGCGTCAGACCAATTACCCTCCATAGAGTCTTTAAAAAGAACTATTGCAAGACAGAAAAAAGCAACTACAAATACTGTACCTGCGCCTAAAACTGTTCAAGAAGTACTTATCCCCCCTGAATTAAGCATTACTCTCACTAAAGAACCATTTTGTTTTTTATAACAAATGCCCTGATAAAAGGATAATTCTGTTTACTACTGCAAACAATGAAATTAAATTACAGCAATGTGATACCTGGAAGATGGATGGAGCATCCATTCTACCAGCTACCAAACCATTCTACCAGCTGTACACAGTGCATGGACTATACCAACATTCAAACATGCCATTAATCTATTCCCTGTTACCAAATAAACGCAAACTACCTACATAGATAAACTAACTAAAATAAAACAGGAAAACAATATTTATTTTCCTTAAAAATTAATTATTGATTTTGAATTAGCCATGATAAATGCTACACAAAAAATGTATCCACACACAGCAATCCAGGTTTGCTATTATCATTTTTACCAAAGTCTCTGGAGACATTTGCAAAAATCAACCCTAAGTTTACAATATGCTACAGATAGTACTTTCACCTACCAAGTTAAAAAACTAATAGCACTAGCATATGTACCCGTGACTGATGTAGCAGAGCACTACAATATTCTAATAGAAAGCCACTACTACAAATGGAACGAAGACAAATTATCCCCACTCCTAGACTACTTTGAGGACACCCGGGTGGGAAGACTGCATAGATCAGGGCATAGAAGGCAGCCTAAGTTCCACATTCCTTGGTGGAATGTGTACCTAAGTACCTTAAACAAAGAATCCAAAACAAATTATGATGTTGAAGGATGGCATAATGCCTTCCAAGCAACAACACGCAGAGGGAAACCTACCCTACAGAAACTACTGGAATCTATACAGAAAGAACAAAACTATCAAGAATTATGGATGGAACAATATGTGACTCAAATAGGTCCAAAATTAATGAAACAATCTAAAAAAATATTTGAGCTACTCCAAAGTCAGGTTACCCTATACCCATCAACAAGAGGCCTATAGTACCTATTCCTAATAGCCAAAACCATCTTAAAAACTACATTTTCACAGCTATTTTAAAAAAAAATGTCCACAAAACAAACATTTTGCACACATAAATTAATATTATCTTTTCACAAATAATATGTCATTGTCATATATATATCTTTAATATAATAAATATGTATTTACAATTAAATATTATTTATCACAATATACTATATATCATAATTATTAACAGTTCCCACCCAAAAAAATATGACTTACGATTTATGTACCGTAGACAAAGTATTCCAACAAGTAATAATCCTTGCATCTATCTGTAAATATAAAAATCACTCCTGGAAATCCCAAAAAATTAAAGAAAGTGTGATAACAATATTAGTTGAACCAAATAATACACACTACTTTAAAAAAAAGCGTCTTTCTCTCCATCGTAACATCGATTAAAAGTAACCTGCAAAAAATGTCACAAGTATACCCACCCACACAAATACACCCAAATACATTAATTAAATACAATAACATTAATTTAAAATAACAGAACAAGACATATTTCGTCACAATATCATCTATCTACACTAGGCCTCAAACACTAACTCACGACATCTCACTAAAATATAACTAACACCTACAGCACAAGAAAAACGTGACAACCTAACAATAAATACACTATATACATCCTAACTAGACTTAAACATAAATATTAAAATATATATAATAATTGGAATTCCACTTACCTTGCTTGATGCGATGCAGCTTCCAACCGCAAGCTTCCCTGGTTCTGATTGACCTAAAATAACATTATGCGGTTACAAAATAGTCACTGGGAAATTAAAATGGCTGCTTAAATATATTAAAATAAATGAAGAAGGGTAAAAACATGCATTATAGTAAACTGTAAATGTTACATATATTTTTCTTATACTTTACAATTATTTCTTTGTATGGAAAAATATCTTTTTAATTTATTACACTTTGTAAAATTATAATAATAATTAATATAAACATATTATTATTATTATTATTATTATTATAATGATATATGTATATATGTATATTTTTCATTCTAAACATTATTAAAAATACGTATTAATTATGTACAAATATAAAAGTAAATTTACCATGCAATGCAACAATGTAATAATTCATATTATTAATATTGTAATGTAATGTAATGTAATGTAAAATGTAATGTAAAAGTTATTTGTAAAGCGCGACATTCACCAGACGGTTTCTTGGCGCTGGTCACTTTGTTCAATGAGAGGTGGAGGACGGGGAGGGGAAGGCTTACGTGTAGATGCAGCGGATAGGTGGGTTTTAAGGAGAGACCTGAAGTGAGGGTAGGAGGGAGAAAGTCTTAGTTCCAACGGGAGAGAGTTCCAGAATGAAGGTGCCAAGAAGGAGAATCTAAGACCACCGTGTTTTTTGCGTCTGAACCGGGGGGTCTGAAGGAGCGCAAGATGAGAGGATCGAAGGTGCCTAGAGGGAGCATAAGGAAGTAGAAGAGAGGAGATAAAAGAGGGACCGGTACCGGACAGAGATTTATGGGTCAGGCAGCCCAATTTAAACTTACAGCGCTCTGAGACTGGAAGCCAATGGAGGGCTTTAAGGAGGGGACGGACGTGGTGATGTTTAGGTTGGTGATAAATCAGGCGAGCGGCCTGATTCTGTATCAGCTGCAGTCTGTTGATTTGGTATTGTGGAATGCCAGCATACAGAGCGTTGGCATAGTCAATCCGAGATATGACGCGTGCCAACAGTGCTAAAGTGAGGGCTTCAGTAGTCAGAAAGTGGGCTATTTTCCGAATCTTCCTGAGCTGGAAAAAACAGGAGGACACTGTGGCACTGATCTGGTGCTTCATAGAGAGGTCCTGGGAGATATAAACCCCTAGGCTTTTCACTTTGTCAGCAGGGTGGGGAGGGGGACCAAGGGAAAGGGGCCAGAAAGTTGGATTCCAGGGATTGGATGGGCCTCCGACAAGAACAAGCTCCGTCTTGTCGGGGTTAAGTTTGAGATGATGAACTCCCATCCAATTACTGATATGGCAGAGGGTGGATTGAAAATCTTGAACCGCTTCGTCCGAGGAGTCAAGCTTGAAGACGAGCTGAATGTCATCTGCATAGTTAAATGCAGTGACATTCCTACCGCGGAGGGAGCGGATCAGGGGGGTGAGATACAGATTAAAGAGGAGGGGTGACAGAGACGACCCCTGTGGGACACCACAGGTGAGCCTCGTCCTGCGGGCCGTGAATTGGGAAAGACGGACCGATTGGTGACGGTCCGCCAGGAAGGAATGGACCCAGTTAAGGGCCGTCCCACTGATGCCCACCTCTTTGACACGGTCGACCAAGATGGTGTGGTCGACCGTGTCAAAGGCTGCCGACAGATCTAAGAGCACTAAGGCTTGACTGGTGTTGGAGTCAGCGCCTTTGCGGAGTTCCTCCATGACGGATAGGATAACAGCCTCTGTCGAGTGGGCAGGTCTAAACCCGGCTTGCTGGGAGTCTAGAAAGTTGGAATCCTCAATGAAGGAGCTGAGGACACTGGTCACATGTGTCTCAAGTACCTTACTCAGGTAAGGAAGAAGGGAGATGGGACGGAAATTGCCCAATACCGAGGGGTCGGCGTTGGTTTTTTTTTAATATAGGGACCACTTCGGCGTTCTTGAACTCACTGGGGACCTCACCGAGCAAAAGAGAATTGTTCAATAGTGCAAGTGGGGGGGCAGGGCAGGCCGAAAAAGCTGCCCGGAGAATCGCCGGAGGGCAGCAGTCAGTGGGGGAACCAGATGAGACTTTGTTAAGGAGGGAGCGGAAGTCTTCTTCGGGTATAGAGGGAAGCTGAGTTAAGGAGAGGGGATTAGAAAAGGGGGTGGCCTCCGTATTGTATATATTAAAATATACATTACAATTATAATAACATGTCATGATGTTAATATTTTCTCAAAATGTAAAAAATTGTTAACTACAGCATTATAATGTTACAATATTTCTTAAATATCAAATATACAATCTTTTATGTTATGCATATATATTCAAAAATTGTTTATATTAATTGAATAAATATATTATGATTTTCCAACAACTGTTCTAAAATAATGAAAAAGATATGGTTTGTGTCTCAAAATATTACTACTTCTGTAATAAAATGTGATTATACCATAAAAAAATCATAAAAATATTGCATTAACTAATAAATGTGTACAAAATAAATATTGGTCCTTAAACAAAAATGTACCTGTTTTCTGTGTTTTTACTAATATGTATTCCATGCTGTGAATAAAAATGTATTATTTCTTTCTTTCTACCTACTTCTACAAAAATAAAGCTTGTATAAAATTAAAAATGTGTAGTTATTTTTATATGCATGTAATATGATTTACTATTTTACTTAAATGTATTTATTTGATAAATGTAGTATCTTAAATTACTATAAATATGTATTTTTTTCTTAGTACATTTTAAAATATACAACAATTACACAATGCAAATACATTATCACTGCATATAATAAAAACCTCTTATATTTGTTCGCATATAAAAACACATATTGTAATATTCCTACATTTATTTATATACATTTAGTAAACAGACAGCAAATAACATATATGTAATATTAAAATCTTACATAAATTACAAATAAATTAAAAAAAATATGTACATGAACATATATAATTTACTATTCCCAACCCAGTTAAATATCAGTCATTGAAGTTACTGGACATTAACCATATATAATTTACTATTCCCACTCCAGTTAGGACAAAGTCATGGAAGGTGCTGGACATTAACCTTATATAATTTACTATTCTCACTCCAGTTATTATTAACTCATGGAAGGTGCTGGACATTAACCTTATATAGTTTACTAATCCCACTCCATTCAATATTAAGTTTAGCAAAATGCTGGTGAGTAAACATATAAATAACTAATCAAAACCCAATAATTATTAATTCTGTAAAAATGCCAGACAATAAACATTACTTATATAATACTATAACTAGCTCACCCTTTTCCTACCATAAAACATCATTCCAGTACTCTATAAATGTTAGTAATTTAAATGTAAAATTATAAATATAAATTATTTTTCAAATAATTTCACTACTCTTATCCCCTAATAACCCAACAATCCACTCCTAAATAAGAAACCTATTTTTGAATATAAATTATCATTTCATATTTGAAATAATTTTATTTCACAATTTCAATTTAAGATTTAATTTTCTACAAATATTGTTTAAACATAATCCCCACCCATATCCCCTAATAATCCAACAACCCACTCCTAAAACAAAAGGATAATTTAGAATTTAATTTTAAATTTCCTATTTTAAATTAATTTGAAATTTCAAAATTTTATTTAAACTTCTAATTTTATACTAATATTTTTAAAATACTCCACACCCTTATCCTCTAATAACCCAACATCCCGCTTCTAAAACAAAATTATATATCCAAAATGACAATTACATTTCTTAGTTTAAAATAATTTTTATTTTATAAATCTTTAATTAATTCGTAATGTTAAACTAATATTTTTAAAACACTCCCCACCCTTATCCCCTAATAACTCAATATCCCGCTCCTTAAACAAACATATAATTTCGACATTAAATTTAAATTTCAAATGTACATTTTTTTTAAATTAATGTGTGATTTTATACTAATATTTTTAAAACACTCCCCACCCTAATCCCCTAATAACCCAACACCCCGACCCTTAAACATATTTTACAAAATAAATGTATATACAATTTCATACATATATTAATACAATCAAAGTAATAATAAATTAATATCAATAAATACTATTTTGATATTTAACAAAAACGATATTTTACACATTCTATATTTTTATTTTCAATATTTTTTACAATAAAAAAACAATATTATCTACAAACGATATTGCTGATTCGATAATTTGTACTTCAATATTTTTGAAGATAAAGAAAACGATATTTTTAACATCGATATTATTAACTTCGATATAATGGTAATACCGATATTATTACTTTGATAATACTGCAATTCGATATTTAAAATTCGATATTATGCCCAATTGCCTAGAAAATATGGAACCTCACATTCTGTTCTTTTTAAAATTCGCAATTGTGAGAAGGTTCATGCGGATGGTTCTTAGGTTATGGTTGCAAATGTTTTTTTTTGTTTTGGGGAGATATGAAAGCTGGGTTTCTTCCATGAAAAGATTTAAAAATGATGCAGCCTGTCTTGAAGACGGTCCTTTGTTCTACAGGAAGTCAGTGTATTTGTCTCATCAGAAGTGTAATGTGACAGTGTCTGTGTTGATGGGAAATGAACCTGGCTGGCTGGTTCCGAGCCGATTGAGGTTCTTTGGGAGGCCCAGGTAGAGAGAGTTTGCGTAGTCTATCCTAGAGATGACCAGGGCAAAGGCCTCAAAGGTAAGGAGTTTCCTGATTTTCCTGATTCTTCAGAGTTGCAAGAAACAGGAAGAAGTGACCACTCCTAGCAGGGGCTTCATAGAAAGGACTCTGAGACTTTTTACTGATTTCTTGGGTTGTGGGGGAACGCCCATCACTGGAGGCTAAAATGAGGGACACAAAAACCATACTTGTTTCTGGTTATGACAAGTTCAGTTTTTTCAGAATGTAACTTTAGATGATTGCTGTTTATCCAATCACGGATGAATAGCATTGTGTTTTGAAAGGCTTTCTGAGTGAGTTGTTAATCATAAGGAGTAGCTGCATGTTGTCGGCATCGTTGTAGATTCAGAGGAAGGGAGCAATCAGCAATGTGCTGAAGGGTGCAATCAGCAATGTGCTGAAGGGTGCAATCAGCAATGTGCCGAAGGGTGCAATCAGCAAAGTGCTAAAGGGTGCAATCAGAAATATGCTGAAGGATGCAATCAGCAATGTGCTGAAGAATGCAATCGGCAATGTGCTGAAGGGAGCAATCAGCAATGTGCCGAAGGGAGCAATCAGCAATGTGCTGAAGGGAGCAATCAGCAATGTGCTGAAGGGTGCAATCAGCAATGTGCTGAAGGGTGCAATCAGCAATGTGCTATCAGCAATGTGCTGAAGGGAGCAATCAGCAATGTGCTGAAGGGTGCAATCAGCAATGTGCTATCAGCAATGTGCTGAAGGGTGCAATCAGCAATGTGCTGAAGGGAGCAATCAGCAATGTGCTGAAGGGTGCAATCGGCAATGTGCTGAAGGGAGCAATCAGCAATGTGCCGAATGGAGCAATCAGCAATGTGCTGAAGGGAGCAATCAGCAATGTGCTGAAGGGTGCAATCAGCAATGTGCTATCAGCAATGTGCTGAAGGGTGCAATCAGCAATGTGCTGAAGGGTGCAATCGGCAATGTGCTGAAGGGAGCAATCAGCAATGTGCTGAAGGGTGCAATCAGCAATGTGCTGAAGGGTGCATTCAGCAATGTGCTGAAGGGTGCAATCAGCAATGTGCTGAAGGGTGCAATCAGCAATGTGCTGAAGGGAGCAAACAGCAATGTGCTGAAGGGTGCAATCAGCAATGTGCTGAAGGGTGCAATCAACAATGTACTGAAGGGTGCAATCAACAATGTGCTGAAGGGTGCAATCAGCAATGTGCTGCAGGGTGCAATCAGTAACACACAAGCTCATACATTCCACAGCACGTTCTCTCACCGTCATCTCCAGAGATGATTGAGAAAATTAAGAGACTATCTGAATGCACCGAAAAGGTCTAAAAGGACCAGGGTGGAAGTACTGCTATCGTCCAGAATCAGAATGAGATTATGAAGAAAAGAGAAAGAGGCCAGAATGGCCCTAACCCCTTGTGCAGACCTGCTTGGGCAGTATCAAGCAGGCCACACTCTTGTATAAATGTGTCAAGTAGCAAATGTACAGAGATTTGGTGGGTTTAGAAATGAAATGCCAAAGGGATATTAGGGGAAAGTTAACCAGCGGCGTGGGATCAGCTGTGGGTTGTTTGAGAGAGTTATGTCAGTGGCGTGCCCATTCGCGCTCTGGAAGCCACCATGGCCAAGCAGTGCATGTTTCATTCCCCTTTCTTCTGAGGTGCCATACTTATCTCCAAAAACTGTGGCTGGTCAATATTGTCTCAGCAACATTGGAGCAAAGTGCGCTCTCTACCCACGTGAACTATATAAGAAACAGAGAAGCCTGTATTTTTTTCAATTTTATTTATTATGTTTTGGCTCTCGGAAGAGGGCCACATAAAGATGTACAGAATTCAACACAGAGCAAATACATTACAAAAAAGAAAACAAAACATATACCATTTAAGAAACCTAGGTTAAATACAATACTGACATGTGAAACAAAACTACAAAAAGTCGGAACGTCAAAACATCTCCAGGAACATATTAATAAATAGCTAGGAAACCTTTAAAGAAGTTAAAAATATGAAAGCAGAACATTCCATTGGGAGGGCAATAAAGTGCAGAAAGAAAGCCATTCAAAGTGACAATGCCAAGGCGAAGACAGATAGCTTTTAACCATCTAGAGCGCAATTTACGAAGCGTAGGGCAAATCAGTAACACATGCATACAGTCCTGGATATTCACTTTACATAAATTGCACAGAGGAGAGGAGCCATACCATTTAGATAACAATCGATTAAGAGGTATTAAATCGTAGCGTAGAAGAAACCAAAATCTACGTATACCATGCGGTAGGGTCCATAAAACATAGGGTTGTGGTAGTTTCATCTGATAAGAATCAAGGAGAAGATCTACATTCCTTTTTTCACAAATGAATTTTTTATCAGATTGGAAACATAGGTCCCATGAAGCTGCTTTCAAAACCAATTTTAACTGTAAAGGGGAGTACAGAAAATAGGGTTACAGCTTTTCTAAAATTACAAACAAGTTGAGAAAACTCATTAAAATTACCCAACAATTCACTTCTGAGGAGAGCTCTCATTGTCCCTACTTCTGCTCTCGCGAGGCAAGCCACCCATCTTACAAGGGCACATAATCCCTGGACCCAACTACTCCTAAGACCAAAGTCGAGCCTACAGGCTGCCAGAGAGCACGCAGTATTTAGGGAAGTGAGAGATCTTAAGAGTTTCCCCTCAATCTTATGGCAAAAGTCCCAGTTTTTCACCTCGATAAGTTCGATACCATACAGTATTGTTGCGGGGATTTTAGATCTATACACTTCCAATAAACTCGGAAAGTGCCGTTTCCCCGTTGCATGGTATAGGGAATTTAAACCTTTGCCATGGGCAATAGCTTTGCGTGAGCAATGCTCTATATGGAGCTTCTCACTCAGGTTAGCCGTGATGATTTTCCCTAAAAAAGTATAGGACTTTACCACCTCTAGTTTTTGATCCCCGATGAACCAACCGTAATCTACGGATCGGCACCTCTTCTTGCCAGCTATACACATGACTTTACTTTTGGTAATATTGATCTTCATGCAATGAACTACCGCAAAAGTGTGAAGAGCATGTAGCCGATTTGCTAGTCCTTTAGGAGTTAAGTCAAGGATGAGGACATCATCGGCATACATCAGGCAGGAAATCGGGATCCCCCCACCACCGGGGCAATGCCCTCTCTGGCAGCCAAGGCGGCGGGTAGGTCTGCCGTGTATAGGGAGAACAAAAGGGGAGCCAATAAGCAGCCTTGTTTAAGGCCATTCGAGGTTGAAATTGTATCAGATAGCCCCCTTTCGCCCCCCAACAGGACCCTACACCAGGTCTCTGTATGTAAAGCCCTCACCAGCTCCAACAGATAGAGTGGGAGCCCAAGCGCTGCCAATTTTCTCCACAGCACAGCGTTCCACGATCAACTTTGTCGAACGCTGTGGAGAAATCAATAAAGGCGGCATACACAACCCCTCCTCTCACCTGAACATACTTATCTGTGACCACATGAAGAGCGGTGAGGTTATCTAACGTACCGTGGTTCCTACGGAAACCAGTCTGTTCTAATGGCAAGATATTATTCTCCTCTACCCAAACGGAGAGGGATTTTAGAAGACATTTCGCAAAAACCTTTCCCATTGAGTCGAGGAGAGCAATCAGACGATAGTTACTAGGACTATCCCTAGTTCCCTTCTTAAAAATAGGGACCAAGATACTTCCCCTCCAAGAGGCAGGTACCGTTTTAGACAAAAAACAGGCTTTATACAGAGGATACAGGATTTTACTCCACCTTGCAGGATCCGATTTCAGGACCGTCATGGGGAGTTCATCAGGGCCCATTGCCCCTGAGACACGCATGTTTTGTATAGCCATCTCAATTTCTTTTTCTGCGGGGTAATTAATAAGACCCACAGGAATGGCGCCGATGTAAGTATCATTACCAGTGATAGCACCGATGGCAATATCATCATTTAAACTCCCATTCCCTGCATAAAGATCCCGAATATAGGTAGTCCATACCTCTTCCGCTATAGGGATAGGAGATGGGCTTAGTCTAGAACCACACCCCTTACCGATTATTGCCCAAAATTCTCTGATCCTGCCATGAACAACAGATTCCCTCAAGTTAATCCATACATTATCCTCCCGTTCCTTTTTTATTTTTAGCTGGAGTCTACTTCTCTTTCTTTTTAGCCTGGAAATTTCTTTTCCGCGTTCCATGACTCTGTCTAGATATTGTTCACGGACTAATTTGTTTATTTCCTTGTTCAGGCTACGCAATATGCTAGGGACCACTACTCCATTTCTGGGTCTGGAAGTTTTTTTAGCATAAGAAGTGATCTTTCGCACAAATTCTGCAAAGTAAACTATTTAATTCCCACGCCACTCATTTAAAACTAATAGGGTGTCGGATAGAAAATCCTGCACCCCATTAATGGCTGAAGGATTCCAAAAGCACCTTCCAGAAGAAGCGTGGAAGGCAGCGTCACTGCCATGTAGAGACCAAGGTGCGATTGTCAAAGGATTTAAAGAAATAGTTACAAACAATATGCTATGGTCACTCAGAGGAGTAGATATGACCTTAAGGTCCTGAATAAAAGGAAACAGGCCATAGTCTGCGATTGCATAATCTAAGATAGAAGACCCAAAGGGAGACTTGTGAGTAAATTTTGCAGGCACGTCAGACGGAAATCTCCCATTTAATATAAGTCCGTCGACGGCCGCTAGTTCTTTTAGCAAAATCTTCCCTCGTTTATTTGTCACTAATTTATCAGGGAAGAGTGATTGAGGACCAGGGTGGGAAGGGATGGACCAGGGTGGGCTTTGCTGTAGATGGTTCTCGTTACAGACCAAGGCCCTCCTTGCCAATTGCTCAGGCAAACTTCACTCATCACAACAGGTTTTCCTGTCTGGACCAGGTTGATTGACCACAAACTCGGCCAATCTTGTCTGGCCATGGGAATGGGGTGGATGAGGTGCAAAGCCATGTGGGTTTGGCTGTGATCCCTATGCCGGAACTAACCCGGCTCCAGGCAGTTGATGAGCGAGGGGCTGACACGATTGATAATTCATGCCAACTGAGTCCCCCACTTAACACCGGGCTAGCCCATAATCCCCAAACAGGGGCAGCAGAGCGGGCTGGTCGCGCTGCCATCGCTGTCGGCGGAACCGGCGCCTCAGACGTCGGTCCACCGAAGGCTACCCTGCAACCCCATGCTGGAGCCAAGGGCAGCCTGCCACTTGACCCAGGACTGAGAATTCTCTCCTGGAATGTGGCAGGATTAGCGAACAAGGAGGGCTCTCCTGAATGGGACTCCCTGGTGGGTGGATGTGACATTGTTCTCCTTCAGGAGACTTGGGCGAGGGCCGCTCAGACCAGGAGAGGGTTTGAAGTATTTGAAATCCCTGCCAAATGGGCCGGGAGGGGGAGGCCATCTGGTGGTTTGGCAATCTGGATTGCGAGTCACACTGGCTGTCAGGCGGAGCGGGTACTCACGTGTTCGCAGGACATCCAGTGTGTGCGGCTCACTTGGCCTGGTAAAACTCCGTGGGCCATTGTCAATGTCTACTCGCGCCCGGTCGCCTCGTCAAGTGAATCACCTACCTTAAATGATTTGGCTTCCTTCCTGGGTCAACTCCCGGGTGAACACAAGGTGGTACTTGGAGGAGACTTCAATTGCCACTTTGAACCCTTGGAAGGGTTACTCGATGGTGCCCTTACGGCCGAGGACGACCATTGGGGGGTTCCACCCTCTTCTTCCCCTCACCCTAAAGCCTGGTCCCCTCTAGCCTTACAGCTCATGTCCCTTACTTTGAATGGCGCGCTGAGGGCGTGTAATGGTCGTACTCCGTCCGATACCCCCTCGGTGTGTACATTCAACAGGAGGGGCCATGAGTCGAGGCTAGATTATATTATGGTGGATATCTCACTCTGGCCCAAAGTGCGGGACTTTAGGGTTATTAAGAGGACAGACAGCGACCACAACGCTCTCTGCTTAAATATTGTGTGCCCTTCGCCCTTGACGGACTCATCCCCAGCTGGCCAAGGGGCTGATATGGGGGATTTGCTCCTGACCACAAATAGGCGCCGAGTTAAGTGGGGGAAGCTTGTAAATTCGGAGGAGTCAATCAAGAAATTATACGAGCTGGCGCTCCCTAGCCTCATGGAGGTGGAGACCCTTCTGAACGAACCTAGAACCGCTGATTACTGTGAGAAACTGGGAAACATTCACCAGGTTCTAGTGAGGGACTTGGCCGAGGTATTTCATCCGGAGGTCCCAATTCGAAAGAAAAGGACACCTCTTCCCACCTGGTATACCCCAGACTGCAGGGCTGCAAAATCTGACCTTATTGCAGCCATAAAAGAGGGGTCAGATAAGGCCAAAGTGCGTGACCTGAGGAACCACCATAAATCAGTGCTGGTGGCTGCAAGGACCGAGTGGGATTGGAAGTATTGGCAGGACCTCTACGATGCCCTCAAATCCAGGGATCCCCGGCAATTCTGGGCCCTTGTAAACAATGGGTCAGGGAAACTTAGTAAAGCGATTGAGCCTAATATAGCCCCTGCGGTATGGGAGTCCCATTTTGGGGCTCTCTACCTAGATACCAGTTCCTGCTCGGCCGTGGAGATGCAATTGCCCTTGGGTGCTGAGGAGTCCGGAATGGAATTATCCCTGGGGGAAGTGGAGCTTGCCCTAGAACGTCTAGCAGTGGGGAAGGCGCCAGGCCTGGATAGGTTACCCGGGGATCTATTTAGGCATCACCCGGATATCTGGGGCCCATACCTTCTTGTTCTATTTAATGCCATTCTTGGAGGTATGGCGATCCCTGGGTCGTGGTTGGGGGCAGAGATTGTGCCCATCCACAAGAAGGGCTCTACTCTGCTCCCTTCCAACTACAGGCCTATAAGCCTCATAGACGTGCCCCAAAAGATCTTCGCGCGCCTCATTCTGGACCACCTCCTAGATTGGGTCGAGGCCAATGACATCTTAAGCCCTCTACAGGCTGGCTTCAGAAAGAACACGTCGACCATGGACCAAATCTTTCGCCTCCTTCTTTTGTACTGGAAGACGGTTACGCTAGAGGGAGGTCGATTGTACATGGTCTTCGTGGATCTGAGGTCAGCCTTTGACCTCGTCCCGAGGGGGAAGTTATGGGAGGTTCTGCAGAAGCTAGGAGTTCCCCCCCACCTCCTTAAAATCATCACTAGACTCCATGAGAACAACTTTGCGGTAGTAAGGTGTGGGAGGGATGGCAAGCCCTCGGGTAAATTCCCGGTCCGCCGAGGTGTCAGACAGGGCTGTGTTTTGGCTCCGACACTGTTCTGTCTGTACATCAACAGCGTCATTCAACACCTTGACGCTGTCGGGGACAATGATGCCCCGGTTTTGGCAGGAAGGAGGGTTCCGGCAATTATGTTTGCCGATGACACCCTCCTTCTTTCCAAATCCCCCATGGGGATTCAGAGGATCGTGGATGGTTTTGGTCACTTTTGTAGACAACACGAGTTGGAGGTGAACACGGAAAAAACTAAGTTCATGATCTTCAACCCTCCGACCAAGACCAGACCCAGCCCAAAACTCGAGGGAACCAGTCTGGAAAGGGTTTCTACCTTTACATACTTGGGGGTCTCACTTCAAGAAAATCTGACTTGGGATTCCCAGGTGGCAAGATCTAGGCTGAAACTCTCCCAGCTTTCGGGCGCACTCCTGAGGGTATCTAACAAGTCCACCTTCAAGCCTGTTAGCCCGGCCTTAGAAATGTACAGGACTCAGGCAAAGGCGGCTGCCCTGTATGGCAGTGAGCTGTGGGGCCATAAAGCTGGGAAGGTCATGGCACAGGGGTGGAAAATTGTTTCCTCAGACGTCTTCTTGCTCTCCCGCAGGGCACACCACTCCTCCCCTTAAGACTTGACCTGGGCCTCCCGTCAATTACAGAGGACTTGCGGGCGAAACCGGTGAAGTATTGGCATCGGTTATGGTCCACTGAGGAGCTGCATCACTATAGGCAGGACCTCATACATGTCTTGAGACTGGATGTCAATGGTAAGATCCCGTGGCTGGCACTTATCAAATCGGAATGTGTCAGCTTGAATTTGCCAGACCTATGGGATGACCCAGCGCAGGGATGTAGAAGGATCTCGCGCAAAACCCTGGCACAGCTCTACAAGAACAAAACCCTTGCTGATATGGACACTGCACATGATAGTGGCACCCTGACCGGATGTTTTATTGTATCCAAAAATTCTTATGTTTTTGAACCTTTTATGGTTTTTATCTACCCTCTTCTGGCGAGGAAGTTGTTCCTGCAATGGAGGTTTGGTACGCTCCCTACTAAAGTTTTTACCCACAAGTGGTCGCTTGGGGGCGACAAGCTTTGCCCATGCTGTAAAGTTAAGGAAGAAGATGACTTGCACATAATGTTCTGCTGCCATGTCTACAGGAGTCCGAGGAGGCGCTGGCTAGCCCCTCTATGTCGGAATCTGGGCTTCAGTAATTATTTACAAGCCTACAGGGTGCTGAAAACGAATACCCTGGGCCACATTGTGTTTGCGGTTTCTAAATTCCTAATGGCAGCATGGATAATAAGGAAGAAAATGTCTGGTTAAACCATTTTACCACGCTTTTTAAACTCTGCAGGTTCAGTTGGTTTTTACTGTATATATTGTCTTTTATCTGTATGTATTTTTATTGCTTCTTTTATGGCCCATGAGGCCGAAATAAAGAATTTTTGGATTGGATTGGATTGATTGAGGAATAAAATATGCCTCTTCCTTAGGTTTATTCCTAAAAAGTTCCAAACTAACATTGGAGATTTTGCAATTCAGGTCTCCCACAAGCATAATTTCCGGAGGGGATGGGACATTTTTGATTAGTTCAATATATCGAAATACCTGCTTTAATATCACATTAAAACACTCCTCCGGCGGAATATAAACATTCAAAATTACAATAGGGGACTTTATGCCGTTATTAAACAGGTTATCAATGGTTATAGCATGGAAAAGTTTGCTAGGATCAATATAATGGGAGAATCTCCATTGCAATTTATTTGATAGTAAACAAGCGAGACCCCCCCTGGCGTGACCTTTCTTAGAAGGAACAGCAGGCACTTCCAGGGCATAATAAAGCTTAGAGACCTTCAACGTATTGATACACCTCGTTTCCTGTAAACAGATCATGTTAGCTCCAAGAGAAAATAAAAAATCAAATTTCTCTGGGCTACTGTGAATCCCTGCCGCGTTCCAGGAAATAATATTTAATGAGGTGTTAAAGATGTTGAAACAATCTGGGATTATCTTTTGTTTTTGTGGATAAGGCACTATGCAGCCAGTTCCACCGATTATTATCCTCTGAAAAGGAGGAATTCTGAGTCAGCGGAAGTGGCTTCACTTGGGAGACCGAACGTTTTCCCTTAGATACCCAAATCCTCAGGTCTCTAAGAGGAGAGGCTACCCCATTTTGCTCCTCCCCTCTGAATACCTCCCCAGAAGACAGGTTTATGTTACCAAGGTTGTAGAAGCCTGTATTATTGAATTGATTTTAAAAAAATGTGTGTGTTACACAAACTTGCAAAAAATTAATGACGTTTATTTCTGTGTTTTAATTGTAGGTGGAATTGCTGCATATAATTTTGGCATTGTACGCATCAAAAGCTATGCAGACGTGGAGAATGGCTTTTCCAATGATGTAGTGGCTCGTGCTCATTATTTTAAGCAACATGGATATTAAATAATGACGTGGATCACTTTCCTTTTGAAATCTATACGGCATGACTCTTTTACATGAAAATGTTTTGAAAAATATTTTTTTTAGAATTCGATCTAATAGTCATAATTATGATTAATAAAATACTAGACAGTGTGGTCTTTCATTATGAACTTTATCCACTAATAAACCTTCTGTCTGCATCATTGATGTTGTGGGCAAACTGAATTCAATGCTATCTCTGAAAGTTATTTTAAGATAATGGCTACAGAAAAAGTTAACATCCGGCGACATGCATACAATTATCTAACCTCAACATTTCTTTTTAACAAACACTATGGAACAGCAGAGTTTGCAGTGTTTTCAACGATTTACTGAAATACAAATTCTTTCAGTCTGGCCCTGGAACTGGTAACCCACACAGGAACAATACGAAAAAGATTATCAGACGATAAAAAAGCACATTGAGAAAGACTTTTCCATATTGATACGCCCCTATGGGTGAGCTGCCACTGGCACAGTTCCTTTGAAATTTGGAAAGTGGCATTTGATCTGCTCTTTTGACTTTCCACAATACATTCCTCCGTTTAATATTCATGCATAGTATTTAATTGAAACATGCATGGTTCACACCACTTCCAATTGTTGTACTGGGAGAAATATGAGTCACTTATGCAGACGATACGGTCCTTTTATCAAGAACACCTTTAGGCTTACAGAGACTTATGGATAGATTTTCAGATTTCATTAGGGGCAGGAAATTGAAGATCAATAATTCCAAAACATTTATTATGTCATGTGGAAAAAAAGTAAGGAAATTAAGATCTTTCCAGATCGAAGAGCAAACAATTCAGGTAGTAGATAAATTCTACTACATGGGTATTACCTTTAGCAGTAGTGGCATGTGGACACAGGAGATTTTTAACGTCAAAGCGAAGATGGGCAAAAGTGCCTTTGGTATTTTTAAATTTGCTTCCAAACTGGGCAGTGGACGTGTGCATGACATGTTGCATATATATCGTCATAGATGTGTTTCAGTAGCTCTTTATGGTTCTGGAGTTTGGGGCCACTGTCCTCACGGGGATCTGCAAGTAGAGAAAAATAAATTTCTTAAAAAACTCCTCTGCCTCCCAACATCTGCCTCTACTGGGCTGACACACCAGGATGTAAGGTTGGAGTATTTAACAGACCTCATTGGATTAAGACCCCTACTAGCCTGGCGATCGATTATGGGCCAAGGAGGAAACAGGCTTTAAAAGGAGAATCATTAATGATTGTCTCCGTTTGGACAAATGCTCCTTGATCCCCTGGCTTAATTATGTGGTAACATCTGTTAAAGACATATTTGACCTGAACGTTTTAGAAGATCCAGCCAGTGCTATTGATATCCCCAAGAAGGAGCTAAAACTTACATATCTGGGGGAAAAAGCCAAACGGCGTAGTGACGCCTCAAGCCAGCTCGTAACCCATCAATTTTATTATGATTACAATTTTGTTAGTTCTGTCTTTCCAAAGTATTTAAAGGTGGTCACTTGGCCCCCTCATCGGTATGTCCTCACTAGGTTAAGATTAGGTATTGTACACGATTTGGTGGCCTTCCCCTGTATAAAAAACATCCTTCTGTTCTCTGCCCATGTGATGGGAGCACAAAGCAAAGTACTGTGCACTTTTTGTTTATTTGCCCTCTGTACTTGTACTTTCGTATTGCTTATCTTAAGTCACTTTTTTTTTAAATATTCTGTGTTGTCTGTTAATTCTGCTATGAGGCTGTTATTTGCACTTGATGAACCTGATGTGTGTTTTTTTACAGCTGTTTATATCTTGAAATCTGTGGCTGCTAGGAAAAGCACGGTCTTTTCTTTTAATTAACCAATGGTCATTGCCCATGATTGATGCCCCCCTATTTTATTGTCATGTTAAACTTGTTGCGTTTTTATGTGCTTTTATGATTGTTTTTAATGATCGAATAAAGCTTTTCAAACTGAAACTGAGTCACTTAAATATATCTAATACATCAGGTTCACTTCAAAAGACAAAAAAACAAAATGAAATAAGTTGGCATTAATTATACAGCCACTATTATACTCTCCATGAAAGTGATTCATAAATCCTTCATTTACAATGCCCTCACTGAACCCACAGCATACCAGGGCACCTTGAGAACACAATCAGGGGTTGGATTAAATGTGGTGACAAATGCTCACACTACAAAAGAGCTCATCTAGAGTCATTACCACATTGACTACATTGAAATGTCCCTGAGCAGCTTGGGGCATGAAGTAGAGAAACAAGAGTGTGTGTCTTACTGACAGCAAGAGAAAGGAAGACAAAATAAGTGACAGAGAAAAAGAACAAGAAAGTGAAAAGCACATTTTAGTTCAATGTATATTTTAAATTGCCAACATTTCTTAGAGAGCTTGTGTTCTATAATAATAATGAACAGTGTCAGCACTTTCATTAAATGTTGAGTGACTAGGTATTTGCAAATGTCTCTTAAGTGCATTACCTGCAATGGCCAATCATGCACAGACACTGCCATTCTTTAATATAAAGTTGCATATTCAAAGATGCCCGCAAAAGGCGTGTAGTGTCAACAGTCATCTGTATGAAGCCAAAATGCGTTTATTCATAATTGACGTTTTCTCGAGAAAATCAGGGAATCTAAAAACTGTAAGACTAATCCTCACACCAGCTCTCCCTCTCATTCCCTTTTATCACTCTTCTTCCAGGCATGCCCTGCAGATGCTCAAACACCCTCATCTGGACGTTAGTTTCTTGTGACAGTATCCTACTGCCTGGGTTTAGTTTACACTACTCACCTCCCTCCGCACTCTTCGTTACGCCTTCACCTCACCGGTCTCTCATTGCAGTCGCACTCCCGTTTGTTGCGCCCTCAACTGGAAACCAGCCACGATTATGGTGATTACAATGCTCCCCCATAAACCTCTAGACACAACACCGGTCAGATATGGTCCTAACACTTGGACTATTGATTATCCTATAAATGTCTCAAGAATGCAAGGAAGAATCTCAAACACAAACTTCTAAAACAACAGCCTGAAACTCTAATTGCGGATACCTACCACCATTTGTCCAATGACTCCAAGAAAATTTATTTAGTCACCTATTACAAACGCCCGACAAATTGGAAAAACATCTTCCTTCTCCTCCTGCAACTGAAGAAGACCATTAAGATACCTTATGGAACAAAACTGATGACGACCCCCTCCTCTACTTTAGAGGTGAAATTGATATATCCATTTTCAAGAATGGTAACATCCTCATTCAAGCGACCGACCCGCACCTCTCCTTATTAGATCATCACTTCCTGTCGCTTTTCAAACCACTATCACTGCAGGGAAATCTAGACCACTTGCCTTCATCCCAAGGACCTTCGACTCGCTCCCCTGACGTGCGCGACTTCTTCCACCCTCCAATTCACCTTCCAGCCCGGAGTTACCCAGAGAACCTGACCAGTATCCTTACTTCCCCATCTCACACTCGCAGCACACATACGTCTTGCGATGGGTCGACACCTCTGCCCACCCGAACCAACAATCTCCCGGTTTCGAATTGCAGTGTGGGGCACCTCAATCCTAGCAACTCAGACCTCTTTGCGAGACCTGCTACACATATACCCATAGCCAACACACCCCTCCCTACCATTGACTTCCCTACTCAACCCATAAGGGCTAACCACAAGCCTCGTCACAATGATAAGGAACTCACAGATTTTAAAGCACTGTCTGCTCCGAGTCTCCAGGGACTTGACTCTCATCCTCCCTCAAGCATTGCTGATAGTGTCAAAATCACTTTCACTCAGATCTTGTCCCGCTTGGAACAGAATCTTGACTCACAGTCTAATGACATAGCTCACCTAGGATATGACAGCTCTCAAGAGGCCAAGCTACCCAGATATGACATCCGAGAGTTCTAAAGTACCCCCACTCACAGGTTTGCCCACCTCAGCCATTCATTATATCATCTGGGTCTACACTTCTTTAAGTCATCTGGTCCACAGACCCCACGGCTGCCCAACACACCCGTTCTGATCTTTAAGCCACTGCTCTCAGCGAATCCTACACTACGAAGCACCTGTCAAAATCTCCCAATCCCCCGCCACTATCCTAGTAATTGTCAGATAGATTACACTCAACAATAAATGAACCCAGGCCACCAGCTCAACTCACCACCATACTAACTCTTCCTTCCTCGAAGGATAAGCCTTGTCCTCTCTCTTGCATGCTACTCAGCAGTAGATCGGCAGCAAAGCACGCTACTGATATCGCTGAATCTATCATCAGAGAAGAAATAGATATTGCGTTCCTCATTGAATCCTGGCTTAAGGATAACACCACCTTCTAACCCTACCAGGTTACACCGTCCTTAGGCAGGACACACCTAAAAGGTAGAGGTCTAGCCATAATTCACAAAATTGGAATTCAATTCTCCACTTTAAGTAAGGCAGAATACTCAACCTTTGAATACCTCGGGGTGAACCTTATAAACAAAGGCTCCCATCCTATCAAATTGCACACCATCTACCATCCTCCTGGTGAACGAGCCCTCTTTGTAGAAGAGTTCTCAGACCTAATTACTCGGTCCTCCCTAACAGACAAGAAGGATGTGTTTTTGGGAGACTTAAACATCCATTGTAAAGAAACAGAAGACACCTCAATCTGACTAATCATGAACATCCTGAAAATTAACGACCTAAATCAACTCTGTAAGGAACCAAAAGCCAGAAGTACAACCCGTTTTTGCATGCACAAACGGGTTAGTTAGTCTCAAACCATGCAGTCTCAAAACACTCGCAATTGCCACCTACTTCAAGTAGGTGGTAATGCATTCACAAATGGGAGAGGGTCCCCTTTGCAAATGCATGAAAAATATTTTTTACGGGAAGGGACCACTGCCTGCCCTTAAAAAAGAAAACGGAAACGTTAAAAAATTTTTCAAATGCATCCCATTTTCCTTTAAGGAAAACGGGCTGCACTTTAAAAAAAATTGCTTTATTCAAAAGCAGTCCCAGACACGGTGCCTGCTGAGTATGGGACGGCCTGGCACCATCCCGGGGAGGGCCTGTCATGCTCAATAGGCTCGCAAATTGCGACAGGCTCATTAATATTAATGAGCCTTGCAATTTGCGAACCCATTGGGAATCGCACTGTGTTGAAAACACTGTTGTACATTTTATTTTGCGCCTCACAATTTGCGCCTCGAGGACCAACATAAAATGATCGTACATTTGGCACCAACTCATATCAAAGGTTCTACCCTTTGACGCGATTATACCGAAAAATTACCTTATCTCCATAAGCTCCATCTCACCTATTGACATGTCTGACCACCATCTAATTCTTTTTAACATCAATACCCCTAGCAGACCCCGCCCTGATGTTATGAAGAAACTTAAGCTGTTAACCATAAATATCAAACTAGTCCCAATTCTTGAACTTGAATCCTAAATTTGTGATCAACTACAGTGTCTCCCCTTCTTGTCTACCGCAGAAAAGCTCACTTCACATTACACCTCATCGATATTGGATGTTCACGACCAAGTGGCCGTGCCTAAACTAAAACAATTTAGATCTTCAAAATCAAAAGCTTGGTTTAATTCCAATCTCGACAGCAAAAGAAGAAAACTCAGACAAGCAGAAATGACTTTGAGACAAATCCCCTCAACGTATCACCTAGCACTACTTAGAACAACATGGCTGTCAAACAAAAAACACATCTTTAGAGAAAAAAGCCTCCTTATTCTGCAAACAACTGGACCGTGCAAAAAACAAACCTAGGAGCTCTTTGACATGGTTAAACAACAAACTACATCAGCACCTCCTCTTGCTATAATCGCCACAAACAAGCAATGTGAAGAAATTGCTAGCTTTATTGCCGACAAAGTCACAAACATTGAGCAATCCTTCTTACAAGTCTCCTCTCCTCCCTCTGTCCTTTCCACCTTCACCATCCCACTTCCCCTCATGGCTGGTCCACCTCCAGATCCCGTTGCTGACCACATGATAAAGAAAGGAACTAACGACTCCTGAATCTCGCTAAACTGAAAAACAGTGCTAACTGGTCGAACTTGACTGAAAAGTAAGTCTTCAATATAATCATGAATCTAAAGCCAACAAGCCACATCAAGGATCCCCTCCCAACCACAATCGTGAAAAATCTCAACCACAACGTCGCGCCGTTTCGGACTCTCATCATCAACACATCTCTCAACACAGGTTGTGTGCCAATCTCTCTCCAACTAGAACAAATCACACCCATTCCCAAAATACCAGGGCTGACCCCAACAATTTCAACAAGCTCAGACCTATATCCAACCTCCCGTTCCTTACCAAGACTTTGGAAAAATGTGTCTTACAACAACATAATCATCATATATGAAAATTCTCCCTCCTTGACACTCTCCAATGTGGGTTTAGGAAAGGTTGTATTACTGAAACGGCCATGCTGAACATATCTGATGACATCCACAGAGCCTTAGACAAGGGTGACACCTGCCTACTTATCCTACTTGGCCTATCTGCAGCGTTCGATATGGTTAATCATCCAGCCCTATTTATGTTTAAAGTATTTTATTAGAAAGGTACAGTCGCATAGTAGAACAAACATACAGATATGCCCATTACGTAGCAGGAACAGTCCCATGAGTAGAGTGCAAATGTCCCAGCCCCGGGGGCTGCCTCAATATCCTGCCACTGGCATGGGAACGTGCAAAAAAGGGAAAAAGAAGGAGCGTTGCCCCCACATCCTATACCTCTCTTTAAGTAAACAACACCCCCCAACAAACTTCCCCCCTCCCACCACCCTCCCTGTCCAGTGCTGCGTATCGTGGAAGTAAATTGCCATCCGTATCATCCATCCCGAATCCCTTAGCTCCTGAATGGCCCTGCTCCTCCCCCCCTCAATGGAACAGTGCTTCAAAACGGGGGCGTAAGCCTCAGCAGTCTCAGGTACCTAGGGCATGTAATTTCCTTAAATTCAGTGGCCAATAGCGAGTGAAAGGGCTGCCACAGTTCCTCAAAACAGGTCACGTCTCCCGCCAGTGTGAGAGACAGCTTTTCCATCCCCAGAACATGCCACAATCTGTGCAGCCAACCTGTGTGTGATGGAATGGTAGGCGTGCGCCAGTGTATCAGTATGTTTTGGACTGCCGAACCCAGCATGATAGCAATCTGCCGTCCCCTCCTAGATTTCAGTGGGTACATCAAGCTATTCGGGAGACCCAGCAAGGCATACGCTGGAAATCGGGGCAATTCAATCTCAAAGCATGCATCAATCTCATCAATCACCGCCGACCAGTAGGCTTGCAGTACGGGGCAGTCCCAGAGGATGTGTGTCAATGTACCAACCCGCCCACATTCCCGCCAGCATTTGTCACTAAGGAGCCCGTTCATTTCATGCAATCGCTCAGGGGTGTGATACCAATATGTGGAAATCTTGGTAAAGGTTTCCGTGAGGCCCACGTGATAAGCTGAGTGTCGCGCCCTATACGAAATATGGTCCCACTCCGTAGGGCTAAGCGTCCTCCCCAGCTCCCTGTTCCAGCGCTCCCGACCAGGAATGTGGAAGTGGGAAGATGGGAGCTGGAGCATCCTGTACAGGTCAGTTATGAGTTTGGCGCCCGAGGTGCGGGTTATTAGCCACTTTTCATACGGCAGCAACTTCCTATCTGTGGACTCTCTAACGCTCGGCTGCAGGGCCCAGTGTCTTACCTGCCAATAACGCATGCGCTCTGACTCGGCCATCTGATATTCATCTCTAAAGCTCTGGAAGGGAATGACCCCCTCCGTAGTGTACATGTGGAAAAGTGCCCTACATCCCCGGTCCCTCCAGTGTGAGAAGGCCCCCTGCTCTGTCCCCGGCGCGAGATCAGGATTGTCCACAATAGGTGTGAATGGCGAGGGAAAGGTGGTGAGATCGAAAGTGCGACAGGTAGAGTCCCACACTTTCAGCGGAACACGCGTGATATAAGACGCATAGAGATTCGGGGGCGGTGTGGCCTGCCTAGGAACGGTATTTCCTGTAAAGGGCGCCCAGCCACAGCCTGGTCCTGGAAGATCCAGTGTTTGTCGGACTCCCACCTACTCCACTCCACCAAGTAACGCAATTGGGACGCTTGGAAGTATTTGCGGAGGTCGGGGACTCCCAGCCCCCCAGCCTCCGGCGCCAGAGTCGTGAGGGCGCGGCGCATTCGGGGCTTACGGCCCTGCCACACAAAGCGGGACACTTCAGTTTTCATCCGTTGAATCCAACCCTTGGGGGGCTGTAATGGTAGTGCTCGGAATAGGTACAAAATTTGGGGTAAAACAGTCATTTTGACCGCCGCAACCCTGCCCAGCCAAGAGATCGTCCCTTTGCTCCATCTACCAAGTTCCTCCCTCACCTTCACACCCATGGCCTCATAGTTAATGGAGACCATTGCCTGCAGTGTCGGGGCCAGTGCAATCCCCAGGTATTGCACCTGATCCCGTGACCAACGCAGGGGAAAGAGCCTCTGCAGGTCGTTTCTTGTCGCCGGAGACAGGGAAATGTCCAAGGCTGTGGATTTCTCCACATTCATCCGAAAGCCAGCTACGCTCTCAAAGGCCTTAAGTTCAGCCATACAAGCGGGCAGGGCGCGCCCCGGATTCTCCAACGTAAAAAGTACATCGTCCGCGTACAGGCTTACAGCATGGGAGAAGCCACCCATTCGTACCCCAGTGACGGCTACATTCTGCCGAACCCGCTGGGCGAAGGGCTCCATGTAGAGCGCGAAGAGGACGGGGGAGAGCGGTCATCCCTGTCTTGTACCGCGTTCGATAGCAAACCTTCGGGATCCACAGCCATTCACCCGTACAGTTGCAGAAGGGAATTTATAGCAGTTAAACACCATGTTCCGGAATTTCTCTCCCAATCCCAACCGCGCCATCACCCTTTCGAGGTAGGGCCAATGCACCCGGTCAAACGCCTTCTTGGCGTCAACCGAGAGCAGCATCCTCTCCCCGGGAATACGGGAGGCCTTTTCCAAGATGTGAGCTATTCTCTTAGTGTTATCCACAGTCTGCCTTCCGTTCACGAAGCCAGCCTGATCAGGGTCAATCAGGCCGGGAAGGTACTGTGCCAATCTCATCGCCAGGATCCCCGTGTAGAGTTTCAGGTCCACGTTCAGTAGGGAGATTGGTCTATAGGAGCCGCACTGTGTCCTGTCTTTCCCCGGTTTGGGAATTACCGATACCGTCGCCTGTAGGAGATCTGGAGGAATAGCCCCTGGGTCAGAGAAAGAGTTAAACAGCCTGGTCAAGATTGGGGCTAGCGTCGTGCAGAACGTCCTGTAGAAGAGGGCGGTATAACCGTCCGGACCCGGGGCCTTCCCTAATTTAAGCCTAGAAATCGCTGCTACAACCTCCTCTACCCTAATCTCTCTCTCTAGGTAGTCTGCTTGCTCGGGGGTTAGGGAGGACAGTGATACCGAGTCAAGGTAATCTTCCGGGTTCCCCATTTGTGCGGCCTCAGCTGCATATAGGTCGGCATAGAATCGACGGAAGGCCTCGGCAATTTCAGCATCACCCGTAATCCCTTGTCCCGCGCTCCCCGCCAACTCCTTCACTTGGCGACTCTGGTGTGCTACTCTCAGTTTGGCCGCAAGGAGGCGGCCACAGCGGTCCCCTCCTGTGTAGTAAGCGTGTTTTAAGCGCAGCGCCGCATATTCAGCCCTATCTAAGTCTAGTGAGGACAAGAGTTTCCTGGCCACCTTCAGCTGTTTCCAGACTCTCGGAGCCCCTGTGCGACGGTGTACGTGCTCAAGCTCCTAACCCTCTGAGTGAGCTCGTCCCGCTTCATTTTCCTATCGCGGTTGTCTGCGGTCGAGATCGCAATGAATTCTCCCCGAATTACCGCCTTAAGAGCCCCCCATTGAGTCGATAGCGAGGTGTCAGGGTTAGAATTGTGTAGCTGAAAATCCCTAATAGAATCCACTATACTCTGCACTACCGCTTTTTTATGCAGAAGCGTGTCTCGGAGCCTCCAGACCCCCTTCCGGGGCGAGCCCGGCGGGAGAAGGAAGGTCCCCGAGACCGGTGCGTGGTCCGAAAGGGATAGGACTCCCATATCCGAGGCGGTAGCTAAGGCACGAGCCGGTCCAGAGACCAGTAGGTAATCTAGCCTGGCATACGTCTTGTGTGCGTGCGAGTAGTAGGAAAAGTCCCTGTCGGTTGGGTGGAGCTCGCGCCAGAGGTCGTGCAGGTCTGATTCAACTAGCTGCGCCTTCACCGCTTGCGAGAGTTCCCCAGTCTGCGGGTATCGCTGCGCTGATCTGTCTTTCGAGGAATCAAAGACTAAATTAATGTCCCCTCCCAGTATTATATACATGTCCGGTGACGCTGTGACATCCTCCAAAGCCTTGCGTAAAAATCTATCTTGCTGTTCGTTCGGGCCATAAACTGTGCCCACCGTGAATACCAGGGTGCCCAATTTAAATCTGTAGGCTAGAAGTCTTCCCTTTTGTTCCACTAGTTTGTGCAGCACCTCCCCCTTGAATGATTTGGACAAAAGAATGGCCACCCCCGCCGTTTTGGCCGTGTTGGAGGAGAAGAACTGTGTAGGGAAGTGGCGGGACCTCAACCTGTGACAGTCCCCGGCTAACAGGTGGGTTTCCTGGAGCAGACAGATGTCAGCCTGGGAGTTTTCCAATAACGAGAGGACAGCCCTCCTCTTCGTGGGATTATTCAGGCCCTTAACATTCAGGGTGACTATCTTTAACTCAGCCATGGACAGTCGGGACTACTGTTTCTATATGTGTGGACCATAGTGTGTGGCACCATAATGACTCCCAAGTGAGCATACGTTCCTAGCGGGATATTCGCAGACACCGAAGAAGCACTGGACAAGGCAAACCCCAACTCACCCCATCAACTATCCCCTTCCCCAACCCCCAACACCCATTCCCCTCCCTCCCTCTCAAGCCACCCCCCAACTCCCCCCCCTCTCCCGCACAACCCCTAGCATCAGAACCCCAGCCCTCCACCCCAAACTACCCAAAACTTCCTGAAATAGTCCCAGACAGGCCCTAACGGACCAGTCCGTGGAATGTTACCTTAGTGGACGTCCAGCCACACGTGTCCAACCTTCGCCCCCCCCCCCTTCAGCCAGCTGTTGGAACAGTGCTGTGACGAACTCCCGCCGGAGCACGATTAAGCGGTCGATGCGACAACCACCGGATCTCCAAGTTCCTCGGACGCTGTCCGAACAGCAGCCTCACGTTCCGCTCTAATAGTCGGAGACCCTGGCCTCCGGGACCTCTCCGTCGTCCTTCTCCTGCGTGCAACCTGTTGCCAATCTCCCTCCGCTGTGCGCCGTCTTCTCGGTGTGCTGGGCTCTTCCCCTTCCGTGGTGATGCCCAGGATCTCGCAGGTGTCCTGTAGGTTCTGCAATTGATGAGTCTTTCCCTGCCACTGAAAGATGATACGGAAGGGGTGCCCCCAGGAGTAAGGCGTGTCGTGTTGCTTGAGAAAATCCGTCACAATCTTAAATGATTTACGCTTCTGAAGCGTGAGGGTAGACAAGTCCTGATATAGCGCCACAGGGTGATCTCGGAAGGTGAGCGAGTGCGCTTTTCGTGCTTCTGCCATGATACTTTCCTTCAGCGGGTAGTCCGGGAGGAACGCCAGGATGTCCGGGGGGGGGCCATTAGCCCTTCTGCGGGGTCCTACTCTGTGTGCTCTGTCAATTCTAATGAGGAAATCGTCCCCTTCTCCCAAGACCATGCGAAAGAGTTCCTGCAGGTACCTAACTATATCAGGGTTCTCTTCCGATGACGGCACACCCCGGACCCTAATGTTGTTTCTTCGTGACCTATTCTCCAAGTCTTCATTGTGCGATTGGAGATCCAAGTGCTGTTCCCTGAGAGTCAGTACTTCCTGCTGCAAAAGAGCGATCTCCTCATCCTGTCTGTGCGTGGAGTTCTCCACAGTGTCCACTCTCTCGCCCAAACCTTCCACTTCCCTGCGGACTTCTCTCACCTCACCTGCCACTTCCTGCTTTAAGGTTTGGAAGTCGTCCCTCAATGTGCTGAATAGAGACTCCAAAAAGGATCTGGTGACCGGGGGTTCCATCGCCGCACCCGAGTGCGAGCTCCCAGCTGCTCCAGGCGAAGAGGAGGTCTTGTCACCCTTGGACGGCTGTCTGTTGAGCATCTCTGGAAGCGTGCGGTCATTGCGTTTACCCCCTCGCTGACCAGCCATGATGTAAGCTCCTCCACCCGGCCTATCGCCCGTCTCGGCTCCTTAGCACGTCCACTCCCGTGCCCCTAGGGGTCCACCTCCAGGCCAGGGCGGGCGGCGGTCCACTGCAGCACCAGAAACCACGTGGAGATTCGCGCTCGCTATTCACAGGGGGTCACAGGCGCTGCGTTTCCGGGGCGAACAGCGGCTCAGGGGTTCCGGTGTCTTCACCGACGTCCAGCCGGTACTCGTGGCCAAAGGGCTCACCACGTCAGCCCGGTCGTGCTCCTGTGTCACCCCGTGGACGACTGTAGACGTGGCAAACGTCGAGAGGGGAGGCCAGAACCCCCACGTCACCCCCCTGTATCTGGGGGACGTGAGCTCTGTCCAGGGTGTGACCGCTGTTCCCCCACTCGCCTCAAATCTCTGCAGGCCTCGCTGGTGGCCTCATGCACAAGTGAGTCAGTGCCAGGGGCGTGGGGGCGCCACAAGTAGGCGAGGCGCTTGTGCCCATGCAGTCTCAATCTGGGCTCGATATGGCTGATCTTGCCGGAAGCAGCGCCCGGCTCCTCGCAAAGGTCGGGGAGGCCTCCAAGCCGGGCGCTCGCGTAGGTCCTACCCCGGTCACGTCTGTACCTTGAGTGGGGAGATCACCCAGCACCGGCCGGAGGGACCGCTGTGTCCGGCGCCTCGTCCGCCTCGTTGCCAGGGAGGCCCCGCCTAGCAGCGGGGAGCAACCGCTCCTGCCAGCGCACTCACTTGTCAGTCCCAGGGCTGTCGTCCAGTCCGGGCGGGGATCTCCGGTCCCGGCGCGCCGCCATCTTGGGGCATAGAGGGGATAGCAGGGACGCCCCGGACACCGTGCCGCACCACACCGCTATAGGGGCTCCGAAGTCCGTTGCCCTCCAGGTGCTCCGTACTCTCCAGCTGGGGAGATCAGCGCCCCCTCGCCATCCCGATGCTACTGATCCGGCGGGACCCAGGCGCGGCGCCGTCACTGGTCCGCAGCTCGTCACCGCGAACTCGGTGAGTTTTCGCTCTGCGGGGCACCGGCGGCGGCGACCAGGCGGCGACCAGCCCCTGGACAGCACAGCTGCTCTGTATGGCTCCGGGGGGGAGTTCTAGCAGCAATCAGGGCTTAGGGCCTCGGATGGGGTCGGGAGCTCCGGCAAACACGTCTTCCTACCCCGCCATCTTGGCCACGCCCCCATCCAGCCCTATTTAAATCTTTGAAGTTGTGTTTCGGTTTGAATGGCACCGTACTAAAATGGATCTCTTGCTACCTTCAACACTGCTCACAACAAATCAAAATCAACTCTTGCCTGTCTAAACCCTCTTGGATCAATTTTGTCATCTTGGCATTCCTCAGGGCTCAATTGTATCCCCCTCAATTTTCAATCTCTTTATGAAACCCTTAACGGTCATCTTGAAACAGGCAGGGATCAAATACCACCTATATGCTGCTGACACTCAACTTTACTACAAAATCAAATCATCTCAACTGCACACTGAACAAGTTACAATCCTTGTTTTAGGCTAATCACTTAAACCTAAACCCCATCAAAACAGAGTTAATTCTTTCCTCTCCCAAAAGTAACCACCTTCCAATACAAGAATGGCTCAGCGACCTAAATGCTTTAAATTGCTCTCTTACTATATTCAATTTTGCAAAATCCCTTGGCTTTTTCCTGGACAACAACATGTCAATGAAAGGGAACATCAAGAATACAGCAATAGGAGAGCTGTACACACTCAAAAACCTCAAGAAACTTAAACCATTTATTTCCACTGATGATTTCAAGAATGTGGTGCAATCTTTGGTCCTCTCTACCCTAGACTATGTTATTGCCATTCTCACTGGGACGCCGAAAACTCACCTCGCCCCCCTGAGATTAGTTCTTAACATGGCAGCCCGGCTCATCGCAGACGTTAAACAGTTTGAACACATCACTCCGAGACTCAAGAGCCTCAACTGGATTCCCATTGAAGGAAGATGCAGCTTCAAGACTGCTTGTATCATTCACAAAGCCCTTCACTCTCATTCACCAAACTACAAGCGAAAGTCTTTGAGGCAAGGAAAGTCTTCGAGGCAAGATGGCGGCCGTACGGATCTGAATGAGCTGCTTGCTCACTCTCCACCACTGACCTGCCTATCCTGCAATGAAGAACTTCGCTGCCTGAACTGAAAGAACCGGGTGCTTACCAACGTTGTCTTGGCCAGTCCCCTGAATGATTTGGCGTTCTCAGCTCTGGACGTGGAGCATCCCGCTCCCCTGCTTTTTGGCATCTCGGAGCCAGATCTGGTGTGGTCTTGCATCTGTCGCATTCTCGCCAGCTGTACTGTCTGCGGTACGGACGCCGTTGCCTGCTACCATGACGCCAAAGGTATCCAACAAAAGTGGCAGAGGCCGCGGTTCATCGTCTCCCCCAAGCAACCTGGCGAAAACTCCTGCAGCCGATATTAGCGCCGAGGGCAGGGAGGTTGGCAACTTCAAAGCAGCGCCTACCTCCGTGTTAAAGTCCAACGGCAAAATTCACACGGCTGGCTGGGGGAAACAGACTGTCCCAGCGTTGTTCAAATTGCAGTCAGAGAAAGCCAAGCCGCCGCTTAATGCTCCCGTAGGAACCAGAGGATCGGCATCACTAAACCTGCCAGCTCTCACTCCGGATGGCTCTGCAGAGGTGTCGGCTGCTCATGTCAGTGGGGAGTCCTCCTCTTTACTTGCGCTTCTGCCGGGGGACGAACTGACACTCCAGGATGCAGAGTCATCGGTGTCTTATCGTGCAGTATTAGGTGAAGACTCTGGCAGGACTTTGACTGACTACCCAGAAAGACCAGAAACCGACCTAATTTCCACCCAGCAAACAAAATGCATTCTGGTTAATGCAGTTCCCTTAGCTGGACCGCAAGAGTCAGAGATCACGGATACATCTAAAACAGTAGCCTTAAATACTCAGATGGAAGGTATTGATTCTAATAGGGAGGATGGCGCAGCTGTTAATTTTTTTTCTCTATCTGATGTATCTAATTCCTCAGAAGATGACTGGTGACGGAAGCGACACCAGTAGCTTCCATTGGGAGGGTGAAGCTGATCACTCTCAGATGAACTCAGACACTGTCAAAAAAACAAGAACAATTACTGCTTGTCCTACCCTGACTGAGGAGGCCACAGGGGCTAAGTCTTGGGACTATTCTTATTCACCAGACTTGGGAGACAAAAACAACACTATGGAGGGAGCAATACCTGTTACAATGGCTATAGCTCTCACCTGCCCTGAAGAAATCACACACACAAGGGTCTTGTAGGAAACTTCAAAATTATATCCGTCGTATAGCTAATACATGCTCAGAATTTTCCTCTAGAACAGGAAAAGCAGAAACCAGGATCTCCCAACTCGAAGATGAACTGGCCACCCATAAATCTAAGATGGAATCTACACAATCGATTAGAGATGACACTCTGTTTAAATTAACTGACCTGGAAAATCAGGCTAGGTGCAATAATTTAAGAATTATGGGTATTCCTGAGGGCCAAGAAGGCTCCAACATCCGCAAATTCGCAGATCTCCCTCAATGGGATTGGAAAACCCAAATTCAAAGGGCGCATCGCTTACCATTTAACCAACGTAGCTCAGGGGAGCAGTCTGACAATCCCCTCGTGCCATCTTGATCTCCCTCAACAAGTTTTTGGCCCGGGAATCCCTGTATGATCTGGCCAGGCCCAACCGCAAAAGAGCTAGGAAAGGCTGCAACTTCTTCATGTGCCCTGATTTCTTTCAGAAGACAGTTGAACAGCATTGGCACCTTCGACAATTGATGCCCGAATTCCAGGAGAAGGGTGCTCAGATTTTTCTCCTGAACTCGGCCAAATTAAAAGTGATCTTTAAAGGGCAAACTCACTTTTTCCAGTCAGAGGTTCAGGCTAAAGAGTATCTACTCTCAATGAAAACAGGGCAAAATCCCTGATTTAAATTTTAGAGCTGTTAGTGGACAGCACTTTGTCTATAATCTGGGATCTGATTGACTTTTTGTTTTAATTAACTTTGTAATTTACCTTGGTCCAGAGGGCTTCCCGTTCCCTCTCCGCTCTTTGTTAGACCTGGGCTTTCCCGGTCTTTCTTGGTTGAGGGTCTCCTTCTCTTCTGTTTTTTTCCACTTAGTTGCTCTTCATTGTTCTTGTATACATTTTCTGACTACATTTAGTGTGCAGTGGTGAGAGAGTGTTGTTTCCAGCTCAGCATCACCAGGGACCGTTGGTCCCCATGCCTCTGATGAGGGTGCTTGGGAGGGGAGGGTACGGGGGTAAGGTTAAAAGGGTAGGGGGAGGGTCAGGGGGTGCAAGGGTGTTTGGTGGTGGGGGTATAAACTGCTTTTTCTAAAACGAGTTATGGCAAACAATACAAAATTCTCTTAAAGCCTTGCTTGGTTAATCTCATTCTAGGCGATATCCTGATCAGAGACACCAAGCTGATGCACTTTGGGTTCACTGGGCTGGTCTGGACAGTAGTAAATGATGATGGGTAGGCATAACTTCTCTCAAATTTGTTCTTTAAAACTGCTGTGGGTTAAATGATAGAAGGAAGAGGTGCATTTTAGCTAAACTTATTAGGCATTTTGACATAGACGTATTATGCCTGCAGGAGACTCACGTCTCTTGGAACAACCGTGCCTGGGTAAAAGAAGTCGGTCTCGATCTGATTGCATGTTCCTGACAAGCTACAACTACTAGGGGTGTAGCTATAATGGCCAGGCAAGGCACTTGTATCACTAAGCAAGTGAAGGTGGACAATTTAGGTCATTGGGTAATCGCTGACTTATTAATCAGGGGGTCGCCATACACTCTCTGCTCTCTGTATGGCTCCAACCTCGATGACCCTTCTATTCTAAATTTCCTGGGTTTTGAACTTGATTTGTGGCCCTCTCCCTAAGTTCTATACGGGGATTTTAATATCCATTTGAATGCTAACTTTGACTTATATAGTAATACCCCATACTTCGGGAGGAAGGGCAAGACATTCAAAGCTATTCATTGGCTTTGCCACGAACATGCCTTGGTAGATGTTTGGCAAAGACTGCGACCGACTGAACTTGGCTATACTTTTTTTTCTGCTCCCCATAGCACATTTGTGCGTTTAGATAATTTTTTGTCTCAGACCCGATTCTTGAAGGGACTAGCTGCGAGATACATCTCAGAGTAATCCGTTAATCCGTTAATTATGCAAATTCCAACCAGTGGCCCAAAACAAGTTGTGGTAACCTGGACATTTGAGCAAAAACTACTGTTAGACCAAGAGTACTGTAGTTACATGACAAATTGGATTACAGATTTTTTCCGGAGGAACAAGGGTACAGCCTCCTAGTTAATTGTCTTGGGACACGTTCAAGGCAGCCGTGAGGGAGGAGACTCTCAGTTTCTCCCTTCATCATCAGAAGGTGATCAAAGAAAGGGTTATTAGTTTGGTTAACCAGATTCGAGAAGTAGAGGAAGAGCTCATGCGAGTTATTGCATATCAGGATAAAAGCAAGGAATGTCAACGTCAGATAGCAATTGGCAGAAATTGGCAGAAATAGAATACACCAATACTTCGGGGAGGAACTTGCTACTAAGTTTACTCAATTTAAAACTGACATCTATGAGTATGGCGAAAATACAGGCAGATTGCTGGCTAAAAGACTACAGCATAAGGGTGTTTCAAATTGGATATGCCGAATCAAAGAAAAAAAGGGCCAGATTCAGGAACGACCGGGCAAGGTGCTGGAGGTATTTCAAGAGTTCAATAAGATGCTTTACTCTCCAGATATGGGCGATGAAAATATACCGGGTGAGGAATTTCTGGGCGAATATATAACTTCCAAGGTCACATCGGAGCAGAGGGTTGTGCTCTCCTCCCAGATAACCAGGGAGGAGATGGAACTAGTGATAACCTCACTGGCAGCGGGGAAGGCTGCTGGTCCTGACTCACTGCCTCTCGAATTCTATCGAACATTCAGGCACACTCTATTTGGAGAGCTTGAATCCCTGTTCTTGCTCGCTCAGAATGGCCGGACCCCTGACTCATGGCACAAGACTACTATCATAACCTTTAGAAAAAAAGACAAACCAGAGCTCAGTCCTTCTTCCTATCGCCCGATCTCCCTAATCTGTGCTGATAGCAACATTTATGCTAAAATCATTGCACTCAGGCTAGGAAAGGTCATTGCCACCCTGGTTTTCACCCGCCAACATGGATTTATACCTGGCCGTGACACATCAAACCATTTCAGGGGGGCAATAGCATTATTTGATTGGGCCCAGGTCTGCAAACAACCTTTGGCAACGATCCTGTTGGACGTCGAAAAGGCGTTCGACAGGGTCTCCTGGGGCTTTCTATGGCTGTTGTTAAAAACTAAGGGATTCCCACAGGAGTTCATCACAGCCATCCAAGCCTTATATATCTCCCCAGAGGACTCTGTTCGTATCTCTGGTCAAGAGTCGTGCTCCCTCTCTATCAGCAGAGGAACCCGTCAAGGGTGCCCCTGTTCTCCGCTTCTATACTCAATTTATATTGACTCTTTTCAAGTAAATTGGACAACGGTCAACGGATTCAGGCTGCTACTGTCAATGGTGTGGCTTATAAAACACTAGCCTACGCTGACGATGTCTCCATCTTCACAAAGGATATCGGCTCTGCTCGGCCAGCAGTTTATGATTTAGCCAAGCAATTTGGTGCAGTCTCGGGTTATAGGCTTAATCTCGACAAAACCCAAGTCATACATTCAGATTACTCAAAACCGGAAGGGTTTCCAATAGCCCCAGTAGCAACCTATTTGGGGGTGAAGAGCACACCATTTGTAGAGCAGATACCAGAAATCAATATGTTACTAACGATTAAAAATGTCAATCAGACTCTGGAGAGATTAGACCATTTGCATCTCTCACTCCATGGTCGCTCTAATGTCATAAAAATGTCTATCAGCCTGATTCATGTACGGGCCGTTTTGCGAGTCCCTAATAGCGATTAATAGCGACTCGCTATTGAGGAAACGCAAAACGGCATTCATGTACTTTTCGGGAAAAAAATAGCGAGTCGCACGCGGTCGCTAAAGCCGTTAGCGACCAACTAAAAACGCAGAAAAATCGCTATTCCCGGCTACCTGCGACGTGATTGCGACTCGCAATCCCGTGCGATCGTGATTGCGACTCACAATCCCGTGCGATCGTGATTGCGACTCGCAATCCCGTGCGATCGGGAATGCGACTCGCATCCTCGCGCGATCGGGAAAACGGGAAGACGCATTCCGAGCACCGTGATGACATCACAACCAGGAAGCAGGCAGTTCCCACCCCCAAACACCACAGTGAGGCTAACCTACGAGGGAGCAAGTCGGAAAGCAGACGCCAAACCAGCGATAGCGACTCCACAAACGACTGCAATAGCGACCGCCATGTCTGAGGAACCTGTCCCTGGCTCCAGCAACAGCGCAGGACGAAAGCGAAAGCTCAAGTTCTCAGAGCAGGAGCTCGAGAACCTTATTGAAGGGGTGGTGGCCAACCATGACCGGCTCTTCGGGACCAACTCCAGAAAGGTCCCAGAGCAAGACAAGCGCAGGATCTGGCTGGGAATAGCCTCCAGCGTAAACTCGGTGGGTGTGGCCGATCGGTCATTGGAGGAGCTAAAGAAGCGCTGGTATGACCTCCGAGGTCGTGCCAAGGAGAGGGTGGCGGAGCGCCTTGGAGAGGCATCGGGCACTGGAGGTGGCGGACCGACAGTCCCACCCAACACACCTCTGGAGGACCAGGTCGAGGACACCCTTGAGAGGGAGGCGTGCGTTGGCGTGACCCCTCTGGACTCCTCCCGCCCCACCCAAGACACCCAAGGTAAGTGGCATGCGACTGCGACCCTGTCCCCTATGACCGTCCCTGACCAAATAGGCTCACTCATTGGCCCTTAGTCATGCCTTTGTAGTGCATCAGGAAATGCCCTGAAGCATTGTGGGAGATGTAGTATGTCCACAATGTAGTAGTACCACAATGCAGCCAGAAAGGTACCAAAGTATGCAAATCCACATCCATCCAGGGAATGTCACCCAGCATGCATGTAACATCTGCACGTCTGACAGTCACATGCAACTAATGAGTATCCACTTACCCTCACAGGTGGCGCAGAAAGCAGTGACAGCGAGAGGCTGCAGATAGATGAGGAGGCCCAGGAGGAGGATTCACAACCTGAAACCCAGGCACCAGCCCCTGCCGCTGCAACAACACCAGCAGCCAGGCCCCCCACCATTGCGGCACCTGCATCTGCCGGCCCACCTGCAGCCAAGGCCAGGCCCCACACCGTAGCTGCTCCTGCATCTGCCGGCCCACCGGCAGCCAAGGCCAGGCCCCCCACCGTAGCTGCATCTGCATCTGCCGGCCCACCGGCAGCCAGAGCCAGGCACCCCACTAATGTGCCTCCAGTCCCTGCCGCACCAGCAACGCCTGCTGCGACACCACCTGCAGCTGGTGCTACGAGATCTGGGGCTGCGACAGCGGCAACACAGCGGCCGAACAGCAGGAGGGGCAATGGGCATCGCCATGCCTGTATGAGCGTGGAGAGGCGCATGCTCAGGATCCACCAGCGCCAGTCACAGCAGCAAGGAGCCATCCAGCTCCAGCTGCACAAAATTGGCCGCAATGTGGCGGGAGTTGGAGACCGGATGGACCGCATGACGGCGGCCATGGGCCGCATGACTGCAGCCATGGAGGAGAACACTGCTGCGCTCATCAAGCACCGCAGTGTAGCAAGCCGGCGCCACCACCAGCTTATGAGCCGGCTGTCCTCCTATAGTAGGTCAAATTATGTGGCTGCAAATGCCACCACCCAGTTGTCGCGGCGCTCCCTCACCCAGCAGCACCAACCAGTCCAGTGCTGTGAGGACATCACCAGGGTCCTGGAGCACCTAACCACCGCGGTAACGGCACTACACACACCTGCGCTACCGGCCACTGTAGGGGGTGACGATGCCAGTGAGGGTGCCTCCAGCGTGAGCAGCCAATCTGCCACACAGGTCCCGCCACCTAGGCGCAGCACCAGGGCAATGCCTGGTACAGGTGCCCAGGATGAGGATGAGCCTCACAGGCGCCTGGGCATCACGCGCAGGAGGCGCCTTTGACACTGTCTGAAGTACACTGGCACAGGCTGACGCTAAGCCTGCCAGGGACCTTCACACTGCAGTATGAAGGAATACTGTAATTTGTAAATAGTTGAACTCATGACCTTTTTCTTGTGAATGAAACAAATACATTTTTTTTGCTGAACACATTAGCCTTGTGTAATCATTACATTATGCATGCAATTGTGATATGTGGGGTGGGGGCAGAGGGTGGGCTAGAAATTGTTCGCTGTGATGTGGTTGCGACGTCTGTGGCCTTCAGCTGGGTTCTCCCCGCGGGCATGGTGCGCATGTGCTGGTGGCCGGTCGTCCCCTTCAGATTCACTGCCTGAGATGTCAACAGGTATCCGGCGTTTGGTTGCAATGTTATGAAGCATTGCACAGACAGCCACAATGCGGCAGCACGCAGCAGGACTGTAATACATGGCCCCACCTGTCTTGTGCAGTATACGGAACCTGCTCTTGAGAAGGCCAAATGTCCTTTCTATACAGTTCCTTGTCCGGATGTGCGCAACATTGTAGCGCCGTTGCTGAGGTGTGGCAGGGTTGAGGTAAGGGGTCAGGAGGTATTCCCGTAGGGCATAGCCACTGTCACCTGAATGAGAGGAGCAGATGTTGATTGCCTGTGCAGCGCAGTTACTTCATAGCAATGTGACATTGTCGACAAAGTGTACTTACCAAGTAGGTGTCCTTCCCCAAACTCTCCCCTGAGCAGTCGTGTGTGGAGTCCGCTGTGCCTGAAGATAAAGGAGTCATGGGTACTCCCTGGGTACTGGGCCACAATGTCAGTGATGATGGTCTTGGCATTGCAGACCATCTGTATGTTGAGGGAGTGGTAGGACTTCCTGTTGCGGTACATATACTCCGTGGCAGCTGGTGGGCAGATGGCGACGTGGGTACAGTCTATGCAGCCGAGGACATGGGGAAAATGGGCTACATTATAAAATTGTAGTTTTGTCAGGTCCAATTCCTGTTGGCTCGTGGGAAATGTGATGTGGCGGTGGAGCTGGGTGAGCATGGCGTCAACAAAAGTGTGGAGGCAGCGTCACATGGTGGGCTGGGATATCCCCCCAGCAGCCGCTACTATGCCCTGGAAACTGCCGGAGGCCAGGAGGTGCAGGCTGCACAATACCTGCACATGTGTAGGCACAGAATTGTTTCGCCTTGTTGGGTGCTGCATGAGGGGGTCAAGTTCTTGTATCAGCCAGGTGATCATTTCCCCATTCAGCCTGTATTTGGCATAAATCTGTTCTCTGGTTTGGCCCAGCAAGGTGACCCGCTGCCGGTAAATCCTTTCCTGCCTCATGCGTCTCCTCCGTGATGCTCGCTGTAGCCTTCGCCGCCTCACCACCATGTACATTCCTGGCATTGTGGAACGCCTAATGCTGCTGCTGAATGTCCTTATGTGTGATTGGTCAGGCCTGGACCTGTTGGTGATTGGCCAACTGTTTTTCAAATTTTACTTAATCATGGCTTTTATGGTTACCACCTGCTTTGAGTTGTCCTTAATTTGCGCCGCGCTAAATAGCGATTTTGGGGTTTTCCGCTATTGTATATTTTTCATGAATGCCGATTGAGAATAAATTGCGTTTCGCTATTCATTTCGCAGATTCCGTGGTTGGTCGCTATTTCCGTATCGCTAATGCGCGACTACCGGGACTCTGCGACTATTATAGCGTAATCGCTATTTTAATCGCTATTCTGTGTTTGCGAAATCGCTATTTTGTACTTGAATGCCGATTCCGTGTTTTGCACCCGCAATTGCATTTTCGCAGCCATTGCGGGCGCAATTTCGCTTCATGAATCAGGCTGTTGGTTCTTTGTAGGAAGCACCATTTATGAGAGCACAGTTACAGCAGACTGATGAGGAAATATTGAAACGGCTGATTTAAATCACACCTAGACGGTTTCACAGAAGCTCGTGGTTAACTGGTAAAGTAGCAGACAGATTACTTGGTGGTCAAACCAGGTGCCTGTCACACAACTCTCACACTTCTGGGCAGTCTGCAAGAATAGTGCGTGTGGCTCGTTAATTGAACTGAAGTTGTGAAATGCAATCAATCCCTGTGTAAATGTACAGGAATTTATATAGCACAAATCACCAAGCGGTTTCTAAGCGCTTGCTTAGGGAACCCGTCCTGGTATTCCCCTGTGAGATAACCCCGGCAGGGTATCCGCAAGGTGAAAGCCAGGCATCCCGCTTCGAGGGGCCGTTGTGGAGATTAAGCAAGCTATTGCCCAGAGTTGCAGAGTGTGAACCCGTGAATCGAGTAGGCACCGGAGCGAGAATTGTCGAGTCCATGGACATTTTAGGACTCAAAAACCCCGCCGAGCCGGGAATTGAACCCTGGTCCCGGGCTGATCTCTGCTTCCAGGTCTGCCTCCTCTAACCAGTGAGCCACACTTCTCCACTGTTGTGTTTTATGTTTATCTTTGGTCAAAGCAAGTGTGCGGCGCTTGTGCTCAAAGGTGGTCCCATATGCAGTCTGCTCTCTGGTCCTGCTCACTCCAGACACTTAAGAGTCCCGCACCCCCGGGTTGTAAAGAGGCCGAGAGGGGCGAGTCGCGGGCCGCGCTCCGTCTGACTCATCCTCCCTCCAGAGACTCAAGAGCTGTGCCCCCTGGGCTGTGCCCTCATAGCCTGCACCCCCTACTCTCTCCCCTAGCCCTGCCTCTGTCCACCGGCCTCCGAGCCGCAGCTCTGCGCTCTGAGTGCTGAGCCCCTCCAGGCCAGGGGTGGCTGCTGAGGATTCCAGGAGGACCCGCTGCCTCTCACACTTCCTTCCATCTCCTCCAGCCTAGACTGACAGCCAAAACCCAGACAGACAGCCACAGCCCAGACTTACAACCACAGCCCAGACTGACAACCACAGCCCAGACTGACAACTACAGCCCAGACAGAGGCTTGATTTAAACGTGGCCTCACCCTTTGTATAATGGCATAGCTGTTTAAGGCGAGGAATGAGTGCAGTTTTGACTCCCGTGATGTCCAGGCCACGACGCGCAGCTCGGTGATCTCCTTACCCTCGAAGACAATGGTCGCCATTGCACAGAACAGAACAACCCGGCGTCGCACTGCCCAACAGCCAGCTACAAGCTGAGGAGTACAAGTAAAACAAGCGCGAGTCAACCACGAGTTTACTTTCACATCATGCAGACTGTCACATCTAAACCCCCAGGTCTTTACAGGCGCCAATGCTTGTTTCCCATATGAGACCCTGTCTCCATGGACTGCGAGGGTCTTAGAACACCCATGTCTGTGTCTTTACCGGCGCCAATGCTTGTTTCCCATATGAGGCCCTGTCTCCATGGACTGCAAGCGTTTTAGAACACCCATGTTTATGTCTTTGCAGGCGCCAATGCTTGTTTCCCATATGAGACCCTGTCTCCATGGACGGGGAGCGTCTTAGAACACCCATGTCTGTGTCTTTGCAGGCGCCAATGCTTGTTTCCCTGATGGTGCCTGGAGACTGCAGTTCCGTCAGCTGCCAGATGGAGCTCCCCACCTGCTGATGAATCAACTGAGCTGCACATGGATGAAAGAGAGAAGGGTTTCCTCTTCCGGGTCAGCGGCGGCAGAGACAGCACCAGCAGTGTTGGTGACATCACTTCCTATCTCTCCCCCTGTGTGGAGCCTGCTGCCGAGGAGGAAGGAGCCCTGTCTGTCTGTGCAGCGACCTTCATCTTCAGACCCTCACAGACCCCAGATCTACCCCCGCCACTCCCCCCAAGAGGGGTAGAGAGCCTGGACACGTCTGCACAGGTCTCTGCTCAGGTAGGAGATTGTCAGCACCTTCTGCCGCGTTTGTAGAAATAGACTGAATAATCCTGGAGGAAATCTCTGCAGGAGCCGGGCTGAGCTGGGCTCTTCTATCCAGGGGCCTCTGGGGGGGCTGAGCATTACTCTTCTATCCGGGGCCCCCTGGGGCTGAGCTGGACTCTTCTATACGGGGGCCGCTGGGGCTCAACCGGCCTCTTCTATCCGGGGGCCCTGGGGCTGAGCTGGGCTCTTCTATCTGGGGCCCCTGGGGCTGAGCTGGGCTCTTCTATCCGGGGGCCCTGGGGGCTGTGCTGGGCTCTTCTATACGGGGGCCGCTGGGGCTCAGCTGGCCTCTTCTATCCGGGGGCCCTGGGGCTGAGCTGGGTCCTTCTATCCGGGGTCCCCTGAGCTGGGCTCTTCTATGCGGGGGCCCCTGGGGCTGAGCTGGGTCCTTCTATCCGGGGGCCCTGGGGCTGAGCTGGGTCCTTCTATCCGGGGTCCCCTGAGCTGGGCTCTTCTATCCTGGGCCCCTGGGGCTGAGCTGGGCTCTTCTATCCGGCGGCCCCTGGGGCTGAGCTGGGCTCTTCTATCCGGGGGCCCTCGGGGCTGAGCTGGGGCCCCAGGTGCTGAGCTGGGCTTTACTATCTGGGGGCCCCTGGGGCTGAGCTGGGCTCTTCTATCCGGAGCCCCTGGGGCTGAGCTGGGCTCTTCTATCTGGGGGCCCATGGGGCTGAGCTGGGCTCTTCTATCCGAGGCCCCTGGGGCTGAGCTGGGCTCTTCTACCCTGGGGCTGAGCTGGGCTCTTCTATCCAGAGCCCCTGGGGCTGAGCTGGGCTCTTCTATCCGGGGGCCCCTGGGGCTGAGCTGGGCTCTTCTATCCGGGGCCCCTGGGGCTGAGCTGGGCTATTCTACCCTGGGGCTGAGCTGGGCTCTTCTATCCGGAGCCCCTGGGGCTGAGCTGGGCTCTTCTATCCGGGGGCCCCTGGGGCTGAGCTGGGCTCTTCTATCCGGGGCCCCTGGTGCTGAGCTGGGCCCTTCTATCCAGGGGCCCTGGGGCTGAGCTGGGCTCTTCTATCTGGGGCCCCTGGGGCTGAGCTGGGCTCTTCTAGCCAGGTGCCCCTGGGGCTGAGCTGGACTCTACTATCTGGAGCCCCTGGGGCTGAGCTCTTCTATCTGGGGCTGAGCTGGGCTCTTCTATCTGGGGCCCCTGGGGCTGAGCCTGGCTCTTTTATCCGGGGGCCCCTGGGACTGAGCTGGGCTCTTCTATCCAGAGACCATGAAGCTGAGCTGGGCTCTTCTATCTGGGGGCCCTGGGGCTGAGCTGGGCTCTTCTATCCAGGACCCCTGGGGCTGAGCTGGGCTCTTCTATCCGGGGCCCCTGGGGCTGAGCTGGGCTCTGCTATCCGGAGCCCCTGGGGCTGAGCTGGGCTCTTCTATCTGGAGGCCCCTGGGGCTGAGCTGGGCTCTTCTATCTGGGGGCCCTGGGGCTGAGCTGGGCTCTTCTATCCGGGGCCCCTGGGGCTGAGCTGGGCTCTTCTATCCGGGGGCTCTGGGGCTGAGCTGGGCTCTTCTATCCGGGGGCCCCTGGGGCTGAGCTGGGCTCTTCTATCCGGGGGCCCTGGGGCTGAGCTGGGTCCTTCTATCCGGGGTCCCCTGAGCTGGGCTCTTCTATGCGGGGGCCCCTGGGGCTGAGCTGGGTCCTTCTATCCGGAGGCCCTGGGGCTGAGCTGGGCTCTTCTATCCGGGGGCCCTGGGGCTGAGCTGGGTCCTTCTATCCGGGGTTCCCTGAGCTGGGCTCTTCTATCCCGCGGCCCCTGGGGCTTAGCTGGGCTCTTCTATCTGGGGGCCCTTGGGGCTGAGCTGGGGCCCCAGGTGCTGAGCTGGGCTCCACTATCTGGAGCCCCTGGGGCTGAGCTGGGCTCTTCTATCCGGAGCCCCTGGGGCTGAGCTGGGCTCTTCTATCTGGGGGCCCCTGGGGCTGAGCTGGGCTCTTCTATCCGGGGCCCCTGGGGCTGAGCTGGGCTCTTCTACCCTGGGGCTGAGCTGGGCTCTTCTATCCGGAGCCCTTGGGGCTGAGCTGGGCTCTTCTATCCGGGGGCCCCTGGGGCTGAGCTGGGCTCTTCTATCCGGGGCCCATGGTGCTGAGCTGGGCTCTTCTATCCAGGGGCCCTGGGGCTGAGCTGTGCTCTTCTATCCGGGGGCCCCTGGGGCTGAGCTGGGCTCTACTATCCGGGGCCCCTGGGGCTGAGCTGGGCTCTTCTACCCTGGGGCTGAGCTGGGCTCTTCTATCCGGAGCCCTTGGGGCTGAGCTGGGCTCTTCTATCCGGGGGCCCCTGGGGCTGAGCTGGGCTCTTCTATCCGGGGCCCATGGTGCTGAGCTGGGCTCTTCTATCCAGGGGCCCTGGGGCTGAGCTGGGCTCTTCTATCTGGGCCCCTGGGGCTGAGCTGGGCTCTTCTATCGGGGGTCCCTGGGGCTGAGCTCGGCTCTTCTATCTGGGGGCCCCTGGAGCTGAGCTGGGCTCTTCTATCCGGGGCCCCTGGGGCTGAGCTCGGCTCTTCTATCTGGGGCCCCTCTGGCTGAGCTGAGCTCTTCTATCTGGGGCCCCTGGGTCTGAGCTGAGCTCTTCTATCTGGGGCCCCTGGGGCTGAGCTGGGCTCTTCTATCCGGGGCCCCTTGGGATGAGCTGGGCTCTTCTATCCAGGGGCCCAGGGGTTGAGCTGGGCTCTTCTATGTGGGGGACCCTGGGGGGATGAACTGAGCTCTTCTATCCGGGGGCCCCTTGGGCTGAGCTGGGCTCTTCTATCCGGGCCCCTCGGGCTGAGCTGGGCTCTTCAATCCAGGGGCCCCTGGGGGGCTGAGCTGGGCTCTTCTATCCGGGGGCCCCTGGGGGCATGAGCTGGGCTACTCTATCCGGGGGCTCCTGAAGGTGAGCTGGGCTCTTCTATCCAGGGGCCCCTGGGGCTGAGCTGGGCTCTTCTATCCAGGGGCCCCCGGAGTTGATCTGGGCTCTTCTATCCGGAGGAGGGGGCGGTGAGGGGGCTCTGGCAGGCTTTCCTTCCTTCCCTCAGGGTTGTCGTGCTTACAGGGTTCGGGCACGCAGGTCGTGAGAGCTACTAATGTAGTGTGGAATGGATACTGTGTAGAGTGGTAGCCGTAGTGTAAACTGTCATAGAGGTCGGGCGGCACTCTACGGGTTTTTTTTCGAATCATCATTTGTGTTAAAGGGATGGCTCGTGCAGGGCATCCTCCTGAACTGTGAGGGATCTGCACACTGCACTGCTTTTTATTACTGCAATATGAGATATCTTTACATTCTGCACTGCTTTTACTGCACTATGAGGAATCTGTACACACTGCACACTATGACAAGTCTGTATTCTGCACTGATTTGTACTACACTATGAGAAATCTCTGCACAGTGCATCTTACTACATTGTGAGGAAGTAGTGCACACTGCTCTGCTTTTTACTGGCCTGTGAAAAATATATGTACTGCATTGCTCTTTACTACACTGACAAATGTGTGCACGCCGCACTGCTTTTTACAATACTATGAGGAATGTGTGAACGCTGCAATGATGTTTATTGCACTATGAGAAACCTGTGTACACTGCACTGTTGTATACTATAGTCTGAAAAAATTATCTACACAAAACAGCTTTTTAAGGCACTATTATAAAGCATTGCACACTGCTGTTTACTGCACTTACAAAAAATCTGTGCATTTTGCACGTCTGCTTCCTACACTATGAGAAATCAGTGCACGCTATACTGCTTTTTCCTACACTCAGAGAAATCAATGCACAATGCACTTCTGTTTACTGCATTCTGAGATCTCTGTGCACTATAAACTGTTTTTTACTTTACTATATAAAAATCTGTGCTTAATGTGCTGCTTTTTACTGCTCTCTGGGAAATGCTGCTTGTTACTTTGCATTTCACTGCACACGGAGGTATTTACAGCTTAATCTTTAATTCTGTGCACACTGCATGACTTTCAATACTGTATGAGAAATCTATGTGAACCTTACTTCTTTTTACTACACTGTGAGACATCTTTGCACACTGGGCTGCTTTTTACTACACTATGAGGAATATGTCCACACTGGACTGCTTTTTACTGCACTACAAGCAGCATAAACAAAGCAAATATGTATGAATTCTGCACTTCTGTTTAATACACTATGAGAACTGTCTTCGCCCTGCTCTGATTTGTCCTGCTCTATGAGAAAACTTTTTCTTATACACTATTAGAAATGTTTCCCCCCTGTATTTCTTTTTACAATACTGTGTAAAATCTGTGCACATTGTACGTGTTTATTACTTAACTATAAGAAATATATGCACATTGCATAGCTTTTCATAGCACTCTAAGTGATATTTACAGCTTAAAGAGGTAATCTGTGCACAGGGCACTGCTTTTACCACACTATGAGAAATCTCTGTGCAATGTACTGCTTTTTACCACACTATGAGAAATCTCTGTGCAATGTACTACTTTTTACTACCCTATGAGGACTATGTTCACAATGGACTGCTTTGTACTGTACCATAGGGGGGCATGCACAGTGAAAATGTATACACTGCACTGATGTTTACTACACTAGGAGAGATGCTTATCGCTGCACTGCTTTATACTGCACTGTGAGGAATCTTTGCCACCACACTTCTTTACCTGCACATTTGAGGGAAATTTACATTCTCATTGTTGCAGATTTTTTTATACCATGGGAGGTTGGACTCACGCACCCATCGACAGGCAGGCCGCGCCTGGATATGTCTGGCCAGAAAGAGGCACTTCCGCCTTCTACTCTGACAAGGAGAGTGTCCACTTCTCCTGCTTTGCCGCGGTCAGCAGCCCCCTCCTTTCTTCCTCTTCTTCCCTCTCTCTGTGTCTGTCTCGCTCTTCCTCACTTGCTAAATGAAAGCGTGACTTCAAGAAACGGCTATTACCCTCTATTTCCTCTCGTTGACTTCATTTGTTCCCCTGTGAAAGGGATCCAAAAGAGAAAGAAACACTTGTGCTGGAATTGTCATCTAGTTCTCAAATTTTTCTTTTCCAAAAGTGCAGCCTCGGGATGAAGAGAAAAAAAGGTACAAAATAAAAAAAATAACAAAGTAAAGCAAAACAGAGGGGTCGCAAAGTGGCCAGATTGGTTTTATTCACACCTAAACACATTAGCGCCACTTCACGGAGTTTGCCAGTGAAACAGTACTTTCGTTTTCTCGTCTTTCTGTTGGTGCGTGGAGTGGAAAACGTTTAATGCAATCCTTATCGGCTGTTTTCCTTATTTTTGTTTATAAAATGTGTACCGCAGCTCTGTGTTTAGGGATATGGTCTTTTTAAATCATACTGCTTACGTTTTATAAGGATATAAGCAATGGACATTGAACGGGTCCCTTCCGGGCCCTGTAGTCATGTCCTTTGCTTTTCAGGCAACGCACTCTTTGATTTCTAAATAGCGAGTGTAAAAGGGTTGAGGTAACCATGTTGTTCCTGTTTATATTTCACATGCGTTACTTAATCTTGCATTCCGACCTAAAAATAACTCGTCCTCATCCATTCTCCCTCGCAAATGCGAGCGAGCGAGTGGATTTGTCGAGCCATGCTATAAGTGTTTGCTTTTCTAGGATGTTTACTTGTTTTTCTTTCAGGCAGCATATTACTCTTGTCTGTTGCATAATTTGAAATGAGTCGCATCCAGGTGTTTATAGTGGGGCACAATTGGGTTGTAGCTGAAGGCACTGCAAGTTTTTCTCAGTGGGGCAGTGTGGTGTTCAGTGGGGGTGAGAGTTTGGCACTATGGCCAGAGATGCCGAATTTGGAACTGGGGAACCAGGTTCAGCTTTCATTACCAGACCACCAGACCATTCTTCTGAGGGAGCATATTCCCATGCTAGACCTTAGGAGGCCCAGCAGGACCTTCAAAGCCCTGGTGTCTTGGCACCAGCAGGTGGACCCTATCAGTGGCAGGTGTGGGTTAACCATAAAGGTTACCACAATCCATACTGAAGTTCACCTCCAGTCTTGCAGGCAGGCCTACTAAGTAGCACACCCTATAGCGACAGTAGTCAAGTCAAGTCATAAAACTTTATTCGTTTACAACTAACAAAACCATAAAAAGTACAAAGATAAAATACTACAGTACATGTAAAAAATCACGGTATCGAGATACATTTAGAAACAATTATCGTTTAAAACCAGTTGGTAACAATAATTCATTGGCATACTACACAAGAAATGGAATAAACAGGATCGCTCAGGAATTACAGCAAATTTTTAAACATGATTTTAGAAAACAAGCTATGCACTTAGCAGTGTATTGAGAATCCAGAAACTGCAGAGCCAGATAAGCGGGCCGACATGTTCTCAGGCCCATTTTTCGCAGTAAAGGAATAATCCAGCGCTTGCGAGGGAACTCATAGTATCTACAGAATAATGTTACATGCATCGTAGACTGAAATGATATACCGTCGCAAGGGCATTTCGGTGGATTAAGTGACCAGTCCTGCTCTTTTGGAAAAGTGACTAGGCGAAAGAAAGAATTAAAACGAAACCTAGTCAGTACATATTTTTCATAATTAGTTAGATGGAATGTTAAGTATGGTTGAATACCCAAAACAGTCTGGACTGATAGAATCTGTACGTTTGAGGGTTTGCTTATTTCTTGAGAAAGACGCAATTCCCTAAGATGGGTTAGGCATAATTTTTTCATGTCCTTCCTGGTGATGTCAGTCATCGTAGAAGGATCTAAGAAATAAGAGGTACAGTTCAAGTCCTTAAGGAATAGCGACAGTAACTTTGGCACTGAGGTCAAAGGACCCTTGACGCCAGTACACCTCACCCATTGGTGCCTCCATGGGCCTTGTTTCAGCAGTAGTAGTGAAACACGTCAAAAATGGACATTGCAGGATTTGCTCCAACACCAAACTAAGTTCGCAAACTTCACGGTCCATCTGCTGGGTACACCAAACGCTCTCTTTTCTACTTAGGCGTATCTGTCTACTTGGGTAACATAGCTTAAAAACATTGCCAAAGTCAATAGCTCTGGCTAATCACTTATAGGTCCCAAAGGTTTATTTTCAAGGTTTTATATAGCGCTAGCTCCACCCGAGGGTATCAGAGCCCTTTACATTTGCAAGGTTATAAACAAGAAAGCAACAATTGTTATGAGTGAAACAAATTATACAAGGTGGTCTGACAGAGCAAAAAGAAAAATTTAGAGTACGTAGTGAGATGAGTGAGTAGAAGGTAAACAAAAAACAATTAAAAGAACAAGAATGTCTTTATTGATAACAATTTAACAGTATACCAAGGAGGGCTCGGCAGACTTGGTAGGGTGTGAGAGAATATAGGAAAGCGAAGAGTGGAGGGATTGAGAAAAGAATGGGTTGGTAAGGGAGGAGAGAGGGGTGTGGAGGGTGTCAGGAGGGGGGGGGGTGAGTACACGAGGTAGGCAGAGTTGCCTGAGGAAGGAGGAGGGAAAGTAGTCAGAAAGGAGAGCAGGGAATTAATTTCCCCAATATTTAGTGAGAAAGTGTATTTTAAGGTCTGTTTTGAAGCTGGTGAGACCTATTGGCTATGCCAGTACTTGTTAATACATGTAAGTTACCCCTAAGGTAGGCCCTGGATAGCCCCAAGAGCAGGGTGCAGTATTAAAAAAGTTGGGCATGTACTTTTATGTTTTACGTGTCCTGGTAGTGAAAAGCTCTTACATTTGTTTTTTACTACAGCGCAGCCTGTCATCCCATAGGATAACATTGGAGTTGCCGTGTTACATTTTAGAAGTGTAATTTCCTAATGGTAAGAGATGTTTGCTTTAAGTTTGGTGTCTCTGGAATCCTGAATTACAATCCTAACTCATGTTGATGTCGAATTTTAAATTACAATTCTGAAAATGCCACTTATAGAAAGTTACCTTACAAAATAATGGGGTTGCCCCATGTCCATCAGAACTTGGTTATTTAATCATATTGGCTACAAAGTGTTCGGTTGGGTGTTGCAATTGCTTTGCGTGAAAAGTTAGTTCTAGAATATGTCACCAATGTATGCAGATCAATATGTGGCCTGGAAAATTAAGGAAACAAAATGCACAACGCAGATAGAGTGGGACCCTATCTGGGATGTGGAAATATTTTACAAATCTAGTTGTCCAAGGGACAATAAGCTACAGAAATCTACTAGCACTGCACATAAATCAATTTGCCTGGCCTACTTCATAAATCAATTATACGGGCTTCCAAAAAAATGTACCTCTTATGTGTAGTGCAGACTATGACAATATTGACTTTACACAGTACAGCTTTCGCTTGAGGAAAAAAAGTTCTATAAAATGACATGGTGTCCGCTGTACTGGAAAATCAGTATCATATATTTACACAGTATACATTTTGCATAAGGTATTGCAAAGCAATAAAATACAGTAACAAGCATTTCAAACCCAAGCTGGTATTTACAAAACATCTGTGATCCAGCCCTACATCAGAAATGGACGTAAATGTTTGAGTGTATCTCAAGTACAGCTCTGTTTTCTCCGCCAATGCGAAGGTTAGCTTTTCTAATACATCAGGCAAGAGCAGGGGTGTGCGGAATCCTTTCTTAAGAGACAGTTCTGAAGATTTAATTTCAACTTACAGCAAAGTATCATCTCACAGGGTTCTCATTTGAATGACTGTGACATTGCAACACATAATGGCCATATAGAAAACTCATTGGTGTACCCCAGCTTGTGCCTCACTGTGAGGCAAGCGGCGGGGTAGACAGGTTGATGACTGAGGTATTGCAGTCTTACCAGCAGTCCCAAACAGAACTTGCAGTGATACTTGGTGATGAGTTTATAGGATCGTCAACAAACAAGACCTAATTTTTTTTACAGAGGCACAAAAAGGGCGATAAAACTACCCAAAGGAGAGTGCTACGTGAGAGTCTTGGAGGGCTCGATTAGATCCCAGAGCCATTTCCATTGCCTGTGCTAGCGAGGCACAACTGATATGAGAACAAGTTGTGTGGCAATGCTCAAATATGAAATGGCAATACTCGTGATTAGCTGGTATCAGGGCTAAGGAAGGGAAACTCTTATCAATCTTGTCTGTTCCAGAAGGGTTTTGATGTTCCTTGGTACAAACTGTAAGGAATTCTGTGTATGGAAATGTGTTTATATGCTTATGATACACCGCTGGATGAATCCTGTGTTATCAGTATGAACAAGGTATCAGAAAAGAAGGCAGTGCCATCAAAACGGTTGTGGTTGGAGCCGCGAGGTTTCACCGCTAATACTTGCCACAGAGCTGTGATAGAATTAGACTTCGGCAGCAGCTTTACCACAATGGGCCATATGCATGAACTCATTTTCCCATAGACACAGATGCCCACATGCATCAAAGTCAATTGCATTCGCAAACGGTGCGAATCGCAATTTTCGGCCGTTTGCGAATGCAATTGACTAATTTGGAATGCATCATGCATTTCGCAATTTTAGGAATCGTAACCATGTTGCGATTTCTAAAATTGCGACTGCATTTAAGAAATCGCAATTTCAGATTTCTTAAATGCAATGCATGATCATTTTTTATTTGCGAATTCGCAATTTGGAAGTGGTAAATTAGCATTAAGTTGAACTTCATGCTAATTTACCGAAAACTTTCAAATATGCACAAATTGCATTTTTGAAAGTTTTAATTTACACACACACATGCCCTTGGCGCATGTGTGTGTGTAAATTGCATTTAAAGTTACATTTCAGGGGTGCAGGGAGAGGTTCTTTGGACCCCCCCCCCTGCACCCTTGAAATTGCATTCACATTTTGCGAATCGCAATTTGAAATTCGCAAAATGTGAATGCCTTCCCATTCATTCCTATGGGCCTTTTGGCCCATAGGAATCAATGGGAAGGGTTTTCCTTAATTGCGAATCGCAAATTGTGAATCGCAATTAAGGAAAAATACTGAATCGCAAAAAGAAATGCGATTTGTTCATGCATTGCCGTTTGCGATTTCTAAATTGCGATTCCTTAATTTTCGCAACTTAGGAATCGGAAACGGGTGCAATGATGCATGTGGCTGACAATGGGCAAAACCCTTTGATGCATCTGGCCCAATGATTCCATCTTGAGTGGCCAGCATTTGTCATAATAGTCGTCCCTCAGTGAGGGATGTCTGCTTTGTAAGAAAATAAAGATCACTACCCAGAGTTTGTCCTGAACCATACATGTCGGACAAAAACCAAAGCTGCCTCACCATCAGAACATCAAATGTTTACCTATTACGGTTTAGAGTATGGTTTGGCACAATTACTGTTCACTTATGGTGCAGAGGAGGAGAGGCCTGTCCAGGGGTGCAAAGGAGAGGGGCAAAGAGGAGAGGCCTGTCCAGAGGAGGGGCAGAGGAGGACAGGCCTGTCCAGGGGTGCAGAGGAGGTGAGGCCTGTCCAGGGGTGCAGAGGAGGTGAGGCCTGTCCAGGGGTGCAGAGGAGGAGAGGACTGTCCAGAGGAGGGGCAGAGGAGGTGAGGCCTGTCCAGAGGAGGGGTAGAGGAGGAGAGGCCTGTCCAGGGGTGCAGAGGAGGCGAGGCCTGTCCAGAGGTACAAAGGAGCTGAGGCCTGTCCAGGATGTGCGGAGGAGGTGAGGCTGTCCCGGGGTGCGGAGGAGGTGAGGCCTGTCCAGGGGTGCAGAGGAGGTGAGGTCTGTCCAGGGGGGTGCAGAGGAGGTGAGCCCTGTCAAGGGGGTGCAGAGAAGGCGAGGCCTTTCCTGTCCAGAGGTATGCAGAGGAGGTGAGGCCTGTCTGGTGTGGGGGGGTGGCTCAGAGGAGGTGAGGCTGTCTAGGGAGTGTACAGGAGGTGAGGCCTGTCCAGGGGGTGAAGAAGAGACGAGGCCATTTCAGGGGGTGCAGAGGAGGTGAGGCCTGTCTGGTGTGAGGGGCTCTCAGAGGACGTGAGGCCTGTCCAGGGAGTGGAGAGGAGGTGACGCCTGTACAGGGGGTGAAGAGGTGGTGAGGCATGTCCAGGGGATGATGAGGAGGTGCGACGTGTCCAGAGGGGTGCAGAGGAGGTGAGGCCTGACTAGGGGGTGCAGAGGTGAGGCCTTTTCAGGGTTGCAGAGGAGGTGAGGCTTGTCCAAAGGGTGCAAAGGAGGTGAAGCATTTCCTTTAGGGGGAAGGGGTTGCAAAGGAGTTGAGGCCTGTCCAAGAGGTGCAGAGAAGGTGAGGCCTGTCCAAGGGGAGGAGAGAAGGTGAGGTCTGTCCTGGGGGAGCAGAGGAGGTGAGGCCTGTCCATGGCAAGCAGTGGAGGTGAAGCCTGTTCAGGGGGAGCAGAGGAGGTGAGGCCTGTCCATTGGTAGAAGAGGAGGTGAGGCCTGTCCTGAGGGCAGAGGAGGTGACTCTGTCTAGGGGGTGCTGAGTTGTTGAGGCCTGTCCAGGGGTGCAGAGGAGGTGAGGCCTGTCCTGGGGAGAAGAGGAGGTGAGCATGTCCAGGGGGAGAAGAAGAGGTGAGCCTGTCCAATGGGGTGCAGAGGAGGGGAGTCCTGTCCAAGGGGGTGCAGATGAGGTGAGGCCTGTCCAGGGGGTGCAGGTGAGGCCTGTTGTCAAGGGTTGTGTTTACTCACAGTGCCAACACTCCCAGGAGCAGAACGATGAGATTTTTCAAATTCCACCACTGGTTTGCCCACAGCCACCAACTGAAGAGTTAACTATTGGCCGTGTGAACCCAGCCAGGAGAAAGGGGTATGGGACAGAGAAGAGTCTGCCTGACCTTCTGGCTCTTCCACTCTACTTCTTCCTTTCTGCCGTACTCCATTTTATGCCTTTCTTACTCCCTCTCGATCTTCAAGCGTGAGTGGAAATCGCTGTAACAGAAACGCACACCATTAGTAATTTGATTTTTGAACTGTGTACCCCCCTGGACCTCTTCTGGCACTTTGATTCATACTAACTGGGTCACTCTCATGGACTTCTTTACTTTTTTCCTGCCCGCCATTTTGCTGCTGTACTCGGCCGCTTTTCTCTCGACCCTGACCCGCAATCTTGTCCATTCCCTCGTCCTTTAACCCTTTGTCCCTCGTTTCCCCTTTGACGATCCTCTGATTTGCCTTTTCTCCATTCCTTTGTATCCCTCCCACCCTTCCTTGGTGCTGTGACTACGTCTCCCCTCCTTAATGGAACTCTGCTCTCCTGGTTTTTTGGGTGTTGACCTGAGAAAATCTACTATTTGTATATTTATGTATATAGAGATAACTCTAACCACTAGTATATGTAGTAGACCTGTACTCTCTACCATTCCTATGTGACTCTTAGAGTATATCCATTTGTATCCCTTTCCTATGTATATAGAGATAACTCTAATCACTAGTATATGCAGTAGACCTTTGTACTCTCTACCATTCCTATGTGACTCTTAGAGTATATCCATTCGTATCCCTTCCCTATGTGTATAGAGATAACTCTAATCACTAGTATATGCAGAAGACCTTTGTACTCTCTAGCATTCCTATGTGACTCTTAGAGTATATCCATTTGTATCTCTTCCTTGAGTGACTTGCAACTTGTACGTTTGCAGTTTTTTCTGTGTTTATCTCTTCCGTGTGTGACTCTACATCTTGTACATTTGCAATTTTTTTCTGTGTATATCTTTTATGTAACTCATGCAATTCCAAGTCCTTATGTATCACTACTGGTTCTTATGTAAAGCGCTCTGACACCTTCGGGTAATGTTCGCGCTATATAAAATGGCATTAAATAAATAAATAAATAAATATATATATATATATATATATATATATATATATATATATATATATATATATATATGTCCTTACCGAGAGTGCCTGTGGCATTTGCTGCTCTTCTATTCTTTAATATAAGTACTTTATTCTTTGGTAACCTGCATTATAAACAACATTTTAGCACCCTTTAACTCTGTGAGTTAATTTATTCTTTTTCACTCATTCGTTCATTCACTCTCTGCCTTATTTTCTTATCTGAATTCTTCTTACTTCTCCCTTAGGAACCTTCTGGAGCCTCCGCTGCCAACCAAGCAACGAAGAAATCAGGAACTGAAGTATTCAATGGGTAAGTATTAATTCTTCTCTTTATATTTCTTTTTTCCTATTTACTTTAAATTGGTATTTCTCTCTAGTTCTAAATTACCGAACTAACAAACCGACGCACCGAAGCACTCTAACCTGCGCCTAAGCCTGGCATAAAACTGCACTATTTCCATCAAACTAGACTACAGAAAGAATGTGACTAATCTCTGAAAATCAGTTGGTGAAGTGCCTTGGTTCTAAAATGAACCGGCGCACTTCACAGCTGGTCTAGACCTCGCGCCTGTGTCCAGGAGCGCTGGACTAGACCGGCAATTTGCACCGCTGTCCTCCCTGTTGGTAGTACAGGGGAGAATGCCTGGTTCCACAGTATAATCACCCGCGACCTTTAGCGAGCAGGTGATCTTTGCAATGTCGGTTCAATGGCAGATACTGCGAGACAAAGAAGAGCTTTGATTCCTTTTTCCTGCATCCTGACACCTGTCCAGGGGGTGCAGAGGGGGTGAGGCCTGTACTGTGCTGAGGAGGTGAGACCTGTACAGGGGGTGCAGAGAAGTTGAGGCCTGTCCTGGGCTGGGGTTGCAGTGGCGGTACAGCCTATCCCGGAGGGATGCAGATGAGGTGAGGCCTGTCAAGCGGGTGCAGAGGAGGTGAGTCCTGTCCAGGGGAGTACAAGTAGTTGAGGCCTGTCCAGGGGAGTACAAGGAGTTGAGGCCTGTCCTGGGCTGGGGGTGCAGTGGAGTTGAGGCCTGTCCTGGGCCGGGGGTGCAGTGGAGCTGCAGCCTATCCAGGAGGGGTGCAGAGGAGGTGAGGCCTGTCCAAGGGGGTGCAGAGGAGGTGAGTCCTGTCCAAGGGGGTACAGAGGAGGTGAGGCCTGTCCAGGGGAGTACTAAGGAGTGAGGCCTGTCCTGGGTTGCGGTGCAGTGGAGGTGAGGCCTCTCCAGGGGTGCGGAGGTGTGAGGCCTGTCCAATCGGGTGCAGAGGAGGTGAGGCCTGTCCAGGGTGTGCAGAGGAGTTGAGGCCTGTCCAAGGGGTGCAGTGGAGGTGAGGCCTGTCCATGGGGGTGCAAAGGAGATGAGGTGTGTGAAGGGGACGCAGAGGAGGGGAGGCCTGTCCAAGGGGTGCAGAGGAGGTGAGGCCTGTCCAGGGTGTGCAGAGGAGTTGAGGCCTGTCCATGGGGGTGCAGAGGAGATGAGATGTGTGAAGGGGGCGCAGAGGAGGGGAGGCCTGTCGAAGGGATGCAGAGCAGGTGAGGCCTGTCCAGGGGAGTGCAGAGGAGGTGAGGCCTGTCCGGGGTGAAGATGAAGTGATGCCTGTCCAGGGGGTGCAGAGGAAGCGATGCCTGTCCAGGGGGTGCAAAGGAGGTGACACCTGTCCAGAGGGTGTGCAGGGGAAGTTGGGCCTGTCCTGAGAGGTGCAGAGGAAGTGAGGCCTTCCAGTGGGTGCAGAGGAGGTGAGGCATGTCCAGGGGGTACAGAGTAGGTAAAGCCTGTCTTGGGGGGGGGGTGCAGAAGAGGCGAGGCCTGTCTTGTCCTGGTGGGGGTGATGCAAAGGAGGTGAGGCCTATCCAGGGGTTACATTGGAGGTGAGGCCTGTCTAGGGGTTACAGTGGAGGTGAGTCCTGTCCAAGGGATTCAGAGGAGGTGTGGCCTGTCCAGGGGTGCAGAGGAGGTGAGGCCTGTCCAGGGGGTACAGAGGAGGTGAGTCCTGTCCAGGGGGTGCAGAGGAGGCGAATCCTGTCCAGGGGTGCAGAGGAGCTGAGGTCTGTCCAGGGGAATGCAGAGGAGGTGAAGCCTGTCCTGCGCGGGTAGGAGGAGAGGCCTGTCTTGTCCTAGTGGGGTGATTCAAAGGAGGTGAGTCCTGTCCTGTGCTGTTATGAAACCTGCCATGTTGGGGTAGGAGGAGAAGCCTGTCCTGGCTTGTCCTCTGGGTAGGAGGAGTGTGGAATGCCTCAGCCGCTGCTCTCACCACCCAGAGATACTCATTTCCAGACATATAATTTTATTTTAAGAGCTCATAATCCGAGTTTTTGAAAAGTACCCAGAGTTATTATTGAGCCCCAGATGGCTCATGACAAAGGCATGTTGTGATTCTATCTAGGACCCTAATTCGATATTCCCGATGTATGCCCTTATATGGTTATAACAAATAATATCCTTATACAGGCATAAGAATCATATCCACATTTAGTAATAGCCAATGCAGTCCAAATACGGCAAGGCTACTCCCCTAGACTCCTAGAAAGTACAACGCGTTCTTTAAACAAACCAAGCCTCCAGCAGCCCGGGAATTCCCCCTGCTTTTGTTTTGATTTGCACAAGAACTCCTGGAGTCCAGAAAGAACTGTTAGTTCTTAGTGACGTCTTATGTCCAACCTTACGTCAAACCCGGCACCTTTCAGGTATAAATATACCAACATTGCCTTAAGCAAACACACGGTGGTTTGGAGCAGAGCGGCTATCTACTTGCCCGACGCCCAGCTGATGCGAGAGCCGAAGGAAGCCGTCCCTCCCATTTGACGCACTGAGAGAGACGCTGTCTTTTCTCCTGCCGAGAAATTCCAGCTCCGGTGTTTCCAGTCACCCTTGCGGGTTGCTGGGAGATCGAGTCCTGAGAGAGAGATACAAGACCTCCTTCATTCTAGAACCAAGGTACGGAGCTGATTAAAACCTTAAGAGAATTCTTGATTCAGATTCTTGGCAAAAACCAACTTAACTTAAACTGCAACTTACTTACTCCTTCCCACGTATTAGGCTTAGGTCAGGTACACCGGGGTAGGCGTATCTTAGAAGCACCAGTTGAGTCCATTAGTCAATGTTTTTATGTATGTATATATTTTATCCGCTTTAAAGTATCATATGGCTAAGAAACCATATCAATGCTTTTACAGTATTATTTCATAATACTCCTTTTACTGTACGCACTTTACTTAATTATAAGTATTGCTATTGTGGCAATTCATTTCTCTTGCATGAGAAAGAAGACTGCTCAATAAATAACAACTTTTATTGAAAAAGCCCATCTCTCTATTTCTCTGCACTCTGGTGAAACTAAGCATGCACGATTGACTGAGTGAAATAGCTGTCTATTGTTTTCACACGTCTCTAGAGATATACTCTTTATTCTGAGGGAGCAAAGTTGTCATGTTTATGCGGTTGTCAGAAACTAATCCCTTCTTGTCTGATCAGGAAAGTTAACTCATTCCTGTTCACTCGAGAACGTTTCTAGTAACCTCTGAGCTAGCTGGCAAACCTAATTAAGTCTAACATAGTCAGTAGAGACCTAGAGGACCTCAGTCCTATGTCTAGACTGCTGTTTATGTTATTCAATGCGCAGAGCCTATTGGGAATATAGGAACTACACTACAGGCACACATGTCCATCAAGTATGGAGTTTATTTTTTAAACCACTGGCTTTAGTGAAGTAACGGATACTACAACCCCCAGAATGCACTTATGTATTATATGAAAGTACAGGCATGAATATTCGGGCAATCACTCTACGGAAATATTTGGTACCTCCTGGGGCATCGTGGCAGAGAAGAGTAGAACAGTTAATGTGCAAGGACTTTAAGACAGAGGGAGGAGGGAGACAGGGAGAGGGAGACAGAGGAAGGAGGGAGACAGAGGAAGGAGGGAGACAGAGAGAGGGAGACAGGGAGAGGGAGACAGAGGAAGAGGGAGACAGAGGAAGAGGGAGACAGAGGGAGAGAGAGACAGAGGGAGAGTGAGACAGAGGGAGAGTGAGACAGAGGGAGAGTGAGACAGAGGGAGAGTGAGACAGAGAGAGGTAGACAGAGAGAGGGAGGGAGAGGGAGACGGAGGGAGACAGAGGAAAGGAGACAGAGGAAAGGAGACAGAGGGAAGGAGACAGAGGGAAGGAGACAGAGGGAAGGGGACAGGGAAGGAGACAGAGGGTGACAGACAGAGGGAGGTTGAAAGAGGGTGACAGGCAGAGGGAGAAAGAGAGAGGGAGTTAGTCAGAGGGAGGGAGACAGAGGGAGGGAGGGAGACAGACAGAGACAGAGGGAGGGAGGAAGAGGGAGGGAGAGAGAGAGGGAGACAGTCAGAGTGAGGGCGAGAGAGCGTGAGAGAGAGAGGTGTGTGTGTGTGTGCTGGGTCTGGTGGCTCAGTGGACGAAAGTGTCCACTGCAGGGACCTGTGTTCAACATCATGGTCTCAGTTTTTTTTGCTTTAGACACGCCCCCCTCCCCCACTGCCCCCACCCCCACAGGTGCGGCCCTCGGCCACAAACCACACTATAAATTTGGCCCCCGCGAGAAAGTTTGTGAGTACCCATGATCTAGAAGAACTGAAATCAGGGGAAGAGGATAACGATTCTTTATTGTAATCTTGATCAAGGTACGATAATCTATACACATTCTCAGATCTCTGTCACGTTTCGGAATGAAAAATAATGGTGAAGAAACGGGGGACTATGATGGTCGTATGAACCTGTTTTCTCTGTATTTCTGAATGTAATCTTTAAGATGACGGTTTTCAGCTTCAGTAAGCACATAAATTCGGCTACAGGGAAGATTAGATACAGGTTCCAAATCGATTTTGCAGTCTACGACCGATGTGGGGGCAACTTCTTTGATTCCGATTCACTGAAAACTTCAGCAACTCTTGATGTTCTACCATAAGAGTCACAGTTTGAACCGCACACACCATCATCTTTTGCTCGCATAATAAAGCTGCTGGATTTCCATCTTGCTCAATCCGCTTTTCTCCGAAGCAATTCTCAAAACTATAACTTGAGTTAAACTTCACGGTTCGATCACTCCAGTTAATTGTTGGGTTGTGTTCAGTTAACCAAGGCAAACCCAGGAGGATTCCAAACTGTGGAGCATCAATCAAGTTAAATTGAATCTCTTCCTTTTGAACTTTTACAGAAACAAGTTCCGCAACTTCCGTGTGACTGGTTATTGGGCTGGAAGATGAATTTGTACCGTCAACAGACCTAACTGCCTCACTTCTCTTTTTAGGTAATGCCTTCAAACCTATTTTCGAGGCAAATTTGAGATCACAAAAGTTCCCCGTAGCACCGGAGTCCAGCATCATGGCCACTCCTGAAAGAACTCTGTCACGAAATCTTAGGGTCATCGTCAGAATGAGGTTTGGAGCGGAAGATTGTAGAGTATTGGCCACTTGATGCGAAATTGGAGTTGTATCCTTGTTAGCAACCACCAGCCAAACTCCTTCTACTGGTGGTGCAGAGAGTTTTCCTTCTTGAAGGTTTTTGGCTTCTTGGGACATTCCTTTACAAAATTTCCACTAATACCACAATAAAGACATAGATTATTCTGTTGACGCTTTTCTTTCTCTTCTTTGGAGAGGGGGCCTCTAATAGTTCCACTCATAGGTTCGACTCTATGTTCTCAATCACAAGATTTACCAACCTCTGCTCTGACCCGGTCAAAGCGTGGTACACTGGGCTGAAATTCACGTAATCTTTCACCCCTTCATTACGTTTGTCGATAGTCTATCTCTAAAACAAGATCAATCAAACCTGAAACTTCTGTAGGGCGATTTGGGATCAGTGACAAAGCATCCTTTAAGTCATCTTTCAAACCCCGATAGAACAAGACTGCCCTTTTGGCCTCCAGCCATTCAGTTTCTACAACAAGTTTGTTAAATTGGGCCAGTGAGGGACAAGCTCTCTATTCCCTTGCCTCAACTCCAGTCATTCATTATCCGTAGCCTGTGCCACCTTCCGACGATCAAAAAGTCGCAAAAACTCTTTCTTGAATTCCTCGAAGTTATATCAAATTGGTGAGTCTTGGGTGACCAGCGGCATTGACCACAGGCTGCGTCCCCATTGAGATACAACAAGATGAATGCTATCCGAGATTGTGTACTGGGAAGACAGTATGCCGACACAAGAAGTACAACGAGCACTGAGTTAAGAAAATGTGGGCCTTCATTTCAAATTTGATTACCTTATTTTCCTCTCTGACTGCTATTAACTCTTGATGAATCTCCTTAAGAATATTTCCTACATTTTTTTAAATCAAACTCTTCAGCCATTCTGCTCGGGCGAGTATTGACGAGGGCACTTCACTCTGTCAAGGGTCGTGGTTACTCACAGTGCCGACACTCCCAGGAGCAGAACGATGAGATTTTCCAAATCCCACCACTGGTTTTCCTCAGCCACCAACTGAAGAGTTAACTAGTGGCTGTGTAAACCCAGCCGGGGGAAAGGGGAATGGGACAGAGAAGAGACTGCCTGACCTTAGGGCTCTTCCACCCTTCTTCTTCCTTTCTGCCGTACTCCATTTTTTTTTTTTACTCCCTCTCTATCTTCAAGCATGAGTGGAAATCGCTGTAACAGAAAAGCACACCATTACTAATTTCCTTCAGTTCCTTCTCCACTTTCTTGCTCTCGCTCTCTCTATAATATATATATATATATTTCTTTATCCATAGTGCCTATGGCATTTGCTCCTCTTCTATTCTTTAATATGAGTATTTTATTCTTTGGTAACCTGCATTATAAACAACATTTTAGCACCCTTTAACTCTGTGAGTTAATTTATTCTTTTTCACTCATTCGTTCATTCATTCTCTGCCTTACTTTCTTATCTTCTGAATTTTTCTTACTTCTCACTTAAGAACCTTCTGGAGCCTCCGCTGTCAACCAAGCGACGAAGAAATCAGGAACTGAAGTATTCAATGGGTAAGTATTCTTCTCTTTATATTTCTTTTTTCTTATTTACTTTAAATTTGTATTTCTCTCTAGTTCTAAATTACCTAACTAACTAACCGACGTACTGAAGCGCTCTAACCTGCGCCTAAGCCTGGCACAAAACTGCACTATTTGTAAATGTAAATGTAAATGTAAATGTAGTATACTTGTAAAGCGCACAGCTGCCCCAGCAACGGGGCGTCCCGGCGCTGTATAACTCTGGGGAACCCGTCCTGGCTTTCCCTGTGGGATGGTCCCTGCTGGGAGTCCCCAAGGTGGAGCCAGGCATCCCCGGAATTGGTGGGGCCATTGTGGAGATTAGGCAAGCTAATGCCCAGAGTTGCCGAGTGGAACCCCTGATTAGAGTAAGCACTGAAGCGAGAATTATCAAGTCCGCTGACCACGGTCCACAACCCTGCCACGTCGGGAATTGAACCCTGGTCCCGGGCTGACTTCTGCTCTCAGACCTGCCGCCTCTAACCAGTGAGCCACACTACTCCAACTTTCCATCTAACTAGACTACATAAAGAACATGACTAATCTCTGAAAATCAGTTGGCGAAGTGCCTCGGTTCTAAAATCAACCGGCACACTTCACTGCTAGTCTAGACCTCGCGCCTGTGCCCAGGAGCTCAGGACTAGACTGGCAACTTGTACCACGGTCCTCCCTGTTGGTAGTACAGGGGAGAATGCCCGTTTCCACGCTATAATCACCCGCGACCTTTAGCGAGTGGGTTATCCTTGCAATGTCGGTTCAATGGCAGATACTGCGAGACAAAGAAGTGCTTTGATTCCTGTAGGAACTGGGGTCGCCAGTTCCCCGGGGGTAGCCTGGCACGAGCAGGTAGGCACACGAAAGCTTAGGTGTTAAGTGACTACACAGCACACACACACCGAGACAATAAAAGGCACGCAATGACTGACGTCACTCCAGTGTGTTTGGTTAAAAATCAAATAACTTTTTTATAAGATTAAGGTTCAGGAGTGGAAAATCACAGTATCAGTTACTCATCAAAGCATTTCATAGGAGGGGAGAAAAAGGAGCAGTTTAATATCCAATTTAACATGTTGCAATAACATTCCAAGAGACTTAGCATTTCATTAGTTAACAATGAACATTTCATGAAAGAATTAGCATGGACAACCAGCTCATCAGGCAAGGATGAGCAAATCCTGTAGCAAGTGTCCACAGGTCTTCAGGTAAGTAACCTGTTCAGTAGGCAAAACGACTAACTTTTCACCAAGTATGGGTGAACATTTCATTAAACTCCTTTGCAAGAGTAAAACATTTCCTTCAGCAGGAATAAGCAGTGCATTAAAGAATAAAACATTTCATTAAATGTCGAACATTTCCTTAGCCCGTGGTGAGCAGTACCTTAGATAACTGTAGACCTGGAGTCAACAACTTCCGTTGCAGGCCTAAACACTTTAGGGAAAATCAGGCAACCTCTCATTAGGTACAACCCAAACATTTCCTAATCAGGAGTAAATAGGTCATTAGAAAGAAAAAACATGTCCTCAATCAGAGGGACCACCTCATAAGGTAAACATGACCATTTCATCATCAATGCAGCACATTTCAATAATCATTCCCCTGCAAGAGTAAAGGGTGTGATTCTCTAACCGCCACAGCATAACGCAATAACCCTGTCAGGAAAGAAAATAGCGTTTCTCTACACAACAGTAAACATGTCAGTAGGTAACTGTAGGCTTCCTTTAGCCTCTCATTAACCTGGAATAAACCATGCCCCAGGTAAAAGGAACGTAGATACACTAGGCATCAAGAATCAACATTTCAGCACCCAAGAGTAATCCTGTTGGGAGGTAGAAGTTAGAACACTGGGGCAGAAAGAACAGTTAGTTCAGCATAGGAACGCCATGCATGGGGTGACCACTGCCTTCCGTAAGAATAAACCTTTTTACATGCACTCAGGAAGACCCAAGACATTAGAGGTCAGGCAACATCACATTAGGTAGGAATAACCTTCCATTAAATATAGCCCAGGGTATCAGCAGAGGTAAAACCTTTCAGTGGGTAAGGATAATCATTTCATTGGCCCCCTGTAGGCATTCAGGGGATGCAGCACTAGACAGGAGCCTCCCCCTTTCATGCAAGGTACAACATTCAATTAGCTGGGGTGGAGCATTTCATTCACCAGGTTAAACCCTGCATGAGGCTAAGAGTAAAACATTTCCTTAGGCAGGAGTAAAAACACACTGGCGCAGAAGGTATTCAAAATTCCATCATAACTCCCTAGTAATTCACTAGGTTTGAAGACATCAGCATTTCCATTCTATGAACAAGAACTGGGCAACATATCTCAATAACCATTCCCCTCGTCAGGGGTGAACTCCTCTAATAAGGTCAGGCCTCTACAACACTATCTCAGGGCTCTGGCCCAGTTCTTCTTCAGGTTGGGGCTAATTGGGGGCCAACAGGCCCAGTCACCAGTCTTCAATGGGGCTATTCCCCAATTCAGGGAGCCTTGTGAGGGCCAACGGGGCCCAATTTCAACTTTCCCCCGGGGAGGGGCAAACGCGGGGCCTTCTCCGGCCTCCCGCCTACCTCCCCGGGGATTACCTTCTTCCCTTTGGCCCCTTGCGTAGGCTCAGGGGGCTGGGGGAGGGCTCCGGCTCCTTTCGGAGCCCTCTCGTGAGGTCCGGCGTGGTGGGTGGCAGGAAGGGGCTCAGCTGCCCTTCCTCGGTTGATGCAGGCTATTCCCGGGCCTGGGGGGATGATGGGCCGATCAGAGGGGAGGCCTGCGCCACTCTGGCGCTCTTCTCGGGGCCTCCCTTCAGCCCCGATGTTTCTTTGGCTTCTGGTGTCTCTCTCCGGCTGGGAGCCAATCCAGACGCGGCTCCTGAAAGGTGTGGGGCTGGCCGCCACTCCCAGCGCGGCCGGCTAGGGGGGTGCGGCCAAAACGGCCAATGGAAGCGCGGTGGGGGCGGGGTCACTGACGCGCCCCGTCACGTGATGTGGGCAAAGGCTTCGGGGCCTGTCAGGCCTAGCGCGGCCTGAGAGGAATTTCGGCGGCCCTCTTCTCACACCGGGGGCCGCTGCAATGATCTCCTCAGCGGGGGCCTGTCACAGATAGACACCAGGCCACGGCGGTGATGCCAGTCGACAGCATTGACGGCGGCCCTCTCCTGGTACCGGGGGCCGCCGAGGGGGGATTGCTGATAATGTCGACACCTCAAGGCAGCGCCAGTGAGACTCCGGGCTGCGGCGGTGAGTGGGGAGGAGGCACTCGGGTCAGCTGCGCGTCGGGGCTAGCCACAGGCTTGGCAGAATCAGTGCTTGGGGGCAGTCTCCACGATAGCGCTGGCAGAGCGGGAATAGCGCCCAGGAGCTTCGTAGCGCTTTAAGGCAGTTTCAGCAATAGCGCTACAGGAGCAACACAGCACTTCAGGGCACAATCGACTGCAGAACCGCGGCACCTCTCAAGGGGGCACAGTAGGAGAGCGCTGGGTAGGCAGGGAAGGCTGTTTAGCTGTCCAGGCAATGCACAGTTCTAGCACTGGGAAGGGAGCGCTTATCAGTTTGGTCAGCAGCTCAAACAGGACAGGCCACACAGCAGTGGCAAATCAGCAAAGGGGGGTCCAGGACAGGGTTAAGGGGCGCCGATGCAGCACAATCCAGTACCTGGTTGATTCCCCAGCAGTCCTGTGGTAATTTGAAGGTCTTCTTTTTCTTGGCGCTTGATGGTTTTTGCGCCCTTGTAAATATCAGTTTCTTGTTTCTTGTTACTTGAAGGGGGGTTGAGTTGAGGGCTGCAGGCAGGCTTCCTCTGCAGGTCACTGTAGATGGTCCCTGGGGTTCCCCACTGCCGGGCCAGATCAGGGGCTAGTCTAGGACACCTCACTCAACTTAAGAGGCAGCACGTAAGCCCTGTCACTCTCAGTGGCATAAGTCCCTGACTAGGCCCTACCACCTAAATCTCCTGCGTGGGTTCCCCAGGTCAGTGATGCCCCAACTGACTGGAAAGTTTCCCTCCCTTTCCTTTTATAGGCCCAGGTCAGGTGACCACCCTCTAAGGCGGCAAAACTAAGCTCCGCCCCTATTCTAGAAGGTGCCAGGAGCTTCCCTACTCTAACTGTGGGCAGGCAAGGCAGTCTGGAATGGCAACAATGTTTGGGGTCCCTGCCAGCTAGTGGCAACTAGAATGCGCCTTAACAAGACCACGCTGCAGTAACAGGGGTCAGTGGCAGCCATGTTGAGGGTAGAGGGCACCTGCACCTAGCAGTGATTTTAATATTACACAGGGCATCTCAACTACACAGGGCCTATACAACTTTATTACGAGGGGGGACATCCAGAATTAGGGGGGCGAAAAGCAAACAATTTCTGGGAAAAGGGCCAAGTCCAACAATTCCTTTTTACTGCACCCTGACACCTGTTCAGGGGGTGCAGAAGAGGTGAGACCTGTACTGTGCTGAGGAGGTGAGACCTGTTCAGGGGGTGCAGAGGAGTTGAGGCCTGTCCTGGGCCGGGGGTGCAGTGGAGATGCAGCCGCCTATCCAGTAGGCCTGACCAAGGGGGTACAGAGGAGGTGAGTCCTGTCCAAGGAGGTGCAGAGGAGGAGAGGCCTGTCCAGGGGAGTACAAAGGAGTTGAGGCCTGTCCTGGGCTGGGGGTGCAGTGGAGGTGAGGCCTGTCCAAGCGGGTGCAGAGGAGGTGAGGCATGTCCAGGGTGTGCAGAGGAGTTGAGGCCTGTCCAAGGGGTGCAGAGGAAGTGAGGGCTGTTAATGGGGATGCAAAGGAGGTGAGGTGTGTGCAGGGGGTGCTGAGGTGGTGAGGCCTGTCCAAGGGGTGCAGAGGAGGTGAGGTCTGCCCAGGGTGTGCAGAGGAGTTGAGGCCTGTCCAGGGGGGTGCAGAGGAGGTGAGGTGTGTACAGGGGGCGCAGTTGATCGGATGCAGAGCAGGTGAGGCCTGTCCAGGGGATTGCAGAGGAGGTGAGGCTTGTCCAGGGGTGAAAATGAAGTGATGCCTGTCCAGGGGGTGCAGAGGAAGTGATGCCTGTCAAGGGGGTGCAGAGGAGGTGAAGCATGTCCAAGGGATGCAGAGGAGGTGAGGCCTGTCCAGGAGTGCAAATGAGGTGAGGCCTGTCCAGGGGTTACAGTGGAGGTGAGTCCTGTCTAAGGGGGTGCAGAGGAGGTGAGGCCTGTCCAGGGGGTGCAGAGGAGACAAATCCTGTCCAGGGGTGCAGAGGAGCTGAGGCCTGTCCAGGGGAATGCAGAAGAGGTAAAGCTTGTCCTGCGCGGGTAGGAGGAGATGCCTGTCTTGTCCTAGTGGGGTGATGCAAAGGTGGTGAGGCCTGTCCTGTGCTGTTATGAAACCTGCCATGTTGGGTTAGGAGGAGAGGCCTGTCCTGGCTTGTCCTCTAAGTAGGAGGAGTGTGGAATGCCTCAGCCGCTGCACTCACCGCCCAGAGATGCTCCTTTTCAGACATATGATTTTATTTTAAGAGCTCATAATCCGAGTTTTTGAAAAGTATCCGGAGTTATTATTCAGCCCTAAATGGCTCATGACAAAGGCACACATCTCCTGCAAGCATGGAGTTTATTTTTTAAACCACTGTCTATAGTGAAGTAACGGATACTACAACCCCTAGAATGCACTTATGTATTATATGAAAGTTCAGGCATAAATATTCGGGGGATCACTCTACAGAAATATTTGGTACCTATCTGGGCATCGTGGCAGAGAAGAATAGAACAGTTAATGTGCAAGGACTTTCATTCTCAACCTCTTTCTGCAGATTGTGAGTCCAGTGAGATCAGAGATAACGTGGATCTCTCTCAAGGAGATTTCACACAGTTTTATCTGTTTCAGGGAGAAATACAATGAAAAACTGGGGGTGCAATCTTGATTATCGCTGATTTCCTGCCCATAGCTGCAATTCTTGCATTCGGGGCAGAGTATAACACCTGAATTGCCGTTAAAAAGTTATCTCCAAAACCTGATCTGCGCATGGTTTCCCATAAATAGTGCCACTCTACGCGGTCAAACGCTTTCTCGGCGTCTAGTAATATTAAAGCTAACTCTCGATTTTCCGCTTGAGCAATATCAAAAAGAGTGATAACTTTATTGATATGTGTCACAGTGCCTCTATTGGGAATAAATCCATGCTGATTTAAGGATACTAGCGGAGTGATGACTTTAGAGATACGATTAGCCATAATTTTTTAATACAATTTACTATCGCAGTTAAGTAGGGAAATCAGGCGATATGAGCCCGGCATCTCTGGAGGCTTACCCTTTTTACTGAAAACGACGATATTAGCATCACTCCATGATATTGGTGCTCTGCCCAATGGTGCCGCCCTGAAAGTATCCAACATAATATGTTTTAATTGCTCAAAAAACACTTTGTAAACTTCCCCCGGTATGCAGTCTGGTCCTGCCGCCTTCCCATTCGCGAGACTTTTTACGGCCACTTCTAACTCTTCCAAGGTCACAGGGCTATCCAACCATTCCTTATCATACTCACTTACTTGTATGAAATCCCCTAAATCAAAGTCTAAATATACTCTATCTATTTTTTGTTGCGTATATAATTCCGTATAAAATTATTGAAAAATATTTAGAATTTTATCTGGATCCTGATGTACAATTCCCTGCTGATCCTGTAATTTAGCAACAGATTTTGATGTTGCCTGCACTTTTAAACGTAAAGCCAATGATCTCCCGATTGCCTCACCATATTCATGTAATTGTCATTTATGCACCAGATACTTTCTCGCGTTTTCCTTGTTCCAAACTCCCGATATCCTAGCCCGAGATCTGGCTACCATATCCTCAGCTTTACCTATATTCCCTTGGTTATCACATTTTTGAATTTCCTGTATTAAATTCTCCTCTGAGTTCTTTAGCGCCATATAAAAATCTTGTTTTTCCGCCCTTATATTCTTTTGACGATAATTGCCATAGCTTATCACCTCCCCTCTAAAACAGGCTTTAAATGATTCCCATATTATGTCAGTGCTGGCTGAACCCAGATTGAATTTGATAAATTCCGTTATCCAGTTTGACATATAGGACCTAAACTGTTCATCTAAACAAAGTTTTCTGTCAAAAGTAAAAGTTATACACCTATAAATAATCTTTAAAACAGGTATGTTTATAACAATTGGGGCATGATCAGATGTTTCTTTGGGAAATAATTCCACTTGAGCACCAGTTATTAGCGATAGAGGAGCAAAAAAATAATCTAATGGCGCCATATTCTTATGTGGAAACGAATAATAAGTATACCCAGGTGATGCAGGGTTCATGTTACTCCAGGTATCCACTAAACCATAATCTGTTATCATATTTATAGAGAGCTTTAAACACACGGGGTTTGCGACCTTTATAATGTTCTGGGCCTCCAGCTAACTCTGTGTTATTTAAATTAATATTCATATCACCACATTTTATCAGGGGTGTTACCCATGTTGCTAATTCCATATTCAGATTTTCTAACACCTCAGCTTCATCCACATTTGATCCGTAAATTGAACATATAGTAAAACCAAAGGAGTTAATTTTTAACTAAGCAATGGCCCATCTTCCCCATTTATCAGTTAAACTACGCATAGTTGTACATAATTATGGTTTCGCTAATATCATCACCCCCCGAGTCATGGAAGTCTGCTGAGATGCACATATTAGAGAATATCCTAAATCTCCTACTAAAGATCGATTGCCCCATGATAAATGTGTTTCCTGAAGACATAAAATATCTGGTTGTATATGACGAATTTCTGAAGCAACCCTGCGTCTTTTATTCAAATTGTTGAGACCAGACACGTTTAAGGAACATAATTTGATACTATGATCCATTAAACTTTCTCATAACATTCAAAACTGGAGTGCACCCTTTATATATTCTCTCAAAACTCCTTAAAAAAACTGTCCTTCTGTTGATAATATTTTCCCTCTTGTGCTGCTTCTTGTGCCTACCGAGGTTTTTATCCCTTTTATCCCCCATCGTGCTGCCCATCCTTCCAACCCCCGCCACCCTGAAAGCTCACCCCCCTCCCTTACTCCCCCGCCCCCCCCTTACCGAGGCTTTAGAACTTATGGTCCTTTGGATGTGAAGCCTCCCGTGGTCTCCTACCAAACCCCACAAGGATACAAATATCCGTGGAAAAAATTAATCACCAAAGTAAAAAATAGAGAAAGTGATATCTACAGTCCCATAACCATGAATAACCCATCAATACCAAGAAAGGGCTGTTCTACAATCCCATGAACCTAAATAGCCCATCTACCCTACACCACCTGCATAGCATGTAAGTATTCCTTTGCGGCAGCCAGATTAGTGAAATAACGAGTATTTTCTTTATGAACTACTTTAAGGTTAGCTGGATTCATTATATAGGCTTGCGCCCCCTTGCCCTGAAACTGTGTGACCAACTGGCATAGCTGCCATCGAATATCCATCGTATACTTACAAAAATCTGGCGTTGCAAAAAATTCAAAACCTTCCCCCATTCTTTTCTTATTGGGCCGAGTATTCATAAACACATCCTCCCTTGCAAGAAAACTGTTGAATGCTACAAGAAAAGGCCTAGGTCTAGTATCGGTTGCCCCAGGGTGTAAGCGAATATTAAAGGGATATCTGTGTGCCCTCTCTATTTCTCTATCCCAGTCCCACTTTGTTATTTCTGGAAAGGCATGTTTAAATAACTCTACTATAAATTTACGTGAATCTTGACCCTCTTTCCCTTCTGGGATCTGCATGAGTCTCAAATTATTGCGACGAGCGTGGTTTTCAAAGTCCGCCATTTTCCATTGTATGTCCTCCTTATGAGAGCTCAATAATTCTGTGGCTGTCTTCTGTTGGGCAAGTTCGTCTTCAATATTAGAAATCCTTGTTTCTGCTTCGGTAAATCTTTCCCCAAAGTCAGATTGCGATTTTACCAGACGCCTTATTGAATTCTGTAACTTGCGACACGAATTCTGTATTCTTTGACTATCTTGTTCAGTCTTATCCATATGCGATAGGATTGTTTGATAAATCGTATTCAGGGTAATGTCCTCCTCCGCCAATGCCGCTGTTTTGCCACTGTCAGCCCCCAATAGGGACTCCGTGCCTTCAGCTCTATACTCCGTCGATGATTGTCCCCTTTCCCGTATTGGTGCTGGGCTATCTTCTACAAAGTCTGTGGAGTCTTCTACTTCAAAATCACTATCATCAGCCATGTGCATATGTCTTGAATACTGCGCAGTTAAGTCATCGCACGATGAGGCCGACTCTTCAGAAAGGGAATAAAAGTCCCCAGACTCCCCATCTGTGGCAGATGATTGTAATGTAGATATTGATTGTGCTGACTGAATTTGTGCCTCATTTTGTATGTAATTGTTGTTCCTTGGGGACTGATTAATCCGGGATTGCCTTAGCACTGTACCTGCATCTGTAGTAACGACTGCAGCTGTGTGAATGATTGCAGGCATATCATGTTCTGTACCAACTTTGTCCAACAATGTTTCCTCATTTATGTACTCCTCTCCCCTCTTAGTCAGGGTCGTAGTCGCAGTCGTAGTCGCCACATGACTCTCCGATAAATCCCCCATCTTATCAGCGCAAACGTCGAAGGCAGCATTGTCTAACTCATTAATGCCGGCGTTCCCAACATTCTCACCGGTCTCATGACTCTCAGCGTTATCAGCACTAACGTTAGTTAGAGCACATACTGTAGCCGGGTTAGCTTTCCGGGCTTTTAATGTTTTCTTACGCTGATGATTCCCAGCTGCTTTTTTCTTTATCAGCTGCAGATTCTGACAATTCCTCCACCCTACAACTCGGACTCTGTAAAATCGCCGACTGGATGCAAAAAAAGTCCTAAAACTTAACGGCGAAAAAACCGAGTTAATCGTGTTGGGCAAAAATAAACAACTTTGGGGACCCCAACATTGGCCAACTGAAATGGGCACCCCCCCTACCCCGGTTACTCATGCTCGCAACCTGGGCGTCATTATTGACGACTCACTCAGTTTACATCAGCAAGCGGTAAAGACTTCAGCCACCTGCTTTGCCATATTAAAATGGCTAAAAAAGATCTGTTGGATGCTGCCTGAAAACACCAAGAAAACAGTTGTCAATGCCCTAATAACATCTAGGCTGGATTATAAGTAAAAGTAAAGTCCACATTTGTATAGCGCACAATCACCCGTAAGGGTCTCTAGGCGCTGGGGGCCGTCGGGAAGATTAAGCGAGCTATTGCCCAGAGTCACATGGTGCTGGGCTAACCTGCCGCCGGAGCCGGGGATCGAACCGTGGTCCCCAGATTCCAGCGTCAGTCGCCCTGGCCGCGGCGCCACACCTCTTCCACATTATGGCAACGTTTTGTACCTGGGGGCGAATAAAGCTACTGTCCGCAGGTTGCAATCAGTGCAAAATGCAGCAGCCAGACTACTCTGTAAAATTCCCATCTCTACTCCAACTACTAAATACATCAGGAAGTTACACTGGCTAAAAATTGAAAACCGAGTTAAATTCAAATCTCTATGTTTTATGCACAAGATCTCCACCAACACCGCTCCTAAATATCTGCAAAACCTGGTGCGCCCCTATCGTCCTTCCAGATCTCTTCGGTCTTCCACGGCAAATCATTTTGAAATTCCAAGGACCAGGCTGTCACGCATGGGTGGCAAGTCCTTCTCATTCCTAGGACCTTCTCTCTGGAACTCAATGCCACATACATTGCGGTCTGAGTCGAATTACATCAAATTCAGAAAAGCCCTAAAAACATGGCTCTTTAACATCTAGTTTTCTGTAACCGCATTGCTATTGGGATCTGCCGCACCGGGAAACCCTTTGTTGGGTAGCTGTGCGCATTACAAATGTAAACAAATAAAAAAAATAAAAAAAATTCTCTTCTCCTCAGCGGCAGTAAATATTTCAGGTATCGTTCTATTATCCGCCGTGTTTTTACTCTTACCGGCATCGTTCCTCTTCTCAGCAGCTGTGGTCTTGACGGACTTGCCGGTTTTATTACCATCCTCCGACCCGTTTTCCACACCAGAACCGGTACCGGTAGTGAGCACCTCCTGAGTCCGCTTTACTCGCGCTCCCTTCGGGGGCATACTTCGACCACCAAACTTGCCTCCAGTCTTCTGTGTCCCAGTAGCGATACTGCTCAGGCTCCGCAAACTACCTGCAGCTGCGCTGGTAACCGCCCACCATACGTAGCGGTATCTGATCGGCAGGACGCGAAACGCCGCAAAAATACCCAGCATCAGTGCACACTCCTCACTCTGTAGTACGCCGGGAATCAAACTGTAAGGGCTTTTCTTGCTCCTTAAATGTAATATTTGGCGTCCATTAACCTGATTATGCTCATCGGCCGAATTTCAGCATAAAGCTCTTGGCAAAAAATGCTTTCTCTGACGATCTCCCTGTGGAGAAGGCAGGAGAGGTCAGCTTACACGTCCACTCGCGCGGGCGCCATCTTGCCTCTCATTCCCTTACAAGAGGGACCCGGCAAGTGTGCCCATGCTCCCTGCTACTTTTTGCGTTGTTTATTAATCCTTTTTTAAATAGATTATCTAATAGCCCATCTATAAAGTCGTTCATTGTTCAAAATATACCGCATATAGGGGCCCATTATGATCGTGGTTTTCCCGCATCCTCCGGCCCGGCGGAAGCCACCGGCGGCCCGGAGGATGCGGGAAAACCGCAGCGGACCTACCAAAGACCCACCGCCACATTAGGATGGCTGGTGGGTCTTGGTTTCAGTCCGCCTCTTTTCCGCCACGGTCGGCTTACAACCGCGGCGGAAAAGCTCTAATATGGTGGCGGTGTCTCTCAGACACCGCCAGACATATTAGGATGGCTTCTAAAACATGCTTTTCCCCCGCGGATTCTCCACCGTGGAAAAGCATACGGATCTTCACTTTGGGGGCCCGTTGCGGGCCCCCTGGGTGAAGGTTGGGTGGGGGGTGCACATGGGGGGTACCCCCCTGCATTTACATGCAGAAAGCGGCAGGCACCGCGTGTTGCCTGCTGCTTTCTGCATGTAAATGCAATGCATACCTTTTTAACATTGCGGCGGGTGCAGCTTGAAGCCGCACCCGCCGCAATGTTAAATATAGAGGATGTGACCGCCAGGGTGGCGGTCACATTCTAATTGCACAGGAGGGAACGCCGCAGCACATGGGACGTTCCCTCCTACTCAAGGCTCGCAGACGGACGCAAGTCCGTCCGCGATCGTAATGAGCCCCATAGTGTTTGCCTACGCGGATGATATCGCGGTGGCAACGGTTAATCCAGGTGAGGCCTTAGTAGAGATTGAACGGCTGGCCTTTGAATTCAGGCTATGAAATAAACACTGCAAAGACTCAAGTTTTATGCACCCGTAATATTCAAATTAACGACCCTAGAGTTGTACCAGAAGTAACATACCTTGGTATTATAATCAAGACCTCTATGAAAGAAATAGTTGATACGAATTGGGCTAGTACATTACAACATATTAAGCAGTCGTTAGACAGGTGGGGACGATTACAATTAACGATAATTGGAAGAGGGAATATCATTAAAATGAGTATTTTATCAAAAGCTTTATATCTGTTTAGAGCAATACCTTTAGAGATTCCTTTAAACTATCTACAACAGTTGCAATCAATATGTGCGAGATTCCTTTGGGCCCCGGGGAAACCCAGACAGGCAATGAGACTAATGACACTTCCAGTTGATAGAGGCGGTCGTGCTATTCCCTATTTTTTGCTATATTTTTACGTATGTTTTCTACAAAGGTTGCGCATATTGCTGACTGGGGAGAGTGCAGAAGAAATGGCAGAAGCACCTTCTATTTTTTATTTACTTTTAGGGACCCATGCCAGATGTAGTTTATTTAAAGAACTCGAAGGTAATTATTATAAAAGAACACGTTTTAATGTCTTGGAATCAGCCTTCTCAGTGTGGAGGAGGGTTTCTAGGATGATAAAACTAGGGAGATTGACACATTACACACCACTTAATGCAGAGAAGATATTGCCCTCTGTTTTTTGGGACCGGGTGACAAGAGAATGGTCATACAGGGGGATAACAAAAATAGGGGATTTGTTCGAATTAGATGGCTCAATAGCAACTTATGAAAAGTTGATATTAAAATTTCAACTAACTAGAGCGTCCTTTTTCAAATATCTTCAACTCAGGGACTTTTTAACTCGAAGGCATATTCAATCAGGTGCCATTCCTATTGCCAGGCTATCCGAACTCGGAATAAAATTGGGTTCCTGTATAATGTGTTAATGGTTAATGATGATTTACAGAAACATAATCAGTACTGGCAGAGCCACTTAGGGGAACCCGGTCTTGTAGTAGAAGACGCATTAGCATTGTCTAAGGACGCGTTCCTATCGGCTAACTTGAAGGCTCAGTTTTTTAAGACTGTATATAGACTATATTACACCCCAGAGCAGATGATGAAATGGGGCTCAGAATATGATGGGAAATGCTTCCGATGTAAATCTGATAATGCTGATAGTATTCATATATTTTTTAGTTGTAGTAAATTATACCAATTTCTGATTAATATTGAAAAATTCCTTACTACGATTATTCAAACGAATGTGAAGATTTCTCCAGCATTCATGTTATTAGGAATTGGGGATAATGTGAAAAAGGGAACTGTGGTATATAAATATAGGTATTTTTTATTTGTTGCTATGACAGCAGCTCGCTTATGCATCGCCTCAGATTGGCTACAAGAGGAACCTCCTGTATTTGAATTTTGGCGAGCTAAATTGTATAACCTTTATGAATTAGAATGCAGGTTGTATGCTTTAAAGGGGGCAAAAAAAAGGGGACGTGGCAAGTTAATTTGGGGTGCAATCCATGAACATTTAGAGTTGTGATACGCTGAAATGTCAACTGTTAGTATAAATGGTGTTAAAAAATGGAATTATATGATTTGTGATACATATGCTTTGTTTGTGCTGATGGCTCGTCCCTACTGGGGAATAATAAAAATAAAAAAATAAAAAGAAAAACTGGGGGTGCAAGTCCAGCGCCCGAGGCTCTGGTGTCCTTGGATCACTGTGCTGGCCCATGCCTGGTTCTGCAAGAGAGGACGGACCGGGTGTTTAGTCTGACCTCACAAAGGGAGCGAGAGCTGGCTCAGTATCCTGGTCCACCAGGCTCCGGGCTCAGCATCCTGGTCCTCAACATACTTCGGCTAATGTCCTGGTCCTCGCCAGGCTCCGGGTCACATCCTGGTCCACCAGGCGCCGGCTCACGTCCTGGTCCTCACAAGGCCCTGGCTCACATCCTAGTCCCCCAGGTCCCAGCTCACGTCCTGGTCCTCACAAGACCCTGGCTCATGGCCTGGTCCTCACAAGGCTCTGGCTCACATCCTGGTCCCCACCAGGCCCCAGCTCACATCCTGGCCCTCACTAGACTCTGGCTCACATCCTGGTCTATAACAAGCCCTGCCCACATGCTAATGTTCACTAGACTCCGGCTCACCTCCTGGTCCCAACCAGGCCAAGTCAGAGAGGGAGATCAACTGGTTTTTGGCCACAATGCCACCTCAAACAGGAAGCAGACATCTGCAAATCAGCTTTAGACTCCTTCCAATAGGAGCATTCCAGCCTGAAGAGCCAATCCAGATCCTTTCTGAACCGGAACAGAAGCAACCCAAGACTGGTTTCAGCCTATCTGGGCCTCGACTGTAGGGTACAACTTTATTCCAGCGGTGTAGCGAGCACGGGACCCACTTTTAGGCCCTGACTTTAGGGTGCAGGTTGATTCCAGCGGTGCAGCAAGCACGGGACCACGTCTGAGCCCTGACTGTAGGATGTGGCTTGATTCCAGCGATTCGCGCAAGGGACCCGCATCTGGGCCCTGACTCTAGGGTGCAGCTTGATTTCAGCGCTGCAGCAAGCACGGTACCCACATCTATGCACACCTGTCGTATTTAGGAATAAGAGAAATGATGGGTGGAATGTTTGAGTTCATCGCAGGCTCTGGTAATTACTCTGGGACACATCTTGGCCAACCTTCTTGTTCTAGCTGTCCGTCGCACCTCAACGTGCAGCCATTCATAGTGTTTCACCCAACATTACTTCCAGATGTCTGCTACAGTAGTCACAGCAGTTCTACCTCTAATGATCAGCCTGTCTCTCTTCTCCTGATGTTCACCAAAGTAACTGAGGCCAGGGTGAACAAGCAGCTCACCAAATACCTTGAGTCCCACCCACTTCTGCACAAAGTCCATCCAGGGCTCCCACAGAGCTCTCTGCAGAAACCGTGCTGGCTAAAGCCACGTGGGATATTAGAGACATTATGTAAGGGGGTGGGGAGGTGGGGGCTCTGATCTAATTAGATCTGGCTGCAGCCTTTGACACCATCCCCCACTCCACTTTACTACAGAGATTGGGGATGGTTGGTCTTAAGGGAAAGTGCCTGCTTGGTTATTTTCTTCTTTGAAAGATCTGACCCAAGGGGTGGCATCAGCTAACTTCAGCCCCTCAGACGATCACCACAGGAGCCCCCCATGGAGAACCGGGCCTTATGGGCCGAGCGGCGCAGGGCACGCCTGTAATCTCCGGGTTCACCTGCCTTGTCGGACAGAGACAGGCGTAGAAAATCGAGTTTATTAGCTGCAGCTAAGCACAGTTGTCCAAGAAGTACACCAATGGTATGTTCTCAGGAGACTGCCACTTAATTCCATGGCGCACAATCTTTTATAGTACACATATTTACAATGCCTACTCCCAAAACATACAAAACTGACAAATAGGAAAAGTTTGAAAACAAGCTATCAAGTATCTTGAGCACACCCTTCTTTCAGACCCCATGTGCTCTCCTCCCCTTACGTTAATCAATACTAGTGCCCGTAATTACATTTGCAGGTGGTAGAACATATTCGCGTGCTTCAAAGGATAGTTGTGTAATAGGAGAATGCACGAAGAGCATAGCGAAGGCCAGTCAAATAAGATCAGATAAGAAAGAATGGTGGGACCCAAACAGTGGACTAAACAAGGATCAATCAGTCTAGACATGGATTAACAAACTGGGTCAGACCCTGACATCGGTTTCGTAAACAAGGACAAGGGGTTACTTTTTAACAGAAGAGACATGTAGCAGCTGAAAAAGCAAAAACACTGCGTTCGCCGTGCTGCCTGAGTGAGGCAACACAAAATGGCGCTGGACACAAAATGGCGGCTAAATATGAAGCGAAGTTGAAAACCACAGCACCTCAGACCCTCCTTTTGCCATTACTCAGGCAAAGCACAAAAAGACTCATGTTAGTCTGAGTCGATGTCAATGGTCATGAGGTGACTGAGCTGTTGCTGCAACATCATTTTAATGTTCTCTGTTTTCTGTGACACAGGCTTGGGAACACACAAGGTGGCACAAAGTCCACAGATGGCGGGGCCACACTGCAAACAAAGACAACAAGAAAAAATGATGGCTAAAATCATTCCAAGGAAAGTTAACACTTTCCATCCCCATGTGGACAGTAGTCCCCAAAACCATCCCATCGCAGACCAATCTCCTGTGTCCTGGCGAATAGACTCGGAAATTACATGTAACTTAGAAATGGCTTGTTATGCTGTAGGGGCATTATCAGGAATGTAAATGCAGCAACTAGACCCAATCAATTTACAGACTCCTCCTCTATCTGCAAGGACAATGTCTAAAACCATTCGGTTTTTGCAAAGTTATAGGACGATCCGCCTGAAGTTCGGATGTCAAATTACTCAAGGCTCTGGAAGTCACATTTATGGTAGCCTCGACAACGCGCTCTAGCTGTCTAATGTTTCTGCTATTGGCCATTGGACCCCAAACAGGAAGAAACCCTTTGATAAAGTCTCCTCCCTCTTGTCCAGCTGTGTCTTTAGAATCAATAACCCCTCTGCCATATCTCTTTCTGTGATGACCTGAAGGAGCAGTATATGTCGGGGAAAGAAGAAAAGCCACATAACATGTTTCTGAAAAATAGGTGGGAAGCCATGTGTAGGCTCTATCATGGCAAACAAAATATGTACCTTGATATGGTACCAGTGGTGAAGAAATCAAGGGTGTATAGATGTATGTATGGGAGCAAACACTCTTTTCCTGTTTGTTCTTAATGTTCTGACCATTTATCTGCAGACATAGGTTACCTTTATGAGGTATGGTCCAAATTGGCGAAGATCTTCTTTGTCTAGCCTTATCAGTGAGACTAGTAACGTAACGAGTCACATTCCAACCATCATATGCTCGTTTCTCATCAACGGGAATCTTACCAATGTCGGCAATTTTAGCCATTGTCACTGTTACCTTTATCAAAGGACTATGACTAAATATTGGATTTGATTCTGATATGCATTGGAAAACATAGCCAAATAAGCCCAAGCGGAACCTTCATAGGAAAATGGAAGGACTAAGTATGGCATCCCTTTCTCTGTGTTATGTGGCATGAGCCCACAAATCCAACAGTCAGTAGTGTTAACTACCAGTTGATGCTGATGTAACAACTGGATGAACGAATTGTTGAAGTATTCTGTCCTCCTAATTTGTTCATGATGTGGGAGTGTATAGAACTTATGCGGGGAAATAGTAGTAGGAAAAGGCAAAGAAACAGAAGTAGGAACAGGTGCTTGCTGCATAGTGTGGGCAATCCAACCCACACAAGCTAATAAAATACATAAACATACTAGAATACACAATGCTACGCCACATCGACTAAACAATAATTTCTTGTACTTATTTCTCTTTACAATCTTAATATTATTCCCTTCCACTTTATTATCCATTCTCTAAAGGCGTTGCTCACGGTAATCTTCCTGGATCACTTCGTTGTGGTTATTAGCCGTCCTATGACACTGCAAGTCCTGTTGACCTAGGTCACTATTCAGGTCACAGCCTAAGACTCATACCGTGTCCCTGCAACTTGATGGATAGTGAAAAGGAAATGTCTTTTAATTAAAAAAAAGGTATAAAAAAGAAAAACAAAGTTCAATTGTCTTTAGTCAACCTAGGTCTTAGGTTGTACCGTGTCTTGCCAGGTATCGTTTGGTCTCGAAACAAAGTCTCTGGGTTCATCGTATTCAGTCGCAAATGTGTTGGTACAGCTTCTTGCAACACGTCTTCATCTTCTTTCTCAGAATTTGTCCAGTCCAGGCGTGCACTACTGAAAGGTACAAATTGGGGTACTTTCTCACTCTCACTGTCACCAACGCCTTCTCGGACCCACTGGTCGTACGGTAAAGGCAAGGGTACCCTCTTAAAATACACGCCGTGGATCCAGTTTTTCTTCCCGGCGACCTTCACAGCTGTACGTGTAACAAGAAGCACTTGTCGCGGCGGCCCCCAACGAGGTTCCAAATTCTTTTTCCTCTGGAAATTCTTCAAACATACGAAATCTCCAGGTTGAATGGAATGGCCTGGATCTGAGGAAGCCTCCGGCAAAGCGTTTTGAACCTTTTTATGAATAACACGTAATTTAGTGGTGAGGTCATGCAAGTAATCAACCAACAATGGGTATGGAATATCGGAATACTTTTTAGGTCGAGGGACTCCCCAAACATTGGCTGGGCGCCCAAAAACGACCTCATAAGGACTAAGTCCTAAACGAGAGTGTACAGTTGTTCTTGTAGAGAAAAGTGCCAAAGGCAAGGCATCGGGCAAAGCAAGGCCCGTGCTGGCCTGAATCTTTGCTAATTTGAGCTTGAGAGTGCCATTATAACACTCTACCGAACCCGCTGACTGAGAGTGGTTTGCCGCATGGAATTTCTGTCTAATACCAAGACCCACACACACCTTCTGCATAATTTGGCCTACGAATTCACTTCCATTGTCACTCCAGACAATGCGCGGAAAACCAAACCTCTGGAAGAATTCCTTCAAGAGGACTTTGGCAGTGGACAAAGCAGTATTATCCTTTAAGGGGTAGGCCTCTATCCATCTGGAAAAGGCACAGACCACCACCAGAACATTCTTAAGGTTATTGGAACGTTCCATGTTAATGTAATCAATTTGTAATACCTCAAAAGGGTACGTAGGGGGAGCAAAATGACCTGCCGGATTTGGTGTTCCCTTTCCTGGATTATGCATTAAACAAATGATACAATGCTTCACCACATTCTCCGCACATTTGGGAATTCCTTCATTCTGCCATACTGGAGCCAGAAGCTTGCATATTCCTTTCACACTGATATGAGCTGGACCATGCGCCATAATAACTACAGGTAGTACATAAGCATCTGGTAACAACCAACGTTGGTGTTCTGACAATTCCGTCCAACACCCTGTTGCGTCCAACATTCCCGTACTTTCTCTCCACTTACTCAATTCTTTCTCAGTTGCTTCTTCTTCAATCATTTTCACACGTTTTACTGTGTCCTCACACATACCTCCTTCTCTGACCCATCTTGCAGGGCCTGCAACATACATGTGACTTTTAACATCTTTCGCTGTTTCTTTCGCCACCTCATCTGCAAAAGCATTCCCGCGACCCACATCATCAGTGATCCTTTTGTGTGCACTGCATTTCACAATCGCTATCTGAGTAGGCAAGGCAAGTGATTCGAGAAGGTCAGTTACCAACTGACCATGCTGTATTTTAGTCCCGTGGGAAGTAAAGAATCCTCTTTCCTTTCACAAACGACCGTAGCTATGAGCCACGCCAAAAGCGTATTGGCTATCAGTATAAACAGTCACTCTTTTTCATTTCGCCAACACACACGCTCTCGTTAGTGCAATCAACTCAGCGGCTTGTGCTGAATTCTGTGTAATGCGTGCAGTTTCTACTACGGTATGCAAGGTAGTAACAGCATAGGCTGCGGACGTCTCGCCATTAGGAAGCTTAAAACAAGACCCATCTACCCATAGGATCCCATCTGGATCCACGAGTGGCGTATCTTTTAAATCTATTCTGCCTTTAGCTTCCTCCTCTGTTTAAAGAAAACAATCATGCTGTTGTTGGGTATCTTTCTCTTCTGGAATGGGTAAAAATGTTGCTGGATTTAAGATATTACATCGCTTGATATGTATGTGACTAGCCAAGAGCGTCAACTCATACCTAGACAAACGAGCACTCGTAAGATGTTGCGTTTTTGTTCTATTCAAGAGAGTATCCACTGCATGTGGGACCATAACAACAAGAGTATGATCCAATACCAATCCAGCAGATTGACGAATGGAGATCGCTGCTGCTGCTGTTGCTCTGAGACAACTAGACAATGCCTTGGCTACTGGATCGAATATAGCCGAAAAATAGGCACATGGCTTTGTTTGTCTCAAAATTGTTGTGTCAAGACTGACAACGCACAACCCTCTCTTTCATGGACATAGAGTGTGAAAGGTTTACTATAATCTGGAGTACCCAACACAGGAGCGGAGCACAAAACAATACGTAAATCAGAAAAACGTTGCTGACATTAATCAGTCCAAGGATGAGGTTGGGGTGTATCTTTCAGAGTAAGTGCCAACAAAGGTTTAGCCAACAAAGTAAAATTTGGAATCCACTGTCTACAATAAGAGGTAATGCCCAGAAAGGCACGCACCTCCCTTTGTGTGGATGGTACAGACATTCGCGCAATTGCATGGATACGCTCTGGGGTCAATCGCCTTCCCTCCTTCGAAAAGAGTTGACCTAAATAGGTAACCTCTTGGCGGCAATATTGTAATTTAGAGGGTGACACCTTGTGGTGCAGATCAGACAAATGTCGCAAAAGCGAAACAGTCTCATCCTTACAAACATCCTCTGAATCGGCAGCCACTAACAGATCATCCACATATTGAATAAGAGTAGCACCTGGAGGCAAAGAAAAAGCATCAAGCTGGGATTTCAAAGCCTGACTATAAATAGAGGGACTCTCACAATAGCCTCGAGGTGCACGTTTAAATCGAAAACTTCGGCCTCCGAGAGAGAAACCAAAGAGATCCCTACTTTCCTCAGCAATAGAAATGCTACAGAAAGCATTTTTGAGATCAATAACTGTGAACCAAACAGCCGAAGCAGGAATCATTGTGAGAAAAGCAGTAATATCCGGAACAACAGGAAACTGAGGGACAACAATTTTGTTGACCTCTCGGAGATCAACCACAAAACGGTATACAGGAGGCTTAGAAGGATCAGTACGTTTCAGAACTGGCAGAACAGGGCTGTTGCAAACATTTCCTCTTGTTTCTTCAATAACACCCTTCTGAACTAAATTATAAACAATAGCCAAGAGAGCTCTTTCGCCATCGTTGGAAATCTTATACTGAGGAATGCGTGGTAATTTAACATCAGGCTTGACAGTAACCACGTAAGATGGAATTTGGAGCAGACCAACATCATTCGGACCTGTGGCCCAAAGAGTAGCAGGAAGTGAATGCAGTTCAAGTGGCAATTGATCTCTAGACAAATACATAGGAGAAACCAATTTATCTCCCAAAGTAAGATGTACACCAGAGGGGGAACAATACAATGTTGCATGTAGACGTTTTAACAAATCCAAACCCAACAAATTCTCACAGCAACCAGTTGTTAAAATGAGCGGAGCTTCCAAATCATAAGGACCAATGGAAATAGGCAAAGGACAAGAAACCGGATTGCGAACTGGGGCGCCAGAAAATCCTACAGAAACATTTTTTAAGCCAGACAAAGGTGCCCCACGGAGTTTGGAATGAATGATAGAACTTCTCATCGCACCAGTATCCAAAAGAAATGGCTCTGTAACACCCAATGCAACATCGTCAACATAAGGCCCATTCTGATCCACTGGACCTGATATCACTACCTTGCTTTGTCCATGGCTGTCCTATCTAGTATGAAAATCAGGATTGTCACTTTCGGTACAATAATCGTCATTGTAATATTGCGCAGACTGAGAACTCTGCTGATCGAAATAATTCCTAGTATTCTGAGGGGGAAAAGAACTCTGTCCCTGAGACAACGCACCTCGCCCTGTACCCCTAGGTACTGACTGAAAACCACCACGGCCTCGTGGCACTGGCAATCCACCATTACGCTGTAATAAAACCGGACAACTACTCTAAAAATGACCTTCTTCTTTACAATAGGCACATTGATTAGGACCCAACAATGTTCGCGGAACAAAGGGTGCAGGTTTCTGTAACAATCTTTGAAACTGTGGGGGCTGTTGTAATTGACGCTGAGCAGAAGGAGGGGGGTACGCTTGTTGCAACAGAACCTTTGTTTTGAACTCTTTAGTCTTTTTCTCCACTTTATCCTTTTCTTCCTTCTCCCTATTCTCGTAGTACTGAGCAGAAGCTAATATCTGGGCAGACGATGAAACAGCCCACAAACTCTCTGAGTCTTTCAATTTGTGCGATAATTCTGGCAGTAAATTAAAAACAAATGTATCCACAAATAATCGCTGTCCACCCTCGGTACTCATATCTGAACGATGAACGTTTCTTCGAAACGGGTAAAGAAATCGGAGACACTCTCATCTTTCTTTTGTTTACACGCAGCTAACTTATCCCAATTAACACGTACGGCAGGCAGCATCGTCTTCATTAAAGCTATTATTCTACCAGGCAATTCTGTGATCAAATCATCGGGTTTAGAACCACCTACTTGTGCTGTATCTGCAGCAGTTAAAGCAGCCCAATTACCACCTAAAGCATGGTCGTGGTCTTCCCTACGAATCCGAGCCCATAATGCTTGTGGGACTACATTTCCCATCAGCAAATCAATATCTGCTAAATTCATAATACACGCATCAACAGTCTGGGACAACTCCTTATAATACCCAGCAGGATTCTTACGAGGGTCCGGTAAAGACTGTTTAAGCGCCATAACTTCAGATCTTTTCCAAGGGACATGTACCCATATACGCTGGAAATGAGCTGGGACACCTGGAGCAGCACCTGCCTGTGGAACCGCATCCCTCCATATCGGGGGAACTTCTCGCATAGGATAGTGTTTCATTTTACGCCGAACCGCAGGATCAGGTTCGAGAGAAGCTTGAGAGAAAAAGGAAGACCTAAAAGTGACAAGTGTTTGGACGGCATCCTCTACATCGGAACCCACAATAAATCCTTTATCAAATTTATCCTGTATATCAAACAAACCCTGAGGAGGTAAATCCAAATCCATATCTACCCATGCTTTAACAAGAGTATTACACATGACATTAAAAACATATCTCTGTGTAGGCGCATTCCACTGAAGAAAGGTATCCAGGACATCACGCACGCTATACTGTGGACCACTCATGATCCAATTGCGAGCGAGAGAGTCTAACTTAAGTTGCTCATCAGAATCTGGAATTTGACTACAGGATTGTCTTCGGGACGAAACAGGAGTCATATTAAGGGACCCAAAGAAAGGTGACAAGAGACCAGAAACAGTATCAACTAATCGTTGACGAGCCTTAGGAGAATCCGACACTAGAACGGGAGACAACGTATTAAGTACAGTAGGAGAAGAGCTAGTTGCAAAAGAAACTGATCGTAGAGGAGACTGAGGTACAGAAGTCGGTGGCAAAGGAGGTGGAGGTGGAATTACTGGAAGAGGCAATTGTGGAAGAACCGGAACAATTGGTTGAGCAACTGGTTGCTGAACAACAGGTTGTAATAAGGGTGCATTAGCACCTAGTACATAAGGCAGAGGTAATCTCAACAAATGAGACATTAAGGGAACTTCGTCAAGATCCTTACTCTGTGGGGAAGTAGGCAACACAGGATAACATCTATCTATTGCCATACGATGCTGTCTTTCTGAAACTTCAATCATCTGATCAGTCTCATTATTCTTAAACTGTTGGGCAGCCTGTAAAATCGTCATATCTTGCGCTTACTTATCTTTTTTCGCCTGTTTAATTTCTTTCTGTTTGACTTCCTTGCGCTATAGGCGGAAAGAGTCAAACATTGCCGGCCGGGCTTTTCTCTTAAACTAAATATCTTCTAAATTATCTAATATGTCAGGCTCAAAGCTACCATTTTGTGGCCACTGCAAGACACCATCTTTCTTTGTGTATCGAATCCATGTTTCATAAGTGGGAGTTCCAACCAGAGGAATTGGACAAGAATCCTCTAGCCGGGAATCCCTATTACAGTCTAAACAGCAAAACGTCCTAAACTTACTAAGCCCAGGCATTTCGTAACGAACTGGACTGTTCACAAACTTCAAGGGGTTAAAATAATAATCACAACACAAACGTACTTACCCCTTGGCTTCGACAAGTGCACTAGTCGAATAACAAAAACAAAACAAAAGGGTGGGCGCTACCCACGAATACTTAACTAAATGTTTTCTCACGCCAGCAGATGTCCGTCTAACGTCTTGCGATACCAATCATCACCAGAGGGCCAAGGTAGGGCGACAGTCAGGGCAGCAGTCGTCAGCAGCCGTAGGAAAGGAGTAGCCGCGCTGAAAAAGACCTTCGGTCCACTTTGACATACAGGGATCGCTTACGTGGTTCGCGAATCCTCCAGAATTTTCTTGCGAAGCTCCTCACGACCCTCGGGCTGAACCACTACCACTGAAGTCGCCCCGCGTTGGGCGCCAGTTGGAGAACCGGGCCTTATGGGCCGAGCGGCGCAGGGCACGCCTGTAATCTCCGGGTTCACCTGCCTTTTCGGACAGAGACACGAGACACTCTGTTAGGCATAGAAAATCGAGTTTATTAGCTGCAGCTAAGCACAGTTGTCCAAGAAGTACACCAATGGTATGTTCTCAGGAGACTGCCACTTAATTCCGTGGCGCACAATCTTTTATAGTACACATATTTACAATGCCTACTCCCAAAACATATAAAACTGACAAATAGGAAAAGTTTGAAAACAAGCTATCAAGTATCTTGAGCACACCCTTCTTTCAGACCCCGTATGCTCTCCTCCCCTTACGTTAATCAATATTAGTGCCCGTAGTATAATTTGCAGGTGGTAGAACATATTCGCGTGCTTCAAAGGATAGTTGTGTAAGGAGAATACACGAAGAGAATAGCGAAGGCCAGTCAAATTAGATAAGGTAAGAAAGAATGGTGGGACCCAAACAGTGGACTAAACGAGGATCAATCAGTCTAGACATGGATTAACAAACTTGGTCAGACCCTGACATCGGTTTCGTAAACAAGGACAAGGGGTTACTTTTTAACAGAAGAGACATGTAGCAGCTGAAAAAGCAAAAACACTGCGTTCGCCATGCTGCCTGAGTGAGGCAACACAAAATGGCGGCTGGACACAAAATGGCAGCTAAATATGAAGCGAAGTCGAAAACCACAGAGCCTCACCCAGGGACTTGTTTTGAGCCACAATCTTTTCAATCTTTACTTGGCCCACTTGACCAGCCTGATCGAGTCATTCGATATCACCTCTACTCGAATATACACCAAGCATTAGATTAGAATTAAATACAGATAAAAGGCCCAGTAATTTCAGGAGCTGCCGCCAGGAAGTTGATGATTAGATGAGCTCAAATCCCTGATGCTGAAAAGTGAAAAAAACTGAAATAGTGGTATTTGGGTCCGGAGCCTCACGGCACATGGGTGGTGGCTAGTGTTGATCTCTGTCCACCCATTCCATCTGGTCATTAACCTGGGAGTTTGGGTGGATTCGCATCTGTCCTGAAAAGGATACTTTAAAATCACCTGCTCTACAGGATTCTGACTGGTGAAAGTTATCAGAAAAATACTTCCGTTCATCCCTGTTTCATCTAAGAAGGACCTGGTTCTAATTCTGATTCTATCGAGAAGGAATTTCTGCATCTCTTTATACGTATCGCCTTCATAGATTGCTGCTGCTACAAAAACAGCAGCTGGGTTGGTTCTGAGGATAAAAAAATCAACGTTGATTTCCAACAAACTGGTCAAATTGCACCGGCTTCCTGTCCTGAAAAGATGTCAATTTAAAGCACTTTATGTCATAAACACTCTACAATCAGGGGTTCATTCTTATTTGTCCTTTCATTTTCCCTGGCATCAGCTTGCCAAGTGGTGAGATACCACCATGCTTTTCTGGGTAAAGTCTCTAAGTTTAGCAAAATCAGAATAGATGGCTGCTCTCTGCCTGTGGTGACTGCAGGTACCTGGAATGGAATGCCGTCCCACCTGCCCTGTGCACCCAAGAAAACATGAGTTCGTTCAGGAAATAAATCAAACCCTTTCTGCTTGTGTTCAGGGGCTGTGGGATTTTGATACTTATGTGCTCATATTAGCGCCAGGACACTTCTTTTCTGAACTAGCTGTGCAGCGCTATATAAATTGGCTCTCATATCCCGTCATAAGCCATCGCTCTCTGGGCCACAGATTGTTGCCGCTATAGACGCCCTAGGAGGAGGAAAGGCACCGGGATATGAAGGTCTGGTGTCGAGTTTTACAAACAAATACCAGCTGCATACCTGCTGGAGGTGTATGCTGAGGCATTGAAGGGCGGTGTGTCGCTGGCGTCTATAAGTGATGCAATCATATCGGTGCCCCCTAAGCCTGGAAAGACCCTGTAAGTGTACCTCTTATCGCCCTTTGCCACTGCGTAACAGTGATAATAAATTCCTGCCTGAGGTGATGCGACTCGGCAATCCCTCCTACTAGAGAAAATAGTCTCCACTGTACAGTCGGGATTTGTCCCACATAAATCCACAGCGGTTCATCTACGGGCTGTGAGAAAGTGAGTTTCTGTTGCAGTACCCCCCCACTTATTACCTGATACCTGATGCACTTTTCCTTGGTGTGCTCTGGGTCCCTGCCAATCAGGTGCCCAGGGCCTGTGTTCCTTCCCTGAAAACTGTACTAAAGCCTAAACCCAATTGGCATCTCTGGCCACATGTCAGCCCCTAGTAAATGGTACTCTAGGTACCCATGGCATTGTGACCAGAGAAGACCGCTAAGGGCTGCAGCACTTATTGTGCCACCCTTAGAGGCCCTGTACCCTGACACACACACACTGCGTTTGCAGGCTGAGTGTCCTGGTGCAAAACTAAACAAAGAGTCAACATGGCACACATCCCTGTGTGCCATGCCCACACACCCACTGCCCTGGCATACATCAGCCACCCCTCTACTGGGGGCCCTATGCCAATGGTGTGGGCACAGGTACATGAGCCCTATGCCCCTACAGTACCCAGAGCCATTCCTGGGCACTGTAAGTGTAGTGATGCCATTAAGAGTATATGGTGCTGGGAGGTTGTCATTACGAACTCCACAGCACCATAATGGCTACACTGAAGACTGACAAGTTTGATATCAAACTTCTCAGCACATTAAACCCAAACTGATGCCAGTGTGGGATTTAATGTCAAATCCGTGGGGCCTGACAGCCCTTGCAGGGTATGTGCAACTTCATGCCCAGTGGTTACTTCAGTCTGTCATTTGCATGTTTTCATGGACTCAACAATGCATTGCACTGTATTTGTTTTTCTCTGAGACCAATAAAACAAATTTAAACCTAAAATGCACTACAGAGGGCATCTTAGAGATGCCCCCTGAAACCTAACCTACAATCCACGTCTTGTCTGACAGGCTGCCTAGGCTGCCACACAGCAGACATGTTGCTGGACCCCTGGGTGGAGAGCCCCCGCTCTCCTGGGCCTGCAACAATGCACATCCTGGGACGAGGTACCAAGCCTCCTCCCCCAGGATGGGCAGGGGAAGCTTCAAAGGCATTCCGCCTTTGTGTGCTTCTTCAGACCACTTGATGTACTGAGCAACTGGCCCCCACCAGTTCTAACCCACACTCTGGCGGGAAGACTGGTGGGAAACCCTACGTCAGGAACAGGGGTGTGCCAGCCTGTGCCAACTCCACCCCTCAGGTGGGAGAGGAGAGGTGATGCATGACCCCGGGCTCCGGCCATCTTGAAGATGGGGAGACCTGCCCAATCACAGCTAGGCTCCTGCCCCCCTCCCACAGGAGAGGAGCAGGCTAGTGGATGTACCCACCCCAGGACAGCGACCCATTGGTCCCTGCCCTTGCCCTACTTGTAATGCCCTTAAATGTAGTATTTAGGGTCACCCTGAACCTTTCTTCCCCAGATCCAGATTATGAAACAAAAAAGAAGAACAAGAAACAAGAAGACCTGCCGTGCAGCTGCTAAAAAGAGGAAGACACCAACTGATTTGACCCAGCCTTACCGGCCTGTCGACCCTCGAACCTGCTCCTGCTAAACCTCGGCGTCTCCAGTGGTCAGGAACCTCAAAAACCCCAGAGGACCTGACTGCCTTGTGACTCTGACTACCTGGGTCTCCCACGAGCCGTGGTACTGCTCAAAGCAAGTAACAAGCCCTGGCATCAGCCCGGAATCGCGAACCCTGCATACTCTGCACCCGCCAAGCCTGGCCTGTGCTGGAGTGAACTAAGACCCTGAGGACGTCCCCCCGACGATTCTGACTTGAATCCAGTGCCCAAGGACCCTCCTCGACGACCCAGACGACGCCTGCAGCCTCAGGACAAAGGACCCCTCTGGCCGAAACCAGCAGGTGGTAAGATTCCCAGACCTCAAAAGACACCCCTGCCCCCGGTGCCCCACGGCCCCCTATGCCCAATTTCTGGGTGCTTACCTATCCTCCAAGATCCCAACTTACTCCTCCAAGTGATGGTCGCTCCAGAAGAACCTCCGTCCCTGAGCCTGCAGCCTTTGTTCCCTTTTCAAGATCTCCCTTGAATAACATTGAGCGCCCGACGGCCCAAAAGCTCCCTGCAACCAGCCGCCCGAGTGCCCCTGGCAGTGCAACCTTTGTCCCTATCTACTTCCCCATTTGTCCTGAGCAAGTAACCCAGAGCCCCGCTTCCACAACCGCGTGGCCTGCTAGCCAGCAGCTACCAACCGAAGGCCCCCTGCCTCTCATGGGATAACATTGAGTCTAACTACCTCTGCACCCGGCTGCCCCTGTGCCGCTGAGGGTGTACCAACTGTACCTACCTGACCCTGGGGGACCCCTGAGTCTATGCCCAGAATCTTAACTTCACCAGTCGAGTACTCACCTGAAAACCGATAACTCACTTTCCTTCTATTGGATAACATTGACTGGTTTGACTCGAAAGATTTTCTAAGTGTGAAGTTTTGAAACTTTAAAATATTCATCTAAAATCAGCCGAATAACGAATTCCGAAGTACTCACCTGTGATCAGGAGAGAAGCCAGTAGTGTACCTTTTAGCCCAGTACTGAACCGCAAAAGTAATACTAACCGTGTTTACTAGTAACCTGAATTTTCTTCCATAGGAAACCATTGACTGTTTTTCTCTGAAATTTCTTCTGTCTACTTTTGAAAATTACAAATATTCCTTAAAAATCGTACCAAATACTGAAACGTAATTACTTCCCTGTCTTAGGTAGAGACCCGAATACTGAACTTAGGAGTACAGTCCTGGATTACAAAAGTAACAAGAACCTACTTTACCTGTGACTAGAAGGTTAGAATCTGCTCTAAGATGAAGTGGTAGAGTATTCCATATTTTTGGGGCTTTATATGCGAAGGAACAACCTCCGGCCCTCGCTCTATGAATTCTTGGGATTTGGGCTAGAAAAGCATGTGAAGATCGTAGAACTTTGGTGGGTTCATCTGGTGATACCAGCGGGTGATTGATCTCTGGACCTGATTTCCAGTACGCCTGATGTGCAATGCACAGAGATTTAAACTTGACTCTCTCCCTGATGGGGAGCCAGTGTAATGATCTTAGACCAGTTTTTATTGAAGTTCTCCGGGGGGTGCCAAGTAAGGTGCGAGCAGCACAATTCTGAGTGCGTTGTAATTTTTGTAGGGTGTATTCCGGCACCCCAAGGTACAGAGCATTGTTAAAGTCTAGACGGGATTGAATTAAGCCCTGAATAACTATCTGTCTTGCCTCAAAGGGGAGAAGTGGTAGGATTTTCTTTACCATCCTTAGGAGGCCAAAACAGGTCGCAGAGACTTTAGTTGCCTGCATGTCGAAGGTCAACGATTTGTCTATCCACACCCCCAGGCTTTTGATGTTGTCTCTAGGGGTGGGAGCTGTGCCCATGCTCAGAGGCCATGACATCTCCAAGGTGGAAAGAGTTGGAGGGCCTAGAAGCATCAGCTCAGTTTTATCATCATTGAGCTTCAGACATGATTTAGTCATCCAGCTCTTGACAGGTTGTTAGGTTGGACTGCGGTAGTGGGGTACTCCTTTGTGCAAGAGAGACCACTAGCTGGGTATCGTCCGCATAGGTGATGATGTTCATACCATGCAGACGTACTATTCCAGCCAGCGGTCTCATATAGGCGTTAAAGAGCGTAGGGCTCAATGAAGAGCCCTGCGGAACCCCACATCCCAGAGGCTTCTTCGAGGAGACCGATGTGCCTTCAAAGACCTGGAAGGTTCGGTCTGATAGAAAAGACCTGAACCACTCCAGGGCTTCTCCCAAAATTCCCATATCGAGGAGGCGGTCCAGAAGTATTTTATGGTTGACCGTATCGAAGGCGGCACTCAGGTCAAGGAGGATCACTGCCACTGACCCTCCCTGATCGAGTATCCGCCTAGTCTCTTCTGTCACTGCCAACAGGGCTGTCTCCGTGCCGTGTTTTGGGCGAAAGCCAATCTGGGAGGTGTCGAGCAGATGGTTATGCTCGAAGAACTGGGTTACACTGATGTTGATGTGTTTCTCTAAGATCTTGGTAGCCCAAGGAAGCAATGATATCGGGCGATAGTTATTAAAATTAGTTGGGTCAAGGGTGTTTTTTTTAACAATGCTCGGACCATGGCTTGTTTCCAGGACTGTGGAACTATCTTACTCGTAATGGAAGAATTCAACAGCTCCATTAGATTGGGAAGAATGACTTTGTTAACTTGGGTCAACATCTAAGGGGGGGCAGGGTCACAATGTAAGTCTGATTTGATTTGGTTAATCAAGGTCTCAAGGGTGTCAAGGTGCAGCATTGGGAAGTGGTCCAGAGAGTTGTTATGGAGGGAGACCGCTGATGTAATCGATGGATTAGGTTTTTGCAAAGACAAATCAGTTTCTGGGTCAGAGAAGGAGAGATAGATTGTGTTTACTTTTAGAAAAAAGGCATTGGCCAGTTCCTCGCAACGAGAGGATGAGTTGTCATCAGCTGATAACGGTGATGGCAACCTGGTCAGTGTTTTCACAATCTGATAAATTTCTTTAGGCTTAGATTTTGCCAGTTTAATCTTTTCCGTATAATGTATGGATTGTTTATCTCTGATTTCGTTTTTGTAGTTCCTAATTGCTTCTCTGTAGGTCGCTTTATCCGTAGGCTCATAGGATAGGCACCACTTCCTCTCTAGTCTTTTACAGAGGCGTTTTTTTCCCCTTAGATCTTCTGAGTACCAAGGGGCGGTTTTTTGTTTCCTTCTAGCACCGGAGGTTCGATAGGGAAGTACAGAGTCCAAGGAGCTTGTTATCCAGTTGTTAAACAGCTCATTGTTAGCGCAAGGATCAAGAGAGAGTGACGGATTAGTGGCAGTAAGATTGCTCATCCATTCGTCTGTTTTGATCTTTGACCAATTTCGGGTGGTACGAGAAAGGGGGATAGAAGGTAACATTTTGGGAATGGACCAAGTTAAGGAAATTAAAAAATGAACAGTCCAAGGAAGATGGCTAATATTGCCAACCTTTAGAGTTTTGCTATTGCTAAATCCTGGGTCTAAAAGATGACCCTTGTTGTGTGTAGGTCCTGGCACCAATTGATCTAGTTGCATAGCAGCTAAACTGGTTGTGACTCCCATGGCAGTGGTGTCTAGCAAGTTATCAAAATGAATGTTAAAATCTCCTAGTAAGGTAAAATTAGAGGGGCAGGTGACTAATTCAGTCAAAACCTCCTGGTTTTTATGGGACCAGGAGGACGGTAAATAAGGATGCCAGCGAAGCTATTGTTAGGTGTAAATTCAATGACAAAAGGGAAACTTTCACAGTCCGCAATAGATTCCGTTAGGCAGCGACATGTGTAAATGTCTTTATAAATGATAGCCAGCCCTCCACCTTTGCCTTGTGGTCGATCTAACCGGGCTATCTGATAGCCAGGAATGAGGGCTTGCACTATATCAGGCTGGGAATATTGGGTAAGCCAGGTGTCAGTTAAAAATGCCACATCCGGCATATGTTCCTCTAACAACAGCGACATCTCCAGACTATGCTTGGCCAGAGATCGACAGTTAAGGAGAAACATTTGGTAGTCCTTAGAATCCAATTGGGTGAGGTGGTCAATTAGCTCAAGTTTACAGTGAGGACATACATGGGGGGTTTCTAGAGGGGGGACGTGATGAAGGCAGCCATTGGGAATGGGAGGACAGGATCGAAGTAGAAAGTCCTTATTATAAGCTAGCCTTTGTGGTTGGGGGCAACCAGGGGGGGTGGCCCCTGGTCCCGGTCGGGCGCAGACGGGCTTGCCTTTGGCGTGCCGCCGGCGCGCCCGCTGCGCCCGCCTGCTGCGCGGACGAGATGACATAGGGAATTTATAGGGTGTTTAGGAGGGTGGGAGGCGTCCTGCTGCTAGAGTGTAAATCCCTTACCCCTCTCAATATGGCGGCTCTCAGTGGCGGTAAGCCCTATTTCTATCTCTCTGCGCCAGCTCCTACTCGGCTGCGCAGGAATCGGTAAAGGCGATTTTCTGGCTAACAAGTGATCTAAAAGTTCTAACAAGTAAGTACTCTACTTGAGAACATGCGGCGATTTAAAATATCGTGATGACAGTAATGTGGAAAATAAAAGTAGCAAGGTAGCTGAGAGAACCCCCGGCTTCCGCCTCAGGGGAGAGAAAAAACAGCACGGTAGCAATCAGCGCGCTGTTAGGAATGACAGGATTTAAATACTGCGGGAGGGCGGGACATGAAGTAGGCTGATGCCGATAAGGCACTTGACTCCCTGGAGTAGCCTTTTATGATAGAAACGTTTAGGCGGCTTGGTATGTCAGGGAGTTTGAGATCTCGTATGAAGCTGCTGGACACACAGCCCGTGGCCTGCATGTACGTAAATGGGCTCAACTCCGATGCCGTTCAGATCGCCTGGGGCACTGGGCTTAGTGTTATAATTTCTGATGTCTTTGTCTCAAACTGGAGGGTCGCAAATCCTGGTTGGTGCACTATGAATAGTGACTTGTATATTTTTACTGTGCTGCCACCACACAGGCAAACTGACCCAGGAGTTACAAGTTAGCCGTGGCGGCTACAGGCCATTGCTTACATTGATGGCCCCACCCAGCTCTCTGGCCCTCTGGCCATGCCCTTTTGAGAAGCTGGTGACCCCAGTGCTTCTTCGAACAGTTCTTTTATCGTGGCTCTCCATTTTACGCGACCAACTCTCCCCCCAATGGCCTCCTCAAATGGTGCGATGTTTGGGTGACATTCGTTCCGCGAAGTCCTGAAGCGTTCATAAAGCACAAGCCCGAAACCCATCAGCCTATATCTTTCAGGATCAAGACCTAACGAAAAGAACAAACGCAGAATTCAAATGTTTTGATAGAACAATGTCATAGTCACAGTTTGATGCACTGTAGTCGTTCGCCGTATTAGCAGGTCTTTTGTAATTAGGCGCTCCTACCTGGAGACGGTTGTTATGTGGTCACTATTAATAAGGGGTTATTGTCCGCCATTGCAGATACACTGTCTACCTTGATACTTCGGCTTTTCCTTAACCTTTGTGTTGTTCTAAAAGTACCAGTAACCTTTATAAGGCAAGTCGGTAAGCTTTATAATGTTGTCTATCAGTTGTCGCTTTATTCCCTTCTTGTAAAATATGCAAACCAAACTTGAAATAAGTACACTTTGCTGTGAGAATAGCTATTGTTGCCACTGATTTCTTTTATTGCAGCACAGCAATGCCTCTATTATGAATCGAACATTGATTATTCAAATTGTATTGATTTAATTCCAGAGTGATTTTTGGACCATTAAGGCGATAAATAATACATTGACCTCATATTTGTGTTGAATCAGTTTATCCTGTTAGAGTCCTGTCCTTTGTCGTCGTTTTCTAGTGAGCGGCCAAGGCTCTAGAGGATCATAGGGCTCTGCCCCTCCTTTTGCTTCGATAGGTCAACTTGAATATGAGAAATATGGAAAGGTAGAAATGCCGCATCACCTGTGGATAACTGACACCTCCTCCCGCTCTTCCAAATACCATCCGGTCACAAATGGCATCCTGGGCCCCAAAAGGACAACGTCATGCCAGATGCCATGTAATGTTGGAAAAGGGGGGAAAACGAGTAATAGGCGCATATCTGCTGCGGGGATATGTCAGGTAAATTATTGGTTGTGATGGATTCTCTATAAGTACTAAGTGACTGATCTCATTGAATATTAAATTATATGAATCAACGTTTGTTTGCCTGATCTGCGCTTATAATGTAAAGGATGGGCCTTACATTGAACCCCTCGTTCTGTTTTACACAAAAGCCCCGGATGGAGCTGCATCTTACAGAACTTTATCTACTTTAGGAAGAACTAAAGACTTGCTTTTTAAAGTTGTCTTCCAGGGCCAGAACCAGGCTCTGTAAGCGGCACTAGTTTCAGGGATATGGACAGATGTTATGGCGATAGGCAACCCCCCTCAACCCACAATAATGTTCCAATCTTCCAGGTTAGAAGGAACCAGAAATGCTTGAACCAAGGGAGCTGTTGAAAGTGTCAAAGGTGGCTTATGAACAGCGAGTAAAGACAGGAGTTGGCATTTGAGATGATCTTAAGTGAATCGGAAAGAATGAGAAGAAGTGTGTGAATGGAGTTGCTTTTGTTGTATGCTTCATGAAGAGTTACTGGAAATTCTGCAGCCCAGCCTGATCCAGCTCTTTTTGTAAACTCTATTGTTGTTTAAATGAAATCTTGACCATATGCGTCTATCTTAAGCAAAACCTCAAGCACTTGGGTGCTCCGTGAGCGCCCTTACTTTGCTAAGTTACTCTGTAAACACTGGTAAATCACCTCTTTTTCAGACATTAATAAGATGTCACCTGATCAACAGAACCTTTAGTTAAATATCTGTGTATGATGAAATATTTCTTGCTAATTTTTAAAGGCGGTAAAGAAGAAGAGGGAGATATACTAATATGTTGTGCCGTATTTGCATCACAAAAGTGGCACAAAAAAGCGCAAAATCTTTTTTTCCTAATTTACTTTCCAGCGCTAAACTTTTTTAGCGCTGGAAATAATGTAAAAGTAATGTGAAGCAGCGCATAGCACTGCTTCGCGTTACTTTGCACCATGGGGGCCTGCCAAAGGGGGTGCATGGGCATTCCCGTGCAACCACCCAAGATTTCTCATGCTAAACCCATTTTACCAAATTCAGTAGATTGGGTTTAGCGTGAGAAAACTGCACCATTTTAAACTAGACACAAGGAAGGAGAAATTATTTAATTTCTCCTTCCTTTTCTGACTTTGCATGCGTGCTGCACTGAGCAACATGCATCCAAAGTGGGAAAAGCCTTCCCTCGTGTCTGACATAGTATTTTGTACAGGAAGGATGTCCTTCCTGTACAAAACCGATGCTGCACTCACACACACACCCTAGCGCTCTGGTGCTAAGGTGTGTGCATGGCGCACGGCTGCTGTAATCAGTGATGGCGCAAGGGAAAGGGAAGGAGAGAGCCATATCTTTGAAAATATGGTGCTCTCCTGTTCCCTTCCTGTCGCGCCACACAGCGCAGCCTCGCGGGGGGAGGGCTGTGCTGCATTGTGTGGAGATTTGGTAAATCTCCCCCGAAATGTCTTTTACAACTATTGTGAATTCTCATTCCATTATGTTTCAATTTAGTAATTTTAAATATTTTTACATCCAACAGAAAACAAGCCTTGAATGTGTGAAATGAACATCAATAATAAAGCGAATGCTGTAAATCTTCAATAATAGCAGAAATATTGAGCTACAGTATTCAGGAAAACATCAGCGCAGTCGGCGACAGAGGAACCTGCACACAAACTGACATATCCCGGATCAAGCATCAAGGGCAGTTCAGTGATTGTAAGACGCTGAGCTGTGCACCTCCACGCCACAAGACGAAGAAATGACCTTAGGAAAATTAAGGCAACAACAATAACAAACCGCCTCCTGTATAAACAAGTGTCCAATATCATGGGATCTGTATGGTGTGATTACCGCAGAGCTCTGTTTTATAAAATGATGACAAGCCATCATTCCGTGCTCTAGGAGAATTGTAAACTCTTTCCTGACAAACCACAGTAACCAGAGAAAAGCACAACAGAGCAGAGCCGGACAACTGACGGGTAAAGGAAAGAGGAGTTCTTGTAGCTACAATACAATAGACTGTCCTAATTTGAAGGAAGATACATCTTTACCCGCAATCGTGCATAGCCATAATCCAATCTAAAAGCACAATCGCCTACAAAGACACCTTCTACGTATTAGGAGTGTGGCAAATATTTGGTGGCTATCGCATTTTTTTGTGAAAACAGAAATAAAACATGCAAAATACTGCATACATATAAAGTGTGTGAGAAAAACACAAGTGCTTTATAAGCCATGTCGGTCCATCAGGAAATGCATTCATGGGATGTAGACAAATATATACCCGACCCACAGACACTAACCAAGAAAGAAGAATCATACACATGCTGCAAGAGCTTTAGTTTGTCATCACAACGCAAGCTTCATCAGAACACGTACACAGGACAAAAACCATTCAAGTGCAGTGAATGTGTAAAGAGCTTTAGTCACTTATCAAAACTACAAAGACACCAGCGAACACACACAGGGGAAAAGCCATTCAAGTGCAGTGAATGTGCAAAGTGCTTTAGTCACTTATCAAGCCTTCAAAGTCATCAGCGAATACACACAGGGGAAAAACCATTCAAGTGCAGTGAATGTTTAAAGAGCTTTAGTAGGTTATCAGAACTACAAAGTCATCAGCGAACACACACAGGGGAAAAGCCATTCAAGTGCAGTGAATGTGCAAAGTGCTTTAGTCACTTATCAAGCCTTCAAAGTCATCAGCGAATACACACAGGGGAAAAACCATTCAAGTGCAGTGAATGTGCAAAGTGCTTTAGTAGGTTATCAGAACTACAAAGTCATCAGCGAACACACACAGGGGAAAAGCCATTCAAGTGCAGTGAATGTGCAAAGTGCTTTAGTCACTTATCAAGCCTTCAAAGTCATCAGCGAATACACACAGGGGAAAAACCATTCAAGTGCAGTGAATGTGCAAAGTGCTTTAGTAGGTTATCAGAACTACAAAGACACCAACGAACACACACAGGGGAAAAGCCATTCAAGTGCAGTGAATGTGGGAAGTGCTTTAGTCAGTTATCAAGCCTTCAAACACATCAGCGAATACACCCAGGGGAAAAACCATTCAAGTGCAGTGAATGTGGGAAGTGCTTTAGTCACTTATCAAGCCTTCAAAGTCATCAGCGAACACACACAGGGGAAAAGCCATTCAAGTGCAGTGAATGTGCAAAGTGCTTTAGTCACTTATCAAGGCTTCAAAGTCATCAGCGAATACACACAGGGGAAAAACCATTCAAGTGCAGTGAATGTGCAAAGTGCTTTAGTATGTTATCAGAACTACAAAGACACCAGCGAACCCACACAGGGGAAAAGCCATTCAAGTGCAGTGAATGTGGGAAGTGCTTTAGTCAGTTATCAAGCCTTCAAACACATCAGCGAATACACCCAGGGGAAAAACCATTCAAGTGCAGTGAATGTGGGAAGTGCTTTAGTCAGTTATCAAACCTCCAAAGTCATCAGCGAACACACACAGGGGAAAAACCATTCAAGTGCAATGAATGTGGGAAGAGCTTTAGTTGGTTATCAAACCTTCAAAGACATCAGCGAACACACACAGGGGAAAAAACCCTATTATTGTAGTGAATGTGACAGTAGTTTTCGCTTCTCTACAGCATTAAAGGATCATCAGCGAACTCACACAGGAGAAAAACCATTCAAGGGCAGTGAATGTGTGAAGAGCTTTTGTCAATTATCAGTACTACAAAGACATCAGCGAATACACACAGAGGGAAAACGCTATAATTGTACTGAATGTGACAGTAGTTTTCGCTTCTCTACAGCATTAAGGTATCATCAGCGAACTCACACAGGAGAAAAACCATTCAAGTGCAATGAATGTGGGAAGAGCTTTAGTTGGTTATCAAACCTTCAAAGACATCAGCGAACACACACAGGGGAAAAACCCTATAATTGTAGTGAATGTGACAGTAGTTTTCGCTTCTCTACAGCATTAAAGGATCATCAGCGAACTCACACAGGAGAAAAACCATTCAAGTGCAGTGAATGTGTGAAGAGCTTTTGTCAATTATCAGTACTACAAAGACATCAGCGAATACACACAGGGGAAAAACCATTCAAGTGCAGTGAATGTGCAAAGTGCTTTAGTCAGTTATCACACCTTCAAAGTCATCAGCGAACACACACAGGGGAAAAACCATTCAAGTGCAGTAAATGTGCAAAGTGCTTTAGTCAGTTATCACACCTTCAAAGACATCAGCGAACACACACGGGAAAAACTATATGATTGCTGTGAATGTTTGAAGAGCTTTAGTCAGTTATCAACCCTACGAAAACATCAACAAACACACACAGGGGGAAAGCCACTCAAGTGCAATGAATGTGGGAAGAGCTTTAGTCGACGATTAGAGCTACAAAGTCATCAGCAAACTCACAGGGGGAAAACATAGAAGGGCACTGAAAGTGAGAAGTGCTTTTGTCAATTTTCGATCCCACACAGCCCTCAGTGAATTCACTCCTTCATTTAACTCACATGGAAATAATCCTAGAGCTGCAGAGATTCGGGAAAGCACTTAAGAACATCAAAAATAATATTGACCCTTGTAAATGTAAATGTAATTTGTACTTGTAAAGTGCACTAATACCCCAACTGGGGTGCCCTGGTGCTGTAACGCATACCGCTGTGGAACCCTTCCTGGCTTTCCTGTAAAATGTCCACTCCTGGGCACCCCCAGGGTGAAGCCAGTCATCCCAACACTGTTGGGGCCGTTGTGGAGATTAAGCAAGCTATTGTCCAGAGTTGCAGAGTGGGACCCATGATTAGAATAGGCACAGAGGCGAAAATTATCAGGTCCGAGGAAATTGAGCCCAAGACCCGCCGAGGTGGGAATTGAACCCAGGTCCCGGGGCAGACCTCTGCATCAGGGTCTGCCGCTCTAACCATTGAGCCACATTTCTCCACTTCTGACCCTTCTGAGGAAATAGAAAAGAGCAAAACAGTGCAGTTATTGTGAGAGGAATGAATTACAGAAAAAGATCCAATACAAATTATGTGGGACATTGAAATACCAGATGATAAAAGACCCGAATAGCAGTAAAGAAGTAAAACAGATAACAGTATTTGCAGGATTATAAAAGTGTTTGTTTCCAGTGATTGTTCACTTCCGTACACATAGCAAAGTGACATTATGTACCAGGATGCACAGTGGGAGACAAGCACAATGTGGATTAAAAGAAAAGAAACATTGTTGATTTTTATTTGGTGAAGAAGAGATACAAAGAAAAACATTTAATCGCACCTGATCACACTACCTGTAAAAGCAAAACTGAACAATACTGGGACTAACAGTGGTATTTTCAGCTAACTTGTCGGATTAGTGATAAAACCTATAAACCCAACACACCCAGAGTGGACATGTTGTCAGGGCTCTGGAGATGGAAGCTTCATTGGTAAAATGCATGTATTACTATTAACAAATGCCACTGCAGTGTAGATAATGAATTAAAGCGAAGCACAGGTGTTCAAGAAATAACCTATTTTCAGATATAAAAGAGCATATACCTTGTTTTTAAGTAACGTTTGCTGCATCTTTTACACACTGTTATCGGTTGATGGATCAGCTTGGGCCTTATAACTAAGTGTGACCCATGGCTCCTCCCCAACTTGGCTCTCCCTATTCATTTTGTGACTTGCCAAAACAAATCCCACAACAAAAGCATATATGTGCCAGGACAATCAGTTGCACTCCCAGTAACTCATCTTCCACACTTGATTGTCCCTTGTCCTCAAATGTTCTGAAGGATTTGTCGTATGAATGCCAGAAGTGGCAGTGACATTCATAAAGCTAAAGCTAACAGGAGTGTGTGGGAGATAGAGAGGGGGAGAGATAAAGAGAGTGAGAGAGACAAAGAAAGGGGGAGAAAAAGAACGAATTGGAAGGAGGGGGAACGTACGTTATTTGTACTCATCTAAAAAATGGAAGAAGCAGCCGAATACATGCCAATGTGTGACATAACCAGAGAAATGGGCTGAACACCTGTGAATTTAATGTTTATTTTTAATACCTATAGACCCATGTCATGCCAATATACAGGGCACAAGTAAGGAAAATAGTGAAGGAGCCCTTTATCATATGCAAATCACAGTGACGTCATATGTAGTGACATCACAAGAAGTGATGTCAGGCCCTTATAATTTTCACGTGAAAGGTTGATGGACTGTTTTAAAAACAATAAACAAGAAACATAAAATAATGTAAAAATAAGTTTTTGGTTTCAGTTTTTATACATCATGTATTTTGCCCACTATTAGTTTGTAACTAAACTCGAAAAAGGACTGAAAGTGTAAATATTTTTAAACAGATATGTGGAACTTGGAAATTACATTTTAAAAAAGTTTTCAGCGAATAAATAAAATATGCTTTTAATTTGCGCTTGTTTCCTGACGTTATTCTTTATCCATCCAATGTATTAAGCAATAGAAAGACTAATTGTGTCAAGTTCTCTGTTCCTCTCTTGCGCCACTCACACAAACAAACACTCAGAGGCCTGTGTCTGCAGTGCTGGGGCACGAAGTAACAATTACCAGTTGCAGGCTAAGGAGCTATGTGGAACTGAGTCCCGTTTCTAGATAATAGTGGGGGGACCGCTTCAAACTGTGGCTACCCCCGACTTGTGCCGTGCTGATAAAGCAATAATGAATTTGAGTAATTTGCTATGAATTGAAATGAGAGAAAGAGAAGAACAGAGCAAGGTGCAGGATATATTAAAGAAAATGAAAAAAAGAGACACAAGACTGTAACCTGTTCTGTGTACTAGTACTTTACGTAAACAAGTTGTGCTGTGCGTTGTGAACAGGCTGTCACCCCCTTTGTATGTAAATGAGCTTCTGTGACCAGACACCCCAGGCTCCCATCTCTTCTAGCGTGGATGATAATGTGAGCACTGTAAGGTAATCACAAACTAGGACTATATTGAGAAACAATCGGCTTCCAGGTCACACAGCTGTTGTTATGCAGTTCTTTATTATTATTTTTTCATTTACTTTAATTTACAGCAATCCTCCAGGTTACTTTTTCTCAGTATTAGACTTCAGGTCGCTCATTTGTCGGCATGGGTTTTGTCCTCACACTGGTCTAGGACGGGCCTTCTCAAGGTAGAAGGCACTGTAATAGGAATAATAAATCAGACATATATGAAATTGTATGTAAACAAATGTGTGCCTTTCAGTTATCAGGCACCACCAGACTCATATCTACACATGGAATTGAGCACCAAACTAAAGTGACTCCTCCCTGAATAAATATGTGCCATCAGTAATCGGGCTGATCGTTCTACTGATGCGCACAGCAAATACAGTTTCTGGCATTGTGCGCATAGGCCTAAATTTTAATTGCTGAAGTTTCACGCAGTTCCCCTGATGCGCACAGCTTATAAGGTTTGTGGATATTGTGCACTGTACGCAGATCACTGAAAATCACCCTTAAGTAGTAACTAGGTCAAAACATAGCTCCTACATCATGCAAAATGTCACTGCCCCTCCCTTCTTGTTGACATCTCCAGAAGTTCCTCCTCTCTCGTGGAAGAAGGTTTCCACACATTATGCTCGTGTCTGTGGCACTTCCTTAAGTGCAGAGAGGAAAGCCTCATTATTAATGCATTGCTTGGGCTCTGAGGGACAAGAATTCTTTGAGTACCTTCCTGAACTCTCTGATAGTGACTCCGACACTCTTAATGAATACGAGATCTGCTTCAAAAAGTTGGACTTGCACCACCTCCCCAAAGTGAGTACTGTCCTTGTAAGATATAACTTCGGGAGAAGGATGCAAAGGCAGGATGAGTCGGTCGAACAGTACATAACTACCTTGCGCACATTGGCTTCCACATGCAATTTTAGTGCCGCTTTAGAGGATCGCTTAAGAGATTAGTTCATGTTAGGATGCGCCCTCGACAAAACGAGACATGCCCTGTGGCAAAAAGACACACCATCGCCTTAAGAAGTGCTGACCATATCCAAAAGTCAAGGGCATTCAAAAGTGTGTGTTGATATTATACGCAAAGACAGTTCAGGTGAAAAAAGGAGAACATTATTGTCAAGGTGGTGGTGGATACATTTGTTAAACCCAAATTGAGCACCACTTCAAAGCCCTTTAACACAAAGAATTTTCAGAGGAAGTGCTTCAGGTGTGGCAACTCTGGCCATATGGCCAACTTTAACCCGTTGCGTGCGTCGGACGGCCCCCTAACGTCACAGTGGGCATGTGCGGAGGACGACTAGGGGCTGTCCGAACTGCACCCACTCATTAATATGCCCGCACAGCGGTGAAATTCACGCCACAGTCAACGGGTTAAAGACTGCCCAGGTTGGAAGGCTATGTGCAAAAAGAGAGAAAACGTCACGTATCAAAAAGCTGCAGATCGGGCCACGGGCATAAAAAAGTCAGGGAAGTTTATCTTTATGAAGAAGATTTGGAAGGAATCAATGTTCTCCCTGTCACAGGGAATGCTAGAGATGGCCCTCAGGAGCTAGTTTTGATCAATGATGCTCCAGTGAGCATGCTCTTCGACTTTGGGGCCAAGATACCGCAAGTCCCCAAAACATTTTATGAGTGTAATCTGCTGGGCAAACTCACCCTGTTGAAGCCAGACATTAGACCAAAAGGTTACGGTATGGTGACTATTGAGTTGCTGGGTTATTTGTGGGTCACAATTGATTTCAAAGGGAGAGTCATCCCTGGTAAAATCTATGTCTCGATGAAGCGGGACTCGCTCATAAGTTGCTTCCATCAACGTGATCTACATAGCTGCCTTTATCCCAATGAGATCTGTCTGCCTAAAATAATTACCACCAGTTAGGGTTGTTAGTAATGCTAATCGAGACTGGATCAAGGAATTCCTTGAGGTCTTTGCTGGTGGACTGTGTTTGTTTCAAAAACTATGTACATTGGATAAAGGTCAAATCTAACTCTGTTCCAAAAACAGCTAAGGTCAGAAATGCACCTCTGTAAGTAAGGGAGAGCATGAAAGTTGAATTAGGCAATCTCCTAGCCAAGTTTATCATTCAAGAAGTTGAAGCAACGGAGTGGGTCTCTCCTGTTGTTATGGCCCGCAAAGCCAATGGGGAGGCTAGGCTCTGTGTCAGCTTGAGGGAGCTCAACAAAGCAGTTATTGTTGATCATTATGCTTTCACCCACATAACTAAAATGCTGTGTTCTCTTGAGTGGGCAAGGCATTTTTCTTCCTTGAACTTGACCTCCGCCTATCACCAGGCCGGCCTTCACTCCTCTTCAGAACATTCAGAGCATTCACACCTCTTCCCAGGACCTTACCTCCTGGGTAACACCCTTTGGTACCTTTAGGTTTCTAAGAATGCCTTTCGACTGATTTCTGCAGCCTCCGTTTTTTAGAGGGCGATGGAGGGCATTCTTGGAAGCCTTCAGGGTTTCAAGGTGTACCCAGATGATGTGCTCATCTTTGGTGTGGATCTTGAGGATCATAATGGGAGGCTGAGGTCAGTATTGAAGAAGTTATGTGATGCTGACCTCACCCTTATTATTGACCAGTGCAAATTTGATGTCAAAGAATTAGAGTACCATGGGCGTTTTGTGTCCGCTGCAGGCATCAAACCTAAACACTCATTGGTAAGCACCATTTTAATTTGCACAACCCTTTGAACAAAGAAGAGTTTGTAAAGTTTCTAAGCATGGCTGAATTTATTACAAGTTTGTTCCGAACTTTGCAGGGAAAACCTCTTGTTTGAGGTCTCTCCTCAAGAAGGGAGGCACATTTGTTTGGTCCAAGGGCTGTGAGGAAGAGTTTGAGTGCATTAAGAAACATCTGAATGAAGCACCTTGTCTAGGAAGGTTTGACCCCACAAAGGAATCTTATCTCATCACTGATGCCAGCTCAAAGGGGTTAGGAGCAGTTCTTTTGCAAAAGGTTGATGGGGAGGTTAAAATGATTATTTTCCTCTCTAGGCCCTTGAGGTGTGCTGAATGCAACTGTTCTGTTGTGGAAAAAGAAGCTCTGGGTTTTTCCTGGGCAGTGCACAAGCTGAGAAAGGATTTGTGGGGGAAAATGTTCAGAGTTCGTACTGACCACAAACCTCTTAGGGAGGTCTTCTCCAAGAAAGGCATTGACTCTGTCTCCCATGGGTTACGGAAGTGGGTTGTGGTTCTACAGTTCTGGCAGACTGTCTGTCAAGACTCGTGGTGTGGAGTATGAACTGACAGATGATGTTGAGAGGTTTGGAGGTGAATAATTGGAGGAAGGAATTAATTTGTGTGTGATTAGTGAAGGGTTGATTTCTGAGAGTGAGTGGAGGGAACATCACATGATCTATTTAGACTTGCAGAAAGTCCTCACCATGGTCAAAGGTGGTTAGTGTGAGAAGAAGGACTGTGAAGAGGTCCTTGAAGGTATTTGGCAAGTTAGGGATGATCTGGTGGGGGAAGATGGTCTCCTCGTGTGTGGTAGTAAGTTGGTTGCACCCCTTGCACTAAGGGATAAGCTAGTAAAGAGTGCTCTCACCTCGCACCTGGGCATTGCCATGACAAAGGAAAGGATCAGGTAAGCATCTTGGTGGCCTGCTATGGATGTACATGTAGAGAGGTTGGTGCATGAATGTGCTGAATGTGCGTGTTGTGACACGATATTGAAGTGCAGGATGCAACACATGGTTATTAGGGAACAGGCTACTGGTCCGTGGTGGACACTTCTATAGATATTTTGGGACCTGTGAAGTTGAAGACTCAGGATCTCTATTTGATCGTGTGTATTGATATGTTTTCCCATTGGCCTGATATCAAAGGTGGTTTATTCCGTTGAGTCTGGTGAAGTGATTGAGTTTCTAGAAGAGTTATTTGAACGTGAGGGTTTCCAGTTAACACTCTTGTCAGAGAATGGTGTTCAGTTCACAACCTTAGTCATGGAAGAGTTTCGGAGTTCCAGGGGGATCAAGCATAAGAAGGCGCCCCTGTACCATCCACAAAGCAATGGTGTGGTGGAAAGGTTTGTCAAGGTTGTTAAAGAGACTCTGCAACAAGCTGTTGTCTGTGGTGAAAGTTGGGAGTTGGCCATGAGGAAGTAGGTTAGCGAGTATAGGTTCACTTCTTGTTCGTCCACTGGGGAAACTCCCTTTTGTTTATTTAAAGGAAGGGTCCCCAACATGGAGGTCACTCTGTTGTGGGTAATGATCAAAAGAACCTTAGTGGATGAAAAGGTGGGTTTTAGAACTGGGGGTCTCTAGTCGGCAATGGCTTGCACCTTTGTCCAAATTGGGACCCTTGATTCTAGACAGAGTAAGGGGGTGACACTCCTAAAATAACCCCTGCTCAACCCTGTGGTAGCTTGGCACGAGCAGGAAGGTTTATCTCAGAGGCAGTGTGTGAAGCATTTGTGAACACTTACAGTAATACAGGGAAAACACTACAGGTGTACACTACACAGGTTTTATAAAAATAAGTATTCTTAATATAGACTTAACACAAGACTCAAACCAAAAAAATCCACATTACTGTAAGCAGAAATAAGATGGTAGAAGTAGCTCAAAAATAGGTTATTCACTTAAACGCAGTTTTTAGCAACAGATAACCCCAACTGGAGTTATCACGACGTCGAGGTCAAAGAAATCCCAAAGTACGGCGCCGACCGTGAGGTGCGCGGCTTCGAACGCGCAGTCAAAACAGACCCACAAAGAACAGTACCTTGGAAAAGTGAAAACAAAGACAGCTCACAGCGTAGTTGGCACTGTGCTGCGTCGGTTCCTTGCTTCAGGGGAGGCGACGTGTGAGGTCCTCGATGCTTGCACAAGGCAGGGGAGGCGTTGGGTCCTTACGATAGCGCCGAAACGACAGTTCCCTACAATGTCACGATGTCGATGGATTCCTGACCACCCACTTCGAGGATTGGCTCCACATTGATGTCGGCTTTGGAGGCGATGCGGGATAGCAGCTGGCATCGGGCCTACGTCACAAAGTCGGAGCAGCGCTCAGGGCTTGTGGCAGGTTACGATGTCGCTTGTTGGTGTCGATATGGCACGGCGGCCGGCGTCGGGTACGTTGTAAGTCAGAGCAGCGATCACGGCTTCGATGCAGATTATGGCTTTGCTCACCGATGTCAGTTTTGCAATTTCCTTCTGTAGCAGCCAGAAAAGCAAGTTCCAGATGCAGGCAAGCATATGGGGTGAAGTCTTTGTATCCCTGAGACTTCAGACAGGTGGCATGCTCAAATTCAAGCCCTTGCAGATTTTCTGCAAGATGATGAAAGTTTCAATAAAAGTCTTTTCTCCTTTCCTTGACAATAAAGAAACCACTGCAGGTCATCCCCAGCAAACAACACACTGGTATAGGGGTAGTCAAAAACTCCTGCTGATTCTCTTGTTCTTCTCCTTGATTCCCAGAAGTGATCTAAAGTTCTGGGGTCTGGGTCCCCCTTTTTATACACACAAATCATTTGTCTCTGAAGTTAGAGAGTGTCTGTACCTAGTCTAAACCAGTTCTGGGTGCATCCTGCCAGTGCACAACTTCTTCCTTTGTCAGGGTGGGCCAGGGTCAACAGACACACCACAGGAGGTGGAGCCAGCATTGTGGAAGGCAGGCAAAGCCCTATTCAGGCCCAGGTGCTACTCCTCTCACCACTCTACATGCAGATAGGTCTATTCAGCCCAGTGCTGACTCACCCTGTCTCCTGGAGCCCCCTCAGCCCCTGTCACTCACAGACCAGACATGGAATACACATCCTTGCAGAAGCAGGCTTGGATGGTTAGGCAAGAAAATACCTATTTCTAAAAGTGGTAGTTTCAAACACAGAATGTTTAAAACCAACTTCACTAAAAGATGTATTTTATCATTCTGAGTTCAGGCATATTAAATTCATTTTTCTTCCATTTTCCCTGGGATAGTTAAGATTATAAGGTGTTATAACCAAACTGCCCATTCCGGCCTATGGGGACTGGTAGCCTTGCAGTAGTGAAAAACAAAATTGGCTGTAATTCACTACCAGCACATGCTACACTCATCTGTGCATGTCCTACCTTTCACATACAATGCACCCTGCCCTAGGGCGTACCTTAGGGGTGGCTAACATGTAGAAAAGGGACGGTTTAGAGACTGGTCAGTGGGTGCACTTTATAAACAACATAAGGCCTCACCTAAAAGACACTTAGTCCTAACGTAAATAAAAAATCCCGGGTTTTCAATACTCTTCTCAATTCCCTCGAGTGTGTACAGTTCAACTACTCTTGTTTGTCACAGTGTCTCACTAAAAACAACAACTGCTACTATCCAGACTCCCCACCTTCCAGCAGTGAAAAAATGTGAGAGAAGGGAGAGAGTACCTCATGGTAGAACCGCCAACGGGGTTGCTGACTAACAATCGCCAGCTTACCCACTTCTCATCATCGGTAACTCTCTCTCTGAGTGTGTAAGAAGTAAAGAAAACACAGGAAAAAACTGTGTTTGTTCTCCTTTTCGAGAACCACAAAAAAAGTGGTGACACAAGTGATAGTGAGACAAAATAACCGTGCTTACTATTGTGTATATGTGCCCAATGAACCCCTGTGAGAAATAATTAACATAATTCTGTGAGTGGGTGCACTTACCAAGTACACATGGCAGTACTAGACTGCATACAGGCTCTGCAATGGCAGGCCTGAGACACACTTTACAAGCTGTTTCTGTGGGTGGCACAATCAGTGCTGCAAGCCCACCAGCAGCATTTGACTTACAGGCCCTGGGCACACGCAGTGCAGTGTACTAGGGACTGACATGTAAACCAAATAAGCCAATCATAGAGTTATTAATCCATGACATCAAATTAACATAGGGAGCACTTGCACTGTGGCACTGAATAGCAGTGGCACAGTGCTCACATGCAATACACCCTGCCCTAGGGCCTACCTTAGGGGTGACTACCATGTCGAAAAGGGAAGGTTTAGGGACTGGTCAGTGGGTGCACTTACCAAGTCGACATGGCAGTACTAGAAGTGGAAGGGAGTCTCATGCCAATGCTACCAGGTCTAACAGTGGGCAGTATTGAGGACTGGAAAGAGAGAAAGAGGTGATAAAAAAATACAGATCTTGTATGATAAAAGGAGGGCTGTGAAGAGAACAGTGGTCGACGTGGGAGACTGGGTCAAGATGAAGTCTCCCAGATACAAATTCAGTCTTCCGTTTAAGGGTATCAATGTTTTCAAAAATGCAATAAAGACCAGTGACCATAGAATTTGGAATTTAAGTTGAGTGGTGAAGTGCCAGGCTAGTGCTAGTTTTGATACTAGCACCGCAACTGGTGGGCCTGATACAGGCTCTGAGGTGGAAGAGCCTGTTGCAGGAGAAAGGGGCTCTGGGCCACTTCACTTGAAATGTATTCCCCGACGTTTGCACAATTGTGTTTCTTAAAGTGAGCTCTTTTCCCATTTGCCATGCACTCCAGTTTTCTCTTTGCCTATAAAATCGCTTTGTTGAGTTTTTCAAAGATCCTACATGCATTCTCTATTATGTTCTTTGTATCCTTTGCATTCATAGTTAAGTTTCCTGTTATTCTCTTTAAGTTTAGAATGTGTGAGGGGGAGAAGGTGTGTCGTCCTGTGTCATGATACTCTGGAATGTGAGGATGGGTGCTGGGCCGTGGGCTGGGATAGAGACATTTGTCATTCAGTCTTAGCTTGATGAAGGATAGGGTCTCTGTAGCTGTGATACTTAAATAAACCTTTCTTGACCCCCGTATGATCTACTCTGCTTTCTGGAGGGACACACTTCCACAGACGTCCATGTTAAATCTAGCAGCGCACAACCCACTGAGCATTCCTGCATGTGTGGTACTTGATGGCAAAGGTTTATTGTCAGCGGTTTATGCCATAACCACCGTTCCCTCTAAGGCGTGTGCGCGCGCGCTCGCACCGCTCCTGACCTCACCACGCACCACCTAGCGTGGAGCGCGCACACAGTCAGGAAGTCAAGCCGCCGGCCGCTTTGAAAGAGAGCGGCGCGAATGCGGCGGAGCGGTCGTGAGGCGTGCAGGTAAGGAGGTGGGGGGAGGGCTTGTGGCGCTTGAGGCTACGAGGGAGGGCGGGGTAGACTCTGGCCTTTTGTTTAAGTATTGCTGTTAATCAGAGCCCCTTCACGGGCTCCGATTAACAGTAATACTTAAACAAAAGGCCAGAGTCTTCCCCGCGCTTTCCTAACAAAAGAGCGTGTGTTTGGAAACTGCCTACGCTTTTGTTAGAAAAGCACGGGAAAGACTCTGGCCTTTTGTTTAAGTATTACTGTTAATCGGAGCCTGTGAAGGGGCTCTGATTAACAGCAATACTTAAACAAAAGGCCAGAGTCTACCCCGCCCTCCCTCATAGCCTCAAGCGCCACAAATTGCTATGTGTCACATTTTCATAATTTCATTGTAATTTTGAGTGACATTTCAACAACTATGAGTGACACTTTATCGGAAGCAAAAATCAAGCATGAAACATATGGAGAAACATATAATTATCAAAAATGACACCCATTTGAGCAACAAGAAACTCTAAGAAGTGCACTAACAGGGAGGGGCCTGCCTGTGAAGAGCGCGCTGCTCTGCCAAACAATGCTGCCCGTGCTGAGTGGCGCCCTGAGTAAAAGCAACCACGAAAACGAGTGGGACAGAGGGCAGGAGGGCACCAAAAGCGAGTGGGACAGAGGGCAGGAGGGCACCAAAAACGAGGCGGGCAGAGGGCAGAAGGGCACCAAAAGCAAGTGGGGCAGAGGGTAGGAGGGCACCAAAAGCGAGTGGCGCAGAGGGCAGAAGGGCACCAAAAGCAAGTGGGGCAGAGGGCAGGAGGGCACCAAAAGCGAGTGGGACAGAGTGCAGAAGGGCACTCAAAGCGAGTGGGGCAGAGGGCAGAAGGGCTCCAAAAGCGAGTGGGGCAGAGGGCAGGAGGGCACCAAAAGCGAGTGGGACAGAGGGCAGCAGGGCACCAAAAACGAGTGGGGCAGAGGGCAGGAGGGCACCAAAGGTGAGTGGGGCAGAGGGCAGGAGGGCACCAAAAGCGAGTGGGGCAGAGGGCAGGAGGGCACCAAAAGCGACTGGGACAGAGGGCAGGAGGGCACCAAAAATGAGTGGGGCAGAGGGCAGAAAGGCACCAAAAACGAGTGGGGCAGAAGGGCACCAAAAGCGAGTGGGGCAGAGGGCAAGAGGGCACCAAAAGCGAGTGGGGCAGAGGGCAGAAGGGCACCAAAAGCGAGTGGGGCAGAGGGCAGGAGGGCACCAAAAGCAAGTGGGACAGAGGGCAGAAGGGCACCAAAAGCGAGTGGGGCAGAGGACAGAAGGGCACCAAAAGCGAGTGGGACAGAGGGCAGAAGGGCACCAAAAGCGAGTGGGGCAGAGGGCAGAAGGGCACCAAAAACGAGTGGGGCAGAGGGCAGAAGGGCACCAAAAGCGAGTGGGGCAGAGGGCAGAAGGGCACCAAAAACGAGTGGGGCAGAGGGCAGAAGGGCACCAAAAGCGAGTGGGGCAGAGGGCAGAAGGGCACCAAAAACGAGTGGGGAAGAGGGCAGAAGGGCACCAAAAGCGAGTGGGGCAGAGGGCAGAAGGGCACCAAAAACGAGTGGGGCAGAGGGCAGAAGGGCACCAAAAGCGAGTGGGGCAGAGGGCAGGAGGGCACCAAAAACGAGTGGCATTTGGCGCTGCAGACACGCGAGGTTCGGTTCCTGGCGCACATAGCCATGGTTGCAGCGCACAGAGACCCTCCACTGCCGCACACAGAGGAAAAAAATTAGAGGGAACATTGGCCATAACGCCTAAAACATTGATATTTACAGCACGTAATAAAACAATCACAATTCTTGTTCATTTAAAATGACTTAAGCATAGATCATATAAATACTACACTTTGCGCATAATCCATGATCTGACGTGAAGTGCAAGTGCAAACGGATGACGTACATCACTATTAAAACCAATCAATTAGATAGAGCGGTCATTAGATCTTACAAAGCGTCCCAAATAACATGCGCATACCGAGGTGCAGACACCGGCGTCTCCGTCTGCTTGTTGCTTACTCAGAGCAATTAAACCTATTAGGAAGCCTGAAAGCTGTCTTATAAGCAACAGAATTAAAACAAGAGCACAAGCCTGCTGCGCAAACGTTATCTATTATGTTACAAAAACGAGGATTTGACCAAATAGTTACAGTTTTGCTGACAGCCCTATGGAAATTAACCCTTAGATATGGGCCAATAGACGTCCAACACCTAAGCGAGCATTTTATAAAGTGCAGGTGCAAGTAGAAATGTGCAACAATACCTCTCGATGCTCTGTCCAGTCAATAAGGGGCTCCTGGTCGTCCATTTTGCCTAGTGCCTTTAATACCGGAGTCGAGCCACACTCCAGTTTATGAGGGCAGATCTGTCAAAGGACGACCACAGCCCCCAGAGACAACTCGGAAAATGGCAAAACCATCACTACAGTTGGTTTATGGTTTGCACCCACTTCCTTCGCTGCTGTCTATAGCAGGTCTTATTTACAACAAGGGGTGGTGATGGACAGAGTCTCTGAATTAAGCAGAGTACTCTCACCCAGTCAAGAGATCAGGGCTAGATCCAACACCGTTTTTTAGCTCATTGCACCATCCCAGTTTCAGAACCTGGCTGTATGCAAATTAGTCTGTCCCTGGCCCAGTGCATCATGGGAACAGGGCAGACCAGACTACAAAAGCCAATTCTTACACTGGGAAGGAAACAAGCTTCCGGGGACCGGTTTCTGCCATTTCAGGCGTCTTCGGCCCGGCTTGCTTGAATCCTGATGGTGCAATGAGCAAGGGACTCACATCTGAGTATACCCTTCCACGCTTAGGGTGGACAAAATTATTTACAACAAGGGGTGGTGATGGACAGAGTCTCTGAATTAAGCAGAGTACTCTCACCCAGTCAAGAGATCAGGGCTAGATCCAACACCGTTTTTTAGCTCATTGCACCATCCCAGTTTCAGAACCTGGCTGTATGCAAATTAGTCTGTCCCTGGCCCAGTGCATCATGGGAACAGGGCAGACCAGACTACAAAAGCCAATTCTTACACTGGGAAGGAAACAAGCTTCCGGGGACCGGTTTCTGCCATTTCAGGCGTCTTCGGCCCGGCTTGCTTGAATCCTGATGGTGCAATGAGCAAGGGACTCACATCTGAGTATACCCTTCCACGCTTAGGGTGGACAAAATTATTTACAACAAGGGGTGGTGATGGACAGAGTCTCTGAATTAAGCAGAGTACTCTCACCCAGTCAAGATATCAGGGCTAGATCCAACACCGTTTTTTAGCTCATTGCACCATCCCAGTTTCAGAACCTGGCTGTATGCAAATTAGTCTGTCCCTGGCCCAGTGCATCATGGGAATTCCGGCCTGAGGGAGAGGGAGCAGAGCCGGACCGCAGGTCTCAGGCTCCCCGTGGCCTCTACCGTCGCCACCACAACCGACGCCAGATTTTCGCGCCAGGAGGCGCGCATACAAACGAAACCAGGCTCCCGCAGAGCGGGCCTGCCCGGCAAAGACCGGGCCAAGGGCGGGCTCGGGCCGGTCCGTGCCCGTCAGAGGTCGGAATAGGCTGTACTGGGCCCATTCTCTTGGCTACATCATCCAGCATCTGTCAGAAGGGTACATCGCACCCCTATCCTTGCCTGAGCTAGTGGGAAGAAGGGGGGTAAAAGAAAAACAACGGACAGCCATTCACTGAAATCGATAAGTAAGACCAAAGCTGCTAACATGACATTGCTAAACTATCTCCCTGGGGCGGTAGGTGTTATTGAAAGACAAACCACCTCTGTTGAGGAACCATTAAAAATGGACACTCTAGGGCCCACAGCAAAGGATAACACTACTGTATGTGTGAGTAGGGGGGACACTGTTAATCACAGTTTGGGAAACATAGAGGAGGGACAACTGAAAAACGGGTGTATTCAGATAATTGATGATGATATCTTCACAGTGACGTAGACAGTGACACTGTACCCCCGCAAAAAAATCCTGTAAGTTATCAAGTGCTGAAACTCTAGACATTCAGTCAAATGGTGCACGCACAACCCTACAGAAACCTAGGCTGTCAAAGACTAACTCGAAAAAACAGCAGGGCCCAAAAGGAAAAAATCAAAATAAGCCAGGCACTGCTAATGTATCTTGTTTCTGTAATAACTGATACAATCACAATCTATAAATGTTTTGACAGTTACGCTGGACAAAATCAAAGTAGGTTTAGAGAAAGTCTTAGAAAAATTGAACCTACATATTATTACTCCATCAAGTTCACACCAACAGCCTGAGTGCGTACCGCAAAAAGAGTTGATCACAGTACAAAAAAAGGCAGACAGGAGAAAGAGTTAGGGGTGAGGGGACTGGGGACAGGGACACACTTTAACCCGGAAGGAATCACTCACAACCCTGTACCAACCAGCAGATATATTCCTAGGCAAACCAGGACAGAAAGACCAGGACACTATCTAGGCGGGAGTGGGGAGCGAGGAGGGCGAGGTAAAAACAGGTACACACTTAATGCATAGTGCTACGAAGAATGTAAGGAGGCTACAGACCTTTAACTTACCTCCGGCAGTCATCCCTTATTTGGTCATTTTAGCTAACGTCCCAGTTCTAGCAACAGAGGAAAAAGAAACCTGGATGACATTAAGGAATACAACTATACACTACCTGGGGAGTAGAACTGGACTAACAAGGGATATGTTCCGAGAGTTTAAAATGGTCAGGAGAATAGACTGGGTTGGAGATAGTAGAAAACGTTTTCAAGGCAAATGTTTTGTCCTCTCACTAGGGGGCATATGTAGGTAGCCGTTTGAGATTCGCAAACGCCGAAATTCGGCGAATTTCGGCGTTTGCGAATCGCAAACGAAGTTTTGATATGTAGGTGCCACTTAGCAAAATAAGGAATCGCAAAAATTGCGATTCCTTATTTTGCTTATAGCATTTAAGGAATCGCATTTTTGCGATTCCTTAAATGCTATGCAGGGGTGCTTTAAAAATTGCGATTTTTGCATAAGGAATCGCAAAATACCACCTACTTCAAGTAGATGGTATTTTGTGATTTCCTTCAAAAAGGCATTTATTAAAAAAATTCAAAGTGCCATGTGGCGCACAGACATGCCCTTAGGGCATGTATGTGCACCATATGTACTTACAGGCACATTCCAACGGGTGCAACAGGTGTCCTTTGGACACCCTGGCACCCTTGGAATTGCGATTCTCAAATTGCGATTTTCTCATAGAAAATCGCAATTTGAGAATGTATCCCCATTCATTCCTATGGGCCTCTTGGCCCATAGGAATGAATGGGACACTTATTCCTTAATTGCGATTCGCAATTTGCTAATCGCAATTAAGGAATGTAAAAGGAAAATAGCGAATTATTACCTACATTCCATTTTGCGATTCTCAAATAGCGATTCCTTAAAAATCGCTATTTGAGAATCGCAAAATGGAAATGACCTACATATGCCCCTAGGTTCACAATCCCTAGTTTAGGAAATCTTGCTAAGATGCCAAGACACAAGTATCACACATACGAGTATAAATGTTCTTCCTTTAGGTTTTTTCTATCAACCCAATCATTTAGCTCAGCAAAATAGTAACCATCCTTTTAGACAGTTCGTTGACTACCCAGCTTACAATATTGAGGTGGCTAGTGGAGTGGTGTGGCTCACTGGTTAGAGGCGGCAGACCTGTAAGCAGAGAACGGCCCGGGACCAGGGTTCAATTCCCGACGCGGCAGGGTCTGGGACCAGGGTCAACGGACTCGATAATTCTCGCCTCAGTGCCTACTCTAACCAGGGAACACACTCGGCAACTCTGGGCATTAAGCTTGCCTCATCTCTACAACAGCCCCCCACAGACGCCGGGGATGCCTGGTTTCACCCTGGAGATACCCAGAAAGGGACCATCTCACAGGGAAAACCAGGACAGGTTCCCCAGCGGTCGGTAAAAATTACTCATTCGGTAACAATCGGTAATATTTAGCGATTTTGTAAAAATCGCTAAAAAAAATACTGATTCCCCATTACTGAATTGGTATTACCAATTCCTTAATACAGATTCAGTAATTAGCGATTCAGTATTTTAAAAAATCGGAAATTGTTGAATCAGCCAATCCTGTGTTTCCTCATTTTTTTGAAAACATATTTTATTGAATTTTATATGGTTACTATACAATAAAACATATATCGCCTCATTCAAATCTGCCAAATATGTCTCCAGATTAATACCCAACTCACCCCCCCTTCCCACTTAGCGCCCTCCCCCCTACATACTCGGTGGTGTGGGCACGTTCAGCGTCTCATATTCCATTATATTACCAGTTGTACAGAAAGCTTGCACATCATTGTTCTCTGTATGATCATCACATGCACGAGTATTGCTCATTCATCCCCTTCTTCCAGCTGATAGTCCCTCAAAGCCTGAGCTAGGGCCTCCCACGCTCTTGCCATTTCCAAAGCTTTATCACTACCTACGCGTGTCGCTTGTCGGAGCCTGACCGCACTCTCACACTTTGCCCACTTACAGAATTCCGTACCCCAGCGCTTGCTCGAAGGCCCCTCTTTCGATTTCCAATGCCAAGTTATTTCACGTTTGGCCAACAATAGACCTAAATCAATAAACTTGCTGGTTATTTTAGTTTTAGCCGTGTGCGGGAACCAATGCAGCAAACAGGCAGCCATATCGTAATCTAGCTGTCTATCCGTGACGGTAGTCAAAAGGTGTCCTACGTCTTCCCAATAACTCCCAATATTCGGGTAATGCCATAGCATGTGTTCCAGTTCGACATCCTCCTCCAAGCATCTAGGACACGCCGCGTCTTGGACCCGGAAGTATTTCCGGATCCTACCCGGGGTCAGATAAGCCCGATGCAGAATAAAGAACTGTATCTGTTGAAACCGAGCATTTCTGCTCCCTTTCCATTCCCTCTTAAGGATAGATTCCGAAGTTGGATCCGGGATCGGGCAGCCTATACCCGCTTCCCACTTCGCCTTGAGGTCCGCCAATTGGCGCCATCTCTCACGCATCATCCGAGACTGGAGGCACGTGACCGCCTTGATGGTCCCCGCAGCCATTACGACATACTGACAGGCCAATGTGTTCACAGGTTCCGTTCGGCCACCTCCCCAGTGCTTTTGAATCGCGTTTGCAACCGCTGCATGAATCAGAGAGTCTCCCTCGGGGAGGCCATACATGTCTTGTAGCGCTTGAAAGGGCATCAGTTCCCCATTCATGTATAAATCCCCCATCATGTGGAGACCTAGTTGTTCCCAATCCGCTAACGGGTTCCAATCCCCCCGTGTGGGAGCGCCGTCAGCATCCCCAATGGAATCTCCGGTGCATATGGGTGGGAAGCCCCCGCCTTACGCTGGCTACTATTCCAGCAAAGCCTCAGGGTCCGTTTCTCTATGGTCAGGTCACTCAAATCAAGCTTTTGTTGTAGGACTATGTAAGAGAGGACGTGTCGTTGTATCCCTTGTCCTCGCTTATGGTCGGGACCTCGGAATTCCTGCGCTATACTTTGTGTAAGGACCTGCAGCTGTGCCGCCAGGTAGTAGAGCTCAAAATCGGGTAACGCCAGTCCCCCATCTGTTTTAGGACTCATCAAAGTTGTTAGTGCTACCCGGCGTCTGCCATTGCCCCATATAAAGCCTGTAGGAGAGTAGGGTCTGCTATCCTATGGTCACCCCAAATTTTTGCTTTTTGCTTCACTGGTTTTCGACTACTGAGGCTGTGGGCCTGCTGATCAGACCCCCAGCCTGCTGTTCTCTCACTAAATTAATGACACATGTGCTATAGGCACATACCAATTGGAAATGGACTCCTTGTCAGCCCCTGTAGAATGCACTATAGGTGCACAGGGCACAGGAGCCACTAAGGCCTACCAGGGGCTGCAGCATATCTTTTGCCACCCCTGGCTGGTTCTTAAATTGACACAACTGGCTGATCACTCAGCTGGGGTAAGGTGGTGTACACACCCCTTGCTTAGATATAGTATACCTATGTCTAAACCTATATCTGGACACATGTAAACCTATGAGCCACTCCTATAGTCAGGCCTCACCAATCCTGGAGGCTGGGTGCATGGTTTTATGTGAGATGGAGCTCTAGCATGAGCTGAGCCTGTCTGCAGCCGTCGGGAACAAATCCCTAAGCTGTTTCAGGATAATGCCATACCATATACTATTAAGTGCCTTATAATCCTCGCGGTTATTTAGCAACTTTGGTTTGGCTTTATCAAAACATGTCGTGTAAGGTGTCATACGCTTTGGAATACCATCCCCTCGCCAGTTCTGGCGACGGGGATGGCATTCCACCCCTCTAGAGGGGTAAGACATGTTACTTCACTTTAATGCGGTTGATTTCTCCAAAGGCCTTAAGATCCACAAAATGGATGCCTCTGCCACAGACAAATGTCTGGACCCCTGGAGCTGACCGAAACTCAGTCAAGGGGGTCCTGGACAAAGGGTTTCCTGTCACAGGAGGGTGTCACCGCCCTCCAGACAGGAGATAGTGTATTGTAGCAGGGAGGTTTGAAAGAAACCAGACACTGCCTGGGGCGCACAAGGCTGCCCCTTGCATAATCCGGCCAAACCGGTTCTGGGGCACTCCAGCCCTCGTGCCAGGGCGGCCTGGATCAAAGGAAGGGGGTGTATCCACCCACTTCCTGGGTCCCACCCATAGGAGGGGACCTAGCAGGTAATCACGCCCACCAGATTCGAATAAGAGTGGGAGCAGTGCCAATGCACATCAGATTTCCTGGAAGAAACATTTGAAACAATATTCTGGACCCTTCACCCTCCATCACAACGTGGAAGCCCGAAGAATCTCCCTTGTGGTCAAGGAGTGACCACCCTGCAGCAGCAGGCACCATCCAGCCCTCGACGTCTACTTAGTTGCAGTTCCCGCCGGAACTCGAGCGACTGAGATCGACGAGATCAAGCCTGCCCAGCTTCTAACAGCCCGATCCACAGTCCCTGCAAAGCTGAGACCCGTGGAGGCGACCGGAAGCGTGGGGCACGCCATCTTGAAGTGACCACGAGACGCTGACCGTGCAGCCCACGAGTGACCCTCGAAGCTGTACACCGGGGTTTGAGAAGCCCCCACCCTGAGCTACTCCTGAGCCGAAGTTCAGCCCTCCACACTCGACGAGTGCTGCGTGGGGCCCTTTGGCACGATTTGGCTCAACGCGTTGGCCCGGTCACTTGCCAGCTGGCTTGTGGTCCCTGTGCCGACGAACTACCTAAGAAGACTTGTGATTCTGGTTGCTCCAGATCCACACCAGCTCCCCTGAAAAGGAGCCCCGACTCTGACCTTCCTGGTCCGAGTGAGAAGCAATCTTCTGATCCTGCGTGGATTGCTCTTACCAAGGCTTGTTTGCTCCAAACTTGAAGCCGACTGCACCGACGGCGAGAGCCTGCGTGGGACAGATCGTGACCTGCTCCTGGACGTCGCAGATGCCCCAGAGCCCACGTGACAGCGGAGAGAAGCTCCTCGACGACCACCTGATTGCGCGCGACATTGCCTGGTTGCGTCCTGGTTCCACCCTGGTCACTGCTGAGTGACCCAGACTCTGTCCCCTCTGCTTTCAGGTACTCTACAACTTGAGTCCACCCTTGGACTCCACCGGACACTTCATCTTTAACCCGCCTGCAGCCCTTTCAGCTCCAAGCACCAAGAGCCTGCGTGTCAAAACCCGACGCCACTTCGACCCTGTGCACCCACTTCCTGTGGGTGAGGTAACTTTGCTCCGCCGGTGTTCCCACACTGGTGCACACCTCTAGGGTCTGTGTGTTAAGTCTTGTTCCTCTAGGTTCAGCGGAAGTGCCCTTAAACTTTAACTCTTTGACTTTTACGCACCATTGGTTAACATTGGTGCATGCGTGCGCTTTCCGCACATCTCCCGAATCCCGAGGGCCATTCCCGACTTCAGCATTGCTTGTCCTGACTGCTCCCAGCGATTCCCTAGGCCCTGGGCCTAACCACTGCTCGAGTGGCATCTCTTATACCACTTGTTTAGTATATGGTTTGAGTGGCCACCCGCCCTCATCCATAATTGTGCAACTTGTATGTTTAAACAGTGCTTTTTGATTTAACGCTTGTGCCCCTTTATTCATAAAGAATACTGGGGATTGTTTTTAGTAATAAATACATATATTTTTATAATATATACTTGTGTGGTGTCCTTTCATTTGGTATTACAGGATTGTATGTGGTAAAACAGCTCGCTTAACACGACCTCTTAAGTTAAGCCTTTAGGCTGCTTAGTCCATGCTACCCCTAGGATAGCTTGTCTAATAAGGTTGACTTACAACCAGACACCATAAGGGATTGTTTGGTCAGGTAGTAGGTGGTTCCAGAATTGGAAACATCCCCTACCAGGCCAACTTCTCACATTGGTGAGCAGCGGTGCGGATTTGAGCTTGCTGTTGTTTTACCATTGCAATCTTTATATCAAATTGAAAGATCACATCAAGTACCTCTAGGTACATATAAAATCAAAAGCTTAGCATATTAAGTTCTACTGAACTTAGTAGTTGTAGGTTGAAGGGAGTAGCACACCCCTGACTACAACTCACTAGCAAGGTCCAGTAGGAAAACACTTAGTGTAGGTAAGTGCACCACTTACACCTCACTAGTAACCATGTCTGACACAGGAAAGGCCTCAGGGTCTAGTCCTGTGACAGTTGACCCTACCCAGGCAACTTTTGGATATGACAAACTAACCCGCAGAGACTTGATTGCCTTGTGCAAAGCAAGAGGGTTAAAAAGGGGCAGAAGCCCCACCTGCCTAATCCTGGTAGAAATCCTAGAACAGGATGACTTAGAGAAGGCAAAAGCAGCTTCCCTAGATACAGGAACTGGAGGGAACCCCCCTGCAGTTGATCCCCCTGAAGAGGAGGATGATGATGACTTGGATGAGGACTCAGAGGTTGAGGACTTAGAAGTACAGGATCAGGGTAGCCAGGTTCCAGTTGGTAGGCTTAGCCAGGCCAACTTGGACCTACTGGGGAATGGAGAGGGCCAGCACCTCCCCAGAACCCAACATGTTATTCTCCCAGGCAACAGAAGAGTGAGATCCCCCTCAGGGGACTCTCATATTTCTAGTGCCTCCAGAGAATCACAGAGAGGCATGAATGCTTCTCAAAAGCTAGAGCATAGGGCCAGAATGAGGGCTGTCAAACTCCAGATAGAGAGGGAGGAGGTAGCCTTGGCTCAAGCTAGACTTGCCTTGGCAAGAGAGCAGAAATTAAGTGGCTTAGATGTCACTGGTGGCAGCAATTTTCCAAGAGAAAAAGACAGGGCCTATGATAATAGAAACCTGACCAAAATTGTGCCCCCCTTTAAAGAAGGGGATGACATCCACAAATGGATGACTGCTCTTGAGAGAGCCTGCATGGTACAGCAGGTTCCTGAGAATCAGTGGGCTGCAATTTTGTGGTACTCCTTTTCTGAGAAAGGGAGGGACAGGCTCCTCACAGTTAGACCTGAGGATGCCAAAAACTACTCTGTTTTGAAGAGTGCTCTCATTGAAGGGTATGGCCTAACCACTGAGCAATACAGGTTGTTGTTCAGAGACACCCAGAAAGCACAGACTCAAGACTGGACTGATTTTGTGGAGTGTGCCACTAAGGCTTTGGAGGGTTGGTTGCAGGGAAGTAAAGTTTCAGACTATACAGGATTGTACAATCTTATGATGAGAGAACAGATCCTTAATAACTGTACAAACCAGCTGTTGCATCAATACCTTATTGACTCTGATCTGACCTCTCCCCAAGAATTGGGAAAGAAGGCAGACAAATGGGTCAGAACAAGGATTAAGCAGAAACCCCAGAACCAAGGTGGTGACCAGAAGAAAACAGACCAGAAGGTTGGTAATCAGAATCAGAAAGATAAAGAAAAAGACCAGAAGTCTTCAGGCCCCCAAACTAATAGTAAGGAGGGTGGTTCCCAAAATGGTAACAAGAAGAAGAAGAACAAAGGTCCAAAGACACCTTGGTGTAATACCTGCAAATCAGTTTCACAATGGGGCAGTGAGTGCACCAAGGCAAATCCAGTTCCCACCACTACAGCTCCTAAAGCAACTGCAACCCCAAGTACAGTAAGCAGTGGTGGAACACAGTCCAAGGGTGTAGCTGGGTTGACCCTGGGTATTGAAGTAGGATCTGGCCTAGTCAGAGTCCCTACACAGGCAGTTCTCCTGTATGATGTGGACATTGAGTTGCCCACTGCAGTAAGCCCCACTAACCTGGGCAAATACAGGCAGACTCCCTTAATAAATGAGAAACTGGCTCAAGCTTACAGGGACACATGTGCTAGTGTCACCATGGTGACCCCTGGCTTTGTGGACCCTGGACAGATTGTACTAGGAGAGAGCTACCTAGTAACCAATGCAAGCAACTCCACTACCTCCCATAGTGTGGCAGTTGTGAACTTCTCCTGGGGAGGGGTTGATGGCCTAAAGAAAGTTGTGGTGAGTGCAGACCTACCAGTAGACTGTCTGTTAGGCAATGACCTTGAAAGCTCAGCATGGTCAGAAGTGGAGTACAGGACTCATGCAGAAATGCTAGGGATTTCAGAGCATGTCCTTGCCATGACAAGGGCTCAGGCTAAGAAGTGCCTTCCTGAACCAGTGGTGGATCTTGAGACAATAGACCAGCCACAACCCAAGAGAAGGAGCAAGAGAGGAAAGGCCTCGCCTTCCACCTTGCCCCAGGTTGAGGATCAGGTTTCAGAGGAAACTGATTCTGCAGTCCAAGAGGAGACTGTCTCTGAGGAGCTTGAACCTGACCAGGTTGAGTTTCTGGGGACAGGGGGACCCTCAAGGGCAGACCTGAGGCAGGCTCAATTAGATTGCCCTTCACTTGAACCCCTCAGACAGCAGGCTGCTGCTGAGGCTGCTGGGGATGCCCAAGGTACCCATACTGTGTATTGGGATGAGGGACTCCTTTACTCAGAGGCTAGAGCCCCCAAGCCTGGCATGACCAGGAGGTTGGTGATACCTCTGCAGTTTAGGGGATTCCTCCTTACCTTGGCCCATGATATTCCCCTTGCAGGACACTTAGGCCAGAACAAGACGTGGGACAGGCTTGTTCCACACTTTCACTGGCCTCACATGTCAGAGGATGTCATGGAGTTTTGTCGCTCCTGTGTCACTTGCCAAGCCAGTGGTAAGTCAGGTGGCACAACAAAGGCCCCCCTAATACCACTACCTGTGGTGGGGGTCCCCTTTGAGAGAGTTGGAATTGATATTGTGGGTCCAATGGACCCCCAAACAGCATCTGGGAACAGATTCATACTGGTGGTAGTGGATCATGCCACCAGGTACCCAGAGGCTATTCCCCTAAGGACTACCACAGCACCTGTGGTGGCAAAGGCCCTCATTGCAGTTTTCTCAAGAGTGGGCTTTCCTAAGGAGGTACTATCAGATAGAGGGACGAATTTTATGTCCAGCTATCTAAAAGCAATGTGGAAGGAATGTGGAGTAAACTATAAGTTTACCACCCCATATCATCCACAATGCAATGGGCTTGTGGAGAGATTTAACAAGACCCTAAAGGGCATGATAAAAGGATTACCAGAGAAGCTCAGGCGGAAATGGGACATTCTTTTACCCTGCCTGCTCTTTGCTTACAGAGAGGTCCCACAGAAGGGGGTTGGCTACAGCCCTTTTGAACTTTTGTTTGGCCACCCTGTGAGAGGTCCATTGTGTTTGGTGAAGGAAGGATGGGAGTTACCTCTCAAAAAGCCCAAACTAGACATAGTGGACTATGTACTTGGTCTCCGCTCCAGGATGGCTGAGTACATGGAAAGAGCATCCAAAAACCTGGAGGCCAGCCAAGAACTGCAGAAAGCTTGGCATGACCAAAAGGCTGTGCTGGTAGAGTTCCAACCAGGACAGAAGGTATGGGTACTGGAGCCAGTGGCTCCAGCAGCACTCCAAGACAAATGGAGTGGACCCTATCCTATTATTGAGAAGAAAGGGGAAGTCACCTACTTGGTAGACTTTGGAACACCCAGGAGCCCTCACAGGGTAATCCATGTGAACCGCTTGAAAGCATTTGTGGACAGGGAGGACATGAGCTTGCTCATGGCCACAGATGGGGAACAGGAGGAAGAGAGTGACCCTCTCCCAGACCTGCTTTCTCAGAACCCTGATGATGGTTCAGTTGATGGAGTAGCCTTGGCAGGCAGCCTCACTGACCAACAACAGAGGGACTGCAGACAAGTTTTGCAGGCTCACAGGCAAATGTTTTCACTCACACCCAGCCAAACTGACTGGTGTACCCATGTTGTGGACACTGGTGACAGTCTGCCTGTCAAGAATAAGATCTACAGGCAACCTGATCATGTCAGGGATTGCATCAAGGCTGAGGTGCAAAAGATGTTGGAGCTTGGAGTGATTGAGCCATCAGAGAGCCCATGGGCCAGCCCAGTAGTCCTGGTGCCAAAACCTCATACCCAAGATGGTAAGAGAGAAATGAGGTTTTGCGTGGATTACAGGGGTCTCAATGCTGTCACTAGGACAGATGCTCACCCCATTCCAAGAGCAGATGAGCTCATTGACAGATTGGCTTCTGCCAAGTTTCTGAGCACATTTGATCTGACAGCTGGCTACTGGCAAATCAGACTAGCTGAGGAGTCAAAAGCCAAAACAGCATTCTCTACCCCTAGTGGACATTATCAGTTTGTGGTAATGCCCTTTGGTTTGAAGAATGCACCTGCCACTTTCCAAAGGTTGGTGAACCAAGTCCTTACTGGGTTGGATGACTTTTGTGCAGCTAATCTAGATGATATTGCTGTATTTAGCTCCACCTGGGAGGATCACCTGATCCACCTGAAGAAAGTTTTGGAGGCCCTGCAAAAGGCAGGCCTAACTATCAAGGCCACAAAGTGCCAGATAGGGCAGAGTAAGGTTGTATACCTGGGCCACCTAGTAGGTGGAGGCCAGGTTCAGCCACTGGAAAGCAAAATCCAGGCCATACAGGACTGGGCTCCTCCAGTTACCCAGACACAAGTCAGAGCCTTCTTGGGCCTGACTGGGTATTACAGAAAGTTTGTGAAAAACTATGGGTCTATAGTGACACCATTAAATGACTTGACATCCAAGAAGATGCCAAAAAAGGTTCAGTGGACAGTTAGCTGTCAGAAGGCATTTGAAGACCTGAAGAAGGCCATGTGCTCTGCACCTATCCTAAAGAGTCCTGACTACTCCAAACAGTTCATTGTTCAGACAGATGCTTCTGAGTTGGGGGTGGGAGCTGTACTCTCACAACTTAATCAAGATGGTCAAGACCAGCCAATTGCTTTCATTAGCAGGAGGCTAACCCCAAGAGAAAAACGTTGGTCAGCCATTGAGAGGGAGGCCTTTGCTGTGGTTTGGGCATTAAAGAAGTTGAGGTCCTACTTGTTTGGAACTCACTTCCTGGTGCAAACAGACCATAAGCCCCTCTTATGGCTTAATCAGATGAAGGGTGAAAATCCCAAACTACTCAGGTGGTCCATTTCCCTACAGGGGATGGACTTTACAGTGGAGCACCGCCCAGGGACTGACCATGGTAATGCAGATGGTCTCTCCAGGTACTTCCACTTAGAACATGAAGACTTATCTGGTCAAGGTTAGTTTAATGTCCCTGCGTTTGGGGGGGGGTTGTGTAGGAGAGTAGGGTCTGCTATCCTATGGTCACCCCAAATTTTTGCTTTTTGCTTCACTGGTTTTCGACTACTGAGGCTGTGGGCCTGCTGATCAGACCCCCAGCCTGCTGTTCTCTCACTAAATTAATGACACATGTGCTATAGGCACATACCAATTGGAAATGGACTCCTTGTCAGCCCCTGTAGAATGCACTATAGGTGCACAGGGCACAGGAGCCACTGAGGCCTACCAGGGGCTGCAGCATATCTTTTGCCACCCCTGGCTGGTTCTTAAATTGACACAACTGGCTGATCACTCAGCTGGGGTAAGGTGGTGTACACACCCCTTGCTTAGATATAGTATACCTATGTCTAAACCTATATCTGGACACATGTAAACCTATGAGCCACTCCTATAGTCAGGCCTCACCAATCCTGGAGGCTGGGTGCATGGTTTTATGTGAGATGGAGCTCTAGCATGAGCTGAGCCTGTCTGCAGCCGTCGGGAACAAATCCCTAAGCTGTTTCAGGATAATGCCATACCATATACTATTAAGTGCCTTATAATCCTCGCGGTTATTTAGCAACTTTGGTTTGGCTTTATCAAAACATGTCGTGTAAGGTGTCATACGCTTTGGAATACCATCCCCTCGCCAGTTCTGGCGACGGGGATGGCATTCCACCCCTCTAGAGGGGTAAGACATGTTACTTCACTTTAATGCGGTTGATTTCTCCAAAGGCCTTAAGATCCACAAAATGGATGCCTCTGCCACAGACAAATGTCTGGACCCCTGGAGCTGACCGAAACTCAGTCAAGGGGGTCCTGGACAAAGGGTTTCCTGTCACAGGAGGGTGTCACCGCCCTCCAGACAGGAGATAGTGTATTGTAGCAGGGAGGTTTGAAAGAAACCAGACACTGCCTGGGGCGCACAAGGCTGCCCCTTGCATAATCCGGCCAAACCGGTTCTGGGGCACTCCAGCCCTCGTGCCAGGGCGGCCTGGATCAAAGGAAGGGGGTGTATCCACCCACTTCCTGGGTCCCACCCATAGGAGGGGACCTAGCAGGTAATCACGCCCAACAGATTCGAATAAGAGTGGGAGCAGTGCCAATGCACATCAGATTTCCTGGAAGAAACATTTGAAACAATATTCTGGACCCTTCGCCCTCCATCACAACGTGGAAGCCCGAAGAATCTCCCTTGTGGTCAAGGAGTGACCACCCTGCAGCAGCAGGCACCATCCAGCCCTCGACGTCTACTTAGTTGCAGTTCCCGCCGGAACTCGAGCGACTGAGATCGACGAGATCAAGCCTGCCCAGCTTCTAACAGCCCGATCCACAGTCCCTGCAAAGCTGAGACCCGTGGAGGCGACCGGAAGCGTGGGGCACGCCATCTTGAAGTGACCACGAGACGCTGACCGTGCAGCCCACGAGTGACCCTCGAAGCTGTACACCGGGGTTTGAGAAGCCCCCACCCTGAGCTACTCCTGTGCCGAAGTTCAGCCCTCCACACTCGACGAGTGCTGCGTGGGGCCCTTTGGCACGATTTGGCTCAACGCGTTGGCCCGGTCACTTGCCAGCTGGCTTGTGGTCCCTGTGCCGACGAACTACCTAAGAAGACTTGTGATTCTGGTTGCTCCAGATCCACACCAGCTCCCCTGAAAAGGAGCCCCGACTCTGACCTTCCTGGTCCGAGTGAGAAGCAATCTTCCGATCCTGCGTGGATTGCTCTTACCAAGGCTTGTTTGCTCCAAACTTGAAGCCGACTGCACCGACGGTGAGAGCCTGCGTGGGACAGATCGTGACCTGCTCCTGGACGTCGCAGATGCCCCAGAGCCCACGTGACAGCGGAGAGAAGCTCCTCAACGACCACCTGATTGCGCGCGACATTGCCTGGTTCCGTCCTGGTTCCACCCTGTTCACTGCTGAGTGACCCAGACTCTGTCCCCTCTGCTTTCAGGTACTCTACAACTTGAGTCCACCCTTGGACTCCACCGGACACTTCATCTTTAACCCGCCTGCAGCCCTTTCAGCTCCAAGCACCAAGAGCCTGCGTGTCAAAACCCGACGCCACTTCGACCCTGTGCACCCACTTCCTGTGGGTGAGGTAACTTTGCTCTGCCGGTGTTCCCACACTGGTGCACACCTCTAGGGTCTGTGTGTTAAGTCTTGTTCCTCTAGGTTCAGCGGAAGTGCCCTTAAACTTTAACTCTTTGACTTTTACGCACCATTGGTTAACATTGGTGCATGCGTGCGCTTTCCGCACATCTCCCGAATCCCGAGGGCCATTCCCGACTTCAGCATTGCTTGTCCTGACTGCTCCCAGCGATTCCCTAGGCCCTGGGCCTAACCACTGCTCGAGTGGCATCTCTTATACCACTTGTTTAGTATATGGTTTGAGTGGCCACCCGCCCTCATCCATAATTGTGCAACTTGTATGTTTAAACAGTGCTTTTTGATTTAACGCTTGTGCCCCTTTATTCATAAAGAATACTGGGGATTGTTTTTAGTAATAAATACATATATTTTTATAATATATACTTGTGTGGTGTCCTTTCATTTGGTATTACAGGATTGTATGTGGTAAAACAGCTCGCTTAACACGACCTCTTAAGTTAAGCCTTTAGGCTGCTTAGTCCATGCTACCCCTAGGATAGCTTGTCTAATAAGGTTGACTTACAACCAGACACCATAAGGGATTGTTTGGTCAGGTAGTAGGTGGTTCCAGAATTGGAAACATCCCCTACCAGGCCAACTTCTCACAAAGCCAATGGTCAATTACCTCAATTCTTTAAAGAGTCGTGGTGGGACCCAAATCGGCAAAGTGCGGAAGTAATAAAGCAGCTTGCGGAGTGCCACCATCTTAAGTAAAGCGATTCTGCCTATCACCGATAGAGGGAGTGTCGACCAAAATGCCATACATCCCTTCAAGGCCCTGATACAGCGCCCTACATTTCCCTCCAACAGATCTATATTGTCGTGATATATCCTAACCCCTAAATAGGTGAAGCATGTTGGTTCCCAGGTGATCTCACCAATTAAAAGTGGCGGGCTCATTCCCCGATGGATCGGGAAATGGCACGTCTTGCTCCAGTTTACTTTGAGTCCAGAGACAGCTCCATATTGTGATAACAAAGAGGTCGCCCCTTGTAAAGCTTCCTCAGTATCTCTCAAAAAGAGAAGCAAATCATCTGCGTACAGTGAAATATGGTGTGGTATGCCACGGAGCTGCAGTCCCCGGTAGGCCACTCCCACCCGCGCCTGAACTGCCAAGGACTCTATCGCCAGCGCAAATAGCAGTGGCGACAACGAGCAGCCCTGCCTCGTTCCTCTCATAACCGGGTACTGGTCAGATATCACCTCCCCCAGCCGTACACTGGCAACGGCCGAGGAGTACAACACTCTCGTCCAGTTCCCGAACTGGTCGCCCAGTCCGAATCGTTCCAGCACTTTGTGTAGGAAAGCCCATTGCAGGCTGTCAAACGCCTTCTCTATGTCTATAGAGAGGACCGCTGGTGATTGGAGGTCATCGTATCTCTCAGCTAGAACTCTTAGGAGGCGTCGTATATTCGAAGCAGTGTTCCTAGTCGGGATAAATCCCTCTTGATCCGTGTGTACCAGCGTGGTCATATATGGAAGGAGTCTGGTCGCCAGTATCCTGCTCAGAATCTTATAGTCCACCGTCAACATGGACAGCGGTCTATAAGAGGCTTCATCTATATCAGACCGCCCTGGTTTCAGGAGAGGAATAACCAACGCTTCACGCATCGACTTTGGTAGTTGGCCTACTTCCCCTGCTTCCTTGTAAATCTCCACTAAACGGGGCGCCAGAGTATCAACATACTGGGCATAGAATTCAATGGGCAGCCCATCAGGCCCCGGCGTCTTATTCCGGGCCATGTGTTTAATTGCGCTGCGGATCTCAGCTAGAGTGATATCTTGCCCTAGTAGTTTTGCCTGGTCTGCATCTAACTGGGGTAGCAAAATCTCCGCCAAATGCCCCTCTACGTCCGTTTCTGCAGCTTCCAGCTTACTGCTATACAGAGACTTATAATAAGCGAGGAACCGAGAGAGCGCCTGCAAGTGGACCAGTAGGCCGGTATCCGATTCTATTCTCATAATCGGGCCATTCTTCGGTATTGGGTCTGCTAACTTGGCCAACAATGTACCGGCCTTGTCCCCTTCTGCATGAACCTTCGACAGGTAGCCTTTATGATCAAAGCTGCGCAACCGCTCAACTTCAACCGCAAGCATTTCTTTCACCTCTAATAGCTGTCCCTGGAGCGCCGGCTGTTCTGGCCTCTGCTGTTCTAAGTCTCTCAGTTTCTCCTCTGCTTTCCTTATATCCTCAAGCACTGTCTTCCTGGCTCCCGCGTATTTGCTAATACACATCCCCCTGACGACCACCTTAAATGCGTCCCATTCAAGTGCTCTCGTAGAAGCTGTTCCCTGATTTTCTTGAAAATAATGTTCGATGCCCTCTCCTATTTCAGTTCTAAAGACCTGATCTTCCAGAGTTTCGGGGCGCAGGCGCCACGTCAGAATCACGGATCGCACTCGCTGCCAGTTAATCGACATCAACAACGGGTTGTGATGAGAGATAGTTCTGGTAAGGTATTCAGTGTGTGCCGCCACATGAGCAATCGAGTGGGAACAGAGAATTGCATCAATTCTAACATGAAGCTCATGTATGGATGAAAAGAAAGAATAATCCCTGTCTTGAGGATGTTGCACCCGCCATACATCCATTAGCCCCCACCTCTCTTGCCAGTCAGATCTATTTTTAGCCAATTTCCGAACCGGCGTGTTAGCTAGAGGAGGATGCGATCTGTCCATCTCTACGTCTGCTATGGCATTAAAATCCCCACCCACCACCGCAGGACCAGCCAAGTAATGCGCCAGCACGCCTGATAAGCTATCCAAGAAATGAGCTTGGTCTACATTTGGGGCGTATATACTACATAACACAACATCCCTGCCATATAGCCTTCCCTCTACCGCAGCATACCTGCCCTCCGGATCCAACACATGTCTGGTGGCCTGAAAAGGGTCAGCCGCCCTTACCCATATGAGCACTCCCCTGGCAAACGCCGAATACGCTGTACTGAACACCTGTCCCCTCCATCTGCGCTGCAGCGCCTGGCCTTCCGCTCTAGTAAGATGTGTCTCTTGTAGCAGAGCTATGTGGACTCCTCTTCTCATCAAATACGCATGAACCTTGTGGCGCCTAGTCATTGTGTGCAAACCCCTCACGTTCCATGTGATGCATTTCAAATCAGGTAATGTTGCCATTGCGCTTGCCTTGCAGCCTCAAGCTGTACATGTAGTATGTGCCCACACCACCATCAGATCCCAAATACCAACATCCCATGCAACCCCCTCAAGCCTCCCCCCAGAACAGGACCCAATGACAAGCTATCAGTTCCCATCCAAACTTCCAACAGTACACACAGTTCTATCCTGTAGTAGTCACCACAGGTTGCCTTATGGGCAATGGAAGGGTAACTCGGCCCGACAGGTAGCAGCTTTCGCTCAAGCCCCACCGCCCTAGATCCCACATGGTAACTTTCTGTAATCGTTCTGGCCCCCATCGCTTCCAGGCACGGTAACCCTATTGAGCAGTCCGTGGCGGCTATCCAACCTCCAGTGTGTGCTTAGATAGGCTATTCATCCAACATTCCTTCTGCTGTTCTTGGCGTGACCACAGGTCACATATTACTGTCCGATAGCTCCGTGTCCGACTTCCTCTTTTCCTCATCCGATCCCGTTCCCACTGCTGACTCAGTTCTCTGTGAGCCCGTTATCTCCGCTGTCGCTGCCAATGCTCCTTGCCTTTCCAACGCCATTTGAGTCAGCTGCTGCTTCTTCCGAATTTTATTCTTTTTACGGATACGCTGGGATTTGCGCATCTGAGATGGGTTAGGTGGACCTGAGCGTCCTTGAACCTGACGATCAGTGCCCGCTCTGTATGTCTCGAGCCATGTCAATGCGTCCTCGGGCGTCAGGAAGAACTGGGTCGTGCCATCCACAATCACCCTCAATTTTGCCGGGAAGATCAGTGAGTACTGGATCCCCTCTTCCCTGAGTTCTTTTTTAATTGCCAGATAGGAGGCCCTACGTCTTTGTATTTCCTGGGTGTAACCCGGGAATATGTGACTGTCCCATTGCCCACTTTGAAGGGACCTGCCTCACGCGCCCTTTGGATCAGCATATCTCTATCTTTATAGTGCAGTAGCTTAACCACCACAGGTCAAGGAGGACAGTCAAGCTGCGGTTGCCGAGCTGGCACCCTGTGAGCTCTCTCAAGTGTGAAGAAGAGAGATAGCCCCTCCGGAGCGACCTCTGTTTTGAACCAGGTTTCCAAGTAGGCAATCATATCAGTTCCCTCTGTTTTTTCCGGCAGGTCCACCACGCGTATGTTATTTCGCCGGTTCCTACTTTCAGAATCTTCAGCTCTCTTTTCTAACATTGCTAAACGTCCTAGCGCATCTCCCAGCTTGGCCTCCATGGGAGCTTGTGCCGGCTTCAGGTCCTGTATGGCCAACTCGGTCTCCTTCACTCTGTCTGCCAGCTTCGAGTGGACCGCACGTAGGAGCCCTAGCCCCGTCGCGACCTGCGCAATGTCCTGCTGAAGGGCGTCCTTCGTCGCCGCTATGGCCTCGAGTATCTTATCAAGGTGTTGACTCAGTCCTATTTCCATCATCGCTGGCTCGGGCCCACCCTCTGCGCCATGAGTGTCATCCTGCCCCGCAGCCTCCTCTTTCTTGTTCTTTGGTTTCATCTCGTGTGGCTAGTTGTTGCTCTGTGCGGTACTAGTATACTTCCCTGCGCAAGGACTTCTCATAAACCTTCACGTGTCCTGAAATTTTAGGTAGAGAGAGATTGGCAGGACTCACATCCTATGATTATGCCAGTTGGTAAAGCCCGCACTATCACAGTGTTGATATACCAAGGAACTATCATCAAGCAGCCCCTGGCAGTACCTTAGTTCCACAGCCAATCCCGGGAAAGCCCGGAGACCCCTGCACCTCTCACCGGTTTGGGCCCAGTGGTTCCCTCCGCCCAGATTTTGTGGTGCGTATGTTCTACTGCGCACCCAGTCGCTCCCTGTGCAGACTCACGGCCCCTGTCACAGCGTGTACAGCACAGCTCTCAATAGTGTGGTCTCCTTTTTCCGGTGCTTGTCGGTCCCAATGACTCTGGATTCAGAGTATTGCCCTCCTGGAGACATTCAAATGCCCCTTTTTTGGCGTCCACAGGGCCCAAATGCGCACTCCTCCCCTGTTCGCAGCGCACTCCGGGCCTAGCCTGCAATGTTTCTGCGCCCTGTGTCGTTCCCAGCTCGAGCCCACACGTCTTGCTCGATGCCTCCGGGTGCGCGCCTCCGCTCCTGCTCATGCAATGTCGCAGACCTGCTCCCCCGCTCCCACCTCCGCAGTACTGGGTGCAGGCCCGCTCCACCACACTTACCAGGCACTGTGACTGGGCGCCACCGTCAGTTGCTCACTCTCCCTGCCAGTCGGTTGGACCTTGTTCGTCCGTATGACTGGCATCATTCAGGGACTCCGGGCACTAGGGCTGTCTCGGTATCAGGCATAGGATTGCCGTGCTGCTCCAGTAGGACCTTCCGTGTTCCCTCGGCTCCCAGGTCTCATCGTCTCATCTTCCCTGACGGCAGTCAGATAGCAAACATAGTGTAGGAAGGTGGCTACCTGACTATGGTTACCCCAGATTTTTGCCTGTGTTTAGCTGGTTTTTTGACTTAGTTGACCTGGTTCCCTGCTAATCAGGGCCCCAGGCCATCTGCTCTCTCTGTAAAATGGATTCCATGTACCCTAGGTACATACCAATTGGAAATGGACTCCTTGTCAGCCCCTGTAGAATGCACTATAGGTGCACAGGGCATAGGAGCCACTAAGGCCTACCAGGGGCTGCAGCATATCTTTTGCCACCCCTGGCTGGTTCTTAAATTGACACAACTGGCTGATCACTCAGCTGGGGTAAGGTGGTGTACACACCCCTTGCTTAGATATAGTATACCTATGTCTAAACCTATATCTGGACACATGTAAACCTGTGAGCCACTCCTATAGTCAGGCCTCATCAATCCTGGAGGCTGAGTGCGTGGTTTTATGTGAGATGGAGCTCTAGCATGAGCTGAGCCTGTCTGCAGCCGTCGGGAACAAATCCCTAAGCTGTTTCAGGATAATGCCATACCATATACTATTAAGTGCCTTATAATCCTCGCGGTTATTTAGCAACTTTGGTTTGGCTTTATCAAAACATGTCGTGTAAGGTGTCATACGCTTTGGAATACCATCCCCTCGCCAGTTCTGGCGACGGGGATGGCATTCCACCCCTCTAGAGGGGTAAGACATGTTACTTTACTTTAATGCGGTTGATTTCTCCAAAGACCTTAAGATCCACAAAATGGATGCCTCTGCCACAGACAAATGTCTGGACCCCTGGAGCTGACCGAAACTCAGTCAAGGGGGTCCTGGACAAAGGGTTTCCTGTCACAGGAGGGTGTCACCGCCCTCCAGACAGGAGATAGTGTATTGTAGCAGGGAGGTTTGAAAGAAACCAGACACTGCTTGGGGCGCACAAGGCTGCCCCTTGCATAATCCGGCCAAACCGGTTCTGGGGCACTCCAGCCCTCGTGCCAGGGCGGCCTGGATCAAAGGAAGGGGGTGTATCCACCCACTTCCTGGGTCCCACCCATAGGAGGGGACCTAGCAGGTAATCACGCCCACCAGATTCGAATAAGAGTGGGAGCAGTGCCAATGCACATCAGATTTCCTGGAAGAAACATTTGAAACGATATTCTGGACCCTTCGCCCTCCATTTCAACGTGGAAGCCCGAAGAATCTCCCTTGTGGTCAAGGAGTGACCACCCTGCAGCAGCAGGCACCATCCAGCCCTCGACGTCTACTTAGTTGCAGTTCCTGCCGGAACTCGAGCGACTGAGATCGACGAGATCAAGCCTGCCCAGCTTCTAACAGCCCGATCCACAGTCCCTGCAAAGCTGAGACCCGTGGAGGTGACCGGAAGCGTGGGGCACGCCATCTTGAATTGACCACGAGACGCTGACCGTGCAGCCCACGAGTGACCCTCGAAGCTGTGCACCGGGGTTTGAGAAGCCCCCACCCTGAGCTACTCCTGAGCCGAAGTTCAGCCCTCCACACTCGACGAGTGCTGCGTGGGGCCCTTTGGCACGATTTGGCTCAACGCGTTGGCCCGGTCACTTGCCAGCTGGCTTGTGGTCCCTGTGCCGATGAACTACCTAAGAAGACTCGTGAATCTGGTTGCTCCAGATCCACACCAGCTCCCCTGAAAAGGAGCCCCGACTTTGACCTTCCTGGTCCGAGTGAGAAGCAATCTTCCGATCCCGCATGGATTGCTCTTACCAAGGCTTGTTTGCTCCAAACTTGAAGCCGACTGCACCGACGGTGAGAGCCTGCGTGGGACAGATCGTGACCTGCTCCTGGACGTCGCAGATGCCCCAGAGCCCACGTGACAGCGGAGAGAAGCTCCTCGACGACCACCTGATTGCGCCCGACATTGCCTGGTTCCGTCCTGGTTCCACCCTGGTCACTGCTGAGTGACCCAGACTCTGTCCCCTCTGCTTTCAGGTACTCTACAACTTGAGTCCACCCTTGGACTCCACCGGACACTTCATCTTTAACCCGCCTGCAGCCCTTTCAGCTCCAAGCACCAAGAGCCTGCGTGTCAAAACCCGACGCCACTTCGACCCTGTGCACCCACTTCCTGTGGGTGAGGTAACTTTGCTCCGCCGGTGTTCCCACACTGGTGCACACCTCTAGGGTCTGTGTGTTAAGTTTTGTTCCTCTAGGTTCAGCGGAAGTGTCCTTTAACTTTAACTTTACAACTTTTACGCACCATTGGTTAACATTGGTGCATGCGTGCGCTTTCCGCACATCTCCCGAATCCCGAGGGCCATTCCCGACTTCAGCATTGCTTGTCCTGACTGCTCCCAGCGATTCCCTAGGCCCTAGGCCTAACCACTGCTCGAGTGGCATCTCTTATACCACTTGTTTAGTATATGGTTTGAGTGGCCCCCTGCCCTCATCCATAATTGTGCAACTTTGTATGTTTAAACAGTGCTTTTGATTTAACGCTTGTGCCCCTTTATTCATAAAGAATACTGGGGATTGTTTTTAGTAATAAACACATATATTTTTATAATATATACTTGTGTGGTGTCCTTTCATTTGGTATTACAGGATTGTATGTGGTAAAACAGCTCGCTTAACACGACCTCTTAAGTTAAGCCTTTAGGCTGCTTAGTCCATGCTACCCCTAGGATAGCTTGTCTAATAAGGTTGACTTACAACCAGACACCATAAGGGATTGTTTGGTCAGGTAGTAGGTGGTTCCAGAATTGGAAACATCCCCTACCAGGCCAACTTCTCACATTGGTGAGCAGCGGTGCGGATTTGAGCTTGCTGTTGTTTTACCATTGCAATCTTTATATCAAATTGAAAGATCACATCAAGTACCTCTAGGTACATATAAAATCAAAAGCTTAGCATATTAAGTTCTACTGAACTTAGTAGTTGTAGGTTGAAGGGAGTAGCACACCCCTGACTACAACTCACTAGCAAGGTCCAGTAGGAAAACACTTAGTGTAGGTAAGTGCATCACTTACACCTCACTAGTAACCATGTCTGACACAGGAAAGGCCTCAGGGTCTAGTCCTGTGACAGTTGACCCTACCCAGGCAACTTTTGGATATGACAAACTAACCCGCAGAGACTTGATTGCCTTGTGCAAAGCAAGAGGGTTAAAAAGGGGCAGAAGCCCCACCTGCCTAATCCTGGTAGAAATCCTAGAACAGGATGACTTAGAGAAGGCAAAAGCAGCTTCCCTAGATACAGGAACTGGAGGGAACCCCCCTGCAGTTGATCCCCCTGAAGAGGAGGATGATGATGACTTGGATGAGGACTCAGAGGTTGAGGACTTAGAAGTACAGGATCAGGGTAGCCAGGTTCCAGTTGGTAGGCTTAGCCAGGCCAACTTGGACCTACTGGGGAATGGAGAGGGCCAGCACCTCCCCAGAACCCAACATGTTATTCTCCCAGGCAACAGAAGAGTGAGATCCCCCTCAGGGGACTCTCATATTTCTAGTGCCTCCAGAGAATCACAGAGAGGCATGAATGCTTCTCAAAAGCTAGAGCATAGGGCCAGAATGAGGGCTGTCAAACTCCAGATAGAGAGGGAGGAGGTAGCCTTGGCTCAAGCTAAACTTGCCTTGGCAAGAGAGCAGAAATTGTGTGGCTTAGATGCCACTGGTGGCAGCAATATTCCAAAAGAGAAACCCAGGTCCTATGATAGTAGAAACCTGACAAAGATTGTGCCCCCCTACAAGGAAGGGGATGACATCCACAAGTGGATAACTGCTCTTGAGAGAGCCTGCATGGTACAGCAGGTTCCTGAGGAACAGCGGGCAGCAATCTTGTGGTACTCCTTTTCAGAGAAAGGGAGAGATAAGCTCCTCACTGTTAGACATGAGGATGCAAACAATTACAAAGTCCTGAAGAGTGTTCTGATAGATGGGTTTGGCTTAACCACTGAACAGTACAGGTTGAAGTTCAGAGACACCCAGAAGACACAGACTCAGGACTGGACTGATTTTGTTGATTGTGCAACTAAGGCTCTGGAGGGTTGGCTACATGGCAGCAAAGTACATGACTTTACAGGATTGTATAATTTGATTATGAGGGAGCAGATCCTAAGTAATTGTCAGAACCAGCTCTTACACCAGCACCTGGTGGACTCTGATCTGACCTCTCCCCAAGAATTGGGAAAGAAGGCAGACTAGTGGGTCAGAACCAGGATTAGGCCTAAGAATCAGGACAGTAACCAGAAGTAGGAGTCTACCAAGCCTCAAGATAAGGGTGGGGATAAAAATAAAGAAAAGACTTCCCCAGGGCCCCAAAACTCCAAGAATGGGGGTGGGTCCCAAGACACTTCTTCAACTGAGAAAAAGCCTTATTGTTATGCCTGTAAACAGGTGGGGCATTACAAAACAGACAACTGTTGTCCCAAGAATAACAATAAAGAAAATATACCTCCAAAGCCAGCTTCAACACCTCCTGTTACTGTCAGCAGTAATCCCCCAGGAAGTGGAAGCACACCCAGGAATCTGGGTGGGTTTACTGTTGGAGCTCAGGTGGACCCTGGCCTATCCAGGTCCCCATCACCCAATGATCTTGTTTATGAGACTGGCATGGGGTTTGCCAATTTCTCTGCTTGCCCAAATACTTTGAGCAAGTATAGACAAGAACCCATCATCAATGGTTTGAAAGTTGAAGCTTTTAGAGACACAGGGGCTAGCATCACCATGGTGGCTGATGGCATAGTCCCCTCTAAGCAACTTTTACCTGGTGCCACATACCAGGTTACAAACATTGATGGAATCCAAACAAATCATCCCATGGCAGTAGTAAGTCTCAGCTGGGGAGGTGTCATTGGCCCAAAGAGAGTGGCAGTGTCACCAACCTTGCCTGTAGACTGCCTACTTGGTAATGATTTGGAAATCTCAGCCTGGGCTGAGGTTGAACAGGAAACCCATTCTAGAATGGTGAATTCCAATGGAAAGGTTAGTGGGGCTGTCATGGCTACAGCCCCAATTCAAGATGTCCTTCCTGAAAAGGTTGGTAGGGCTGAGAAACTCTCTGCCCCATCTTTAGCAAAAGCTCTTCCTGAACAGAATAGCAAAGCTGTTATGATAACAGCAGAAACCCAAACTGAGTCTCCTCCTGAAAAGGTTGGTGGGGCTGTGATGGCCACAGCCCAAACTCAAACTGACATGTGTGTTGTGAAACCTGAAATGATGGATAACTCCACACAAACTGAGAGCATGGAGGAGGAAGAGAAATCTCCCCCTCACCAGACTTTAGGACAGGATCAGCCTCCTCAGGGAACTGATCTTACCCCTGATGAAGGAACTGCCCCAGAGGTTGTTAGGCCTGGCCTGGCAGAGCCTCTGATGGCGGTGGACCCTTCTCAGGTGGGACCCAGTCTGGAGCAGGTAACCTGCCCCTCTCTACCTTGCCTTAGCCAGCCCAGGGCTGCAGAGGACAAGAAGGACAGTGAGACCCAGAGGGCCCCCTGTCAAATAAAGCACCCCCATCAAAAGATTAGGTGCACCAAAACTAGTAGCCCTAGTAAGGTGAAAACTTTAAAAACTCCTGAGGGAGCCCCCTTAAAAACAGTTAGGGACCTCCCACAGATGGATTCTGTTGGGCACAGCCAAACCTGGGACCCAAGGGGCCCAAACCTGAACTGTCCCTCCAGCAAGCCAAACAGAGGGACCCAGCCTCCAGCTTTAGGTAGCCAGAGGTTGACCCTGAGAGCACAGTGCAACTCAGTTAAAGAGAGAAAGGCACACATGGTGGAAGATAATTGGAGGAAGCTAAGCCCTAAATTAGTAGAGCCTCACTTCAATACTCCATATCCAAACCAGCCTTTAACTATGCATAAACACACCCAAGGTAGTGATTCCCTATGGTGGAGACCCTCTAATGCCCCAAGGGTGAGGGACTGCTTAGTGGACCATGAGACAGGGGGTACCCATGCTAGTGCAGGTACTTCCTTATATGGCCACTCAGGCAATATAGGCTTACCTGGCCAAGGATAGCCTTATCTCCTTTCGTTTGGGGGGGGGGTTATGTAGGAAGGTGGCTACCTGACTATGGTTACCCCAGATTTTTGCCTGTGTTTAGCTGGTTTTTTGACTTAGTTGACCTGGTTCCCTGCTAATCAGGGCCCCAGGCCATCTGCTCTCTCTGTAAAATGGATTCCATGTACCCTAGGTACATACCAATTGGAAATGGACTCCTTGTCAGCTCCTGTAGAATGCACTATAGGTGCACAGGGCATAGGAGCCACTAAGGCCTACCAGGGGCTGCAGCATATCTTTTGCCACCCCTGGCTGGTTCTTAAATTGACACAACTGGCTGATCACTCAGCTGGGGTAAGGTGGTGTACACACCCCTTGCTTAGATATAGTATACCTATGTCTAAACCTATATCTGGACACATGTAAACCTGTGAGCCACTCCTATAGTCAGGCCTCATCAATCCTGGAGGCTGAGTGCGTGGTTTTATGTGAGATGGAGCTCTAGCATGAGCTGAGCCTGTCTGCAGCCGTCGGGAACAAATCCCTAAGCTGTTTCAGGATAATGCCATACCATATACTATTAAGTGCCTTATAATCCTCGCGGTTATTTAGCAACTTTGGTTTGGCTTTATCAAAACATGTCGTGTAAGGTGTCATACGCTTTGGAATACCATCCCCTCGCCAGTTCTGGCGACGGGGATGGCATTCCACCCCTCTAGAGGGGTAAGACATGTTACTTTACTTTAATGCGGTTGATTTCTCCAAAGACCTTAAGATCCACAAAATGGATGCCTCTGCCACAGACAAATGTCTGGACCCCTGGAGCTGACCGAAACTCAGTCAAGGGGGTCCTGGACAAAGGGTTTCCTGTCACAGGAGGGTGTCACCGCCCTCCAGACAGGAGATAGTGTATTGTAGCAGGGAGGTTTGAAAGAAACCAGACACTGCTTGGGGCGCACAAGGCTGCCCCTTGCATAATCCGGCCAAACCGGTTCTGGGGCACTCCAGCCCTCGTGCCAGGGCGGCCTGGATCAAAGGAAGGGGGTGTATCCACCCACTTCCTGGGTCCCACCCATAGGAGGGGACCTAGCAGGTAATCACGCCCACCAGATTCGAATAAGAGTGGGAGCAGTGCCAATGCACATCAGATTTCCTGGAAGAAACATTTGAAACGATATTCTGGACCCTTCGCCCTCCATTTCAACGTGGAAGCCCGAAGAATCTCCCTTGTGGTCAAGGAGTGACCACCCTGCAGCAGCAGGCACCATCCAGCCCTCGACGTCTACTTAGTTGCAGTTCCCGCCGGAACTCGAGCGACTGAGATCGACGAGATCAAGCCTGCCCAGCTTCTAACAGCCCGATCCACAGTCCCTGCAAAGCTGAGACCCGTGGAGGCGACTGGAAGCGTGGGGCACGCCATCTTGAATTGACCACGAGACGCTGACCGTGCAGCCCACGAGTGACCCTCGAAGCTGTGCACCGGGGTTTGAGAAGCCCCCACCCTGAGCTACTCCTGAGCCGAAGTTCAGCCCTCCACACTCGACGAGTGCTGCGTGGGGCCCTTTGGCACGATTTGGCTCAACGCGTTGGCCCGGTCACTTGCCAGCTGGCTTGTGGTCCCTGTGCCGACGAACTACCTAAGAAGACTCGTGAATCTGGTTGCTCCAGATCCACACCAGCTCCCCTGAAAAGGAGCCCCGACTCTGACCTTCCTGGTCCGAGTGAGAAGCAATCTTCCGATCCCGCGTGGATTGCTCTTACCAAGGCTTGTTTGCTCCAAACTTGAAGCCGACTGCACCGACGGTGAGAGCCTGCGTGGGACAGATCGTGACCTGCTCCTGGACGTCGCAGATGCCCCAGAGCCCACGTGACAGCGGAGAGAAGCTCCGCGACGACCACCTGATTGCGCCCGACATTGCCTGGTTCCGTCCTGGTTCCACCCTGGTCACTGCTGAGTGACCCAGACTCTGTCCCCTCTGCTTTCAGGTACTCTACAACTTGAGTCCACCCTTGGACTCCACCGGACACTTCATCTTTAACCCGCCTGCAGCCCTTTCAGCTCCAAGCACCAAGAGCCTGCGTGTCAAAACCCGACGCCACTTCGACCCTGTGCACCCACTTCCTGTGGGTGAGGTAACTTTGCTCCGCCGGTGTTCCCACACTGGTGCACACCTCTAGGGTCTGTGTGTTAAGTTTTGTTCCTCTAGGTTCAGCGGAAGTGTCCTTTAACTTTAACTTTACAACTTTTACGCACCATTGGTTAACATTGGTGCATGCGTGCGCTTTCCGCACATCTCCCGAATCCCGAGGGCCATTCCCGACTTCAGCATTGCTTGTCCTGACTGCTCCCAGCGATTCCCTAGGCCCTAGGCCTAACCACTGCTCGAGTGGCATCTCTTATACCACTTGTTTAGTATATGGTTTGAGTGGCCCCCTGCCCTCATCCATAATTGTGCAACTTTGTATGTTTAAACAGTGCTTTTGATTTAACGCTTGTGCCCCTTTATTCATAAAGAATACTGGGGATTGTTTTTAGTAATAAACACATATATTTTTATAATATATACTTGTGTGGTGTCCTTTCATTTGGTATTACAGGATTGTATGTGGTAAAACAGCTCGCTTAACACGACCTCTTAAGTTAAGCCTTTAGGCTGCTTAGTCCATGCTACCCCTAGGATAGCTTGTCTAATAAGGTTGACTTACAACCAGACACCATAAGGGATTGTTTGGTCAGGTAGTAGGTGGTTCCAGAATTGGAAACATCCCCTACCAGGCCAACTTCTCACACATAGCCGCACAGGTGCTGCCGCATCGGCCGCTGTACTCCACTTCTCCAGCCCTCAGAGTCACAAACGTAGTGCCCAGGGGTCTCACAACCCTCCGGCCGCCATTTTAGGCTCCAGGACCATCCCAGAGCCCATCGCGCAGTCCCGGGACCAAGGCTCCCCGCTCATCAGTTTTGCCGCTCACTCAGCAGGGGCATCCGGTTGCATCTTTTTGGGCTCAGAGCTCCCTCTATGCTCACTCGCCGCCCGTGTTAGCAAGATCACCTGCCCGGATCGTCCTCACTCGCTGCTCCCTTCCGCCATCTTGCCGCTTCCTCTCGGATTGCGCCGGCAGCAAAATCCGTGCCTGTGTCGCGCAGGGCTGTCGAGGGTCGCGATGTCGGTCGGGTTTAGAAGCCCCGATGTTCCGACCCTCGCTGTTTCAATTTCACCAAGTTTCAGGAGATTTTAGCAGGATATTTTCGGATCAGGTACGGAGCTATCCGCTCACGCCGCCTCTCCCATCGGCGCTCAAGCCACGCCCCCTGTGTTTCCTCATGACCTCAAAACCAGGAAGTGGCTACACCAATGCAGCTGCACTGATCCTGAAGCTGTTGGAGAGGCAGGGAGCACAGCTAACAACCCAGGAGCAACTTTTCCTAGTTTTTGCTGACATCACAGCCAAGATATGGATAAACAGGAGAGGGAAAAGGAAACATAAATTTAGTGAGAGGGAGCTGGATGTCCTTATTGAGGAGGTTACTAAGGACCATGGCAAACTATTTGGTAAGAATTCCCTGCAGAAGAGGCCGATATGAATGGCCGTCCAGGAAAGGATTAATGCCATCAGAGTCACCCAGTGCTCCATTGAAGAACTTAAAAAACACTGGCATGACCTCAGGAAGCATGCAAAGGAGAGGCTGGCAGAGAGAATGAAGCAAGACAACCAGACAGGTGGAGGGAGAAACACAGCACATGCACCAACTGCCCTGGATCTCCTGGTGGAGTCCACACGCCAGCCGGAGAGTGTGATTGGGAATGCAGACAGCTCAGCCAGAGTTGGCAACAGGCAAGGTAAGGTGCATGCACAGCATGCTGTGCCCCCCATCTCTAACCCCAATCCCCAATGAGGCAGTATGAATCCCGCTCCAGTACATGTTTTACTACTAACCTGCAATGCATTATGGGAGATGTAGTCAGAAGTAACACATTTCATAACAGTTAGTCCACTGAACCCAAAGGCTTGTGACACACTTTAGCAATTAGCAAGCAGAGGACAGTCAGTTTGATTGCCAGTCATGAAATGTATTATTACACAAATGCTGCCAGACAAGTGAGCAAATGTACATTCTGTCTCCACAGGCGAGCCATCACGCAGGGCTGCAGAAGGGGACACGGGAAAGGCACCCAGGGGAGAGAGAACACAAGAGGAGGTCTTGTCGCCTGCAGAACATACCCCACCATCACCAACACCACCATCCCCAGCATCACCACTGCCACCACCACCGAGAGCCAGGAGGCATACAGTGGCTAGCCTCCAGCAGATGGAGGTGTCTGAGGAAAACAGCATGGGAGGCCAACAGGCCATGGTGGCAGAGGATGCCAACAGTGCAGGCACACAAGCCCCCACCGAGCATGCCCACACAGGTGCCAGACGCCGCAGAGCAAGGGCAGCCAGTCCAGTTTCACAGGGCGAAGATCAAAGTGTATTTGCCGGTCTTGAGGGGAACATGCTCAAGGTGCAGCGCCTGCAAGGCAAAGCAATAAGATCAGTACCACGTCAGATGGTACACATGAATAGACACATGCTGCAAATCGAGACAGGCATCAGCAGCATGAACAAGACTGTGGCTGATTGCGTGAGGGACATGTCCGAGGCAGTGAGGCTGGATGAGGACCGTTTGGCGAGGCGCAGGTGGAGGCAGAAACTTGACAACTCCACTAAGGCGATAAACCGCCTCGCCAATGCCACCTTTCTGCTCTGCAGGCGCTCGATGGCCATGCAGGAGATTGCTCACTGCAGCCGTGACTTGGCAAGGGGGCTGGTCAGAATGACCAGTGCACTGGAAAGGCTACAGAAAAACCAGATAGCCACTACAGGTACAGGCGATGGGGGGGATAGTGAAGAGGCAACTAGCCGCAGTAGTATCACACCCCCTATAACCAAGTCCAGGAGGTGCAGCGAACGGCACAGCGCTGCCACAGGACAGACTGCCAGTGAGGTCAGTGTGCCCAGGGAACTCAGCAGTGCTGCACGTAGGCGGAGGAAATAATGCCAGCCATCACATGGTATTGCGAAATTGGTGATGTATCCCATTTCGCCTTTGTAATCAGAATTGCATATTGGCCTGGCATGTTAAGCCCTTCATGTTGTGTCGGTGTGCTATGCTAATAAAACACCGTCACACAATTACAGTAACTGGCTGTGTCTCCTTACTTACTCAGAAATAGTTGCGTGTGATCTCAGCCCGCCTGTGTCTCCCATCTGGTGCTGCTGCCACACCTGCTGTGCTGTGCTCCGGCTGTGGACAATCCTCACCCTCGTCCTCGGAGTCAGTTAGTTCCACTGCTGTTCCTTTCTTTGTGGCAAGGTTATGCAGCATGGCACATGTTGCTATTATTGTACAGCACATGATGGGCGGTACTGACGTGCACCTCCACTTTTGTGGAGGCAGAGGAATCTGCCTTTTAAGAGTTCAAATGTGCTCTCCACAATGTTGAGCGTAGTTCTATGTGCCACATTGTATATTCTCTCACTTGGGGTGGATAGGTTGAGGTATGGAGTCAGGATAAATGCCCGCACTGCATATGCGCTGTCACCTGAGTGAGAAAGGAAGTGCCATTAATAACAGTCACCAACACATTCATCCAAGGTATACATCCGGGTGTTTCACATTGATTTACCGAGCAGGTATCCTTCTCCAAATTCACCCCCAGCCAGGCGTGTGTAGATCCCACTGTTCCTTAATATGTTGGAGTCATGGGTACTCCCTGGAAATTTGGCTACGTCAGTGATGATGTGGTCCGCATCGCATATCACCTGCACGTTGATGGAATGTGTAGATGTGCGATTCTGATAAATATACTCTGTAGCTGTAGGAGGGCAGATTGGTATGTGTGTCCCATCAATGCACCCTATTACACGTGGGAACTGTGCCTTTTGGTAAAAATCCATCTTTATTTTCTGCAGTTCCGTCTGTGTGCTGGGGAAGTGAATGTAGTGATGCATTCTTTGCATCACGGCATCCAGGAAAGTGTTGAAAAGACGGGACAGGCAACTCTGTGACACACCACCTGCCACAGCTATCACCCCCTCGTAACTACCTGATGCAAGTAGGGGCAGGCTACAGAGCACCTGAATATGTGTTAGTATAGCGTGCCCCCTTGGTGTCTGATGCTTCAGGAGTGGGTGCAGGTCCCATATCAGGTCTAGGATGGTTTGGGGGTCTAGCCTGTACCTCTCATGGATTTTAGCCTCAGTCAGTTGGAACAGTGTAATGCGCTGTCTGTACAGGCCCTCCTCCCGTCTCCAGAGCCTCAGTGCTGCTGCTTGCATACGTAGCCACCTTGCAATGACGTAGAGGGCTGCTATTGTGTTCACAATGTTGTATTTTGGGGCTGTTTAAATGCAGTGCACCTGATTACCACCTGCTTTGAGTCAGTGGAAATTAGCGACGCCTAAATACCAAAAAATTGAAAAATCGGTTTCTGATAGATACATCTGCCATGTGGATTCCTCACCTTGTGAATATCCCCCTTGCGTCTTTTTGTAGCCTCGCGCCGACGTGGACTTGGACGTCATAGAGACACGACATCGCTCGCGACTCCGCTGACGTCACCGACGCCTACAATAGGCCCACGCCGGCGTGATGACATCAGTTCCCTTTTTTCCGCGTCGTCGACGCTAACGGTTTCGGGATACTCAGTAGCTTTTGGTAACTCTGTTACTGTTTTTCCTCGTTTCTCTGTTCTCTTGCCTCTTTGTTTCTTTATTATGTCGACAAAGAAGACGGGATTTAAACCCTGCAGAGAATACAGAAAGATGATGTCCGTTACGGACCCACACCAGGACTGTATTTGGTGTTTGAGCTCCGACCACGACGTGGATGGATGTTCGTCGTGTCAAAAAATGAATCCAAAGGCCCTGCGAGAAAGGGAGACCAAGCTTCTTGTGGCAAAACTGAAAGCTGATAAAGAAAAGAAGTCTTCAAAATCCCGCTCGAAGAAGTCGAAGTCAAGGTCAAGATCTCGAGAGGCGTCGGCTTCGAAGTCTTCATCGGATCATGCTTCGAGGTCGCATAAGAAGCATAAGAAAAGGAGACATGAATCTCGATGTCATTCGGGTGAGAAGTCGGGCTCGAGGTCGAGATCACCCAAGAAGGTTAAATCGAAAGTGATCCCGCCACAAAAGATTTCAGATCGAGAAGGTGAGGCCTCGCCTTCGGAGTCGCAAGTTCATTCTCCGACTCCGGTTTCCGATCCGACTCCGGCGCCGTCTCCGGCTCAAGAAGAGGTCGATGAAGTTCCTGTTGAAGAAGAGGAATCAACTCCTGTTGTTGAAACAGATTCGAATCTGCCTCGAGATCGACCTGAGGGTGATCATCCACCTTTTCCAGCACCAGGTCAGGATCCTTCAGCGTTTCTGAACGCTATGTATGGTGTGTTCTCGAGGTCATGGTACCCCTCTGGTGCACCTTCGGGTCCCATGGGTCCAATGGAATTTAATTTGGGTGTGCCTCACTCTTATGCCCCAGCACCTTTCATGCCCTATATGCCAGCCCCGACTCCGCTGTGGCAGTACCCAGCTCCACCGAGGTCGACGCCGTTGTCGACGCCGGCTCGACCGAAGTCGATGACTCCAGCGCCGGCGTCACCCGCTCCAAGTAAATCTCTGGACCATCCTTCTAAGCCTTCGGATTCGGTACCGACGTCGGCTCCGGCGCCGTCGGAGTCGACAGTGGATCCGGCTGCAATCCTTGTTAAGCAGAGATCTAGGAGAGAAGCTCAACGTCTCCTGGAAGAACGGAGGTATTATGAGTCTCATTCAGACTTAGATGAAGGTGAACTGGATGAAAATTATTTCGAGGAGCTAGCTGATGCTAGTGGTCTTGAATTTTCCCCAGAGTGGGTATTGCCACCAGGTCCCGATGCGCCCTCTAAGGATGTTCAGCCATATCATGTGGTTATGAAAAAGGCAGCAGGACTTTTAGGTTTGACATTGCCTACTGTTGAATTTAAATCAAATCTGCTTACTGAGGTTCTCCATTCTCCGAGCTCAGCTGTGGAACCATTACTCTCATTTAATGAGGCGTTAACTGAACCCATTATGGAAGTGTGGAAAAAGCCTCTTTCTGCTCCTGCTGTCTCAAAAGGTGTGGCTAGGAGATATAGAGTGGCTCCTGAAGACCCTGCCTTTTTGTCATCTCACCCTTCTCCTGAAAGTCTGGTGATTCAAGCTGCATGCTCAAAAAAGTCAGTTGGTGCTTTTCCACAAGTGCCTGGTGACAAGGAAGCTAGAAAACAGGATCAAGTGGCCAAGAAAACTTTCTCCTCCGCAAGTATGGCGTTAAAATCAACGAATGCCGCTTGTCTTATGGGAAGATATGTACACGCACTTATGGACTCAATGCGTTCATTGATTCCTAAGGTTCCAGAAGACTGCAGAGGTGACTTTGAGGAAGTTTTATCTGATACTCAAGCGGCAGCTCGTCAAGTTATCCAGAGCGGTCTTGATACTGCAGATTCTGTTGCAAGGATCATGGGCAATGCGGTTGCCACAAGACGTTCTGCTTGGCTAAAATCCTCAGATTTTTCTGCTGATGTGCAGTCTGCATTGTTAGATCTGCCTTTTGATGGTGAAGGACTCTTTGGCAAGAAGGCAGATACAGCCTTAGAGAGATTTAAGGATAGCAGGGCAACTGCTAGATCTCTTGGTCTTCAAGTAAGAGGTTCAACGACCAGGAAGTTCAGAGGTTTTGGTCGCTCTTCTTTTCGTACCTATAGACAAGGTCAACAGCAGCAACAACAGCAGCAGCAGCAAAATACCTTGTATAGGTCATACAGGGGAAAGCAAAGGGCACGTCCTCGAGGGCGTCAAGCCTCTTCCTCCTAGATTCGCCATTCAGGATCATGTGGGTCTGGTGGGGGGTCGGCTTACCCACTTTCTACGAGATTGGGAATCGGTTACATCAGATCTTTGGGTTCTCAATCTCGTAGAAAATGGGTATGCCCTTCCCTTTCGGGAATTCCCTCCCAATTACCCTCCTTGCCAGGGATATTGCTCAGAGGAACATCTGTTACTCCTACAGGAGGAAGTTCAAACTCTGTTAGGAAAGGGTGCGATAGAGGTGGTCCCAGAGCAGGAAAGGAGTCAGGGATGCTACTCCCGGTATTTCCTGATTCCCAAAAATGATGGCAGACTTCGTCCAATCCTAGATCTCAGGATCTTGAATTTTTATCTGAAACAAGAGAAATTCAAGATGCTCACCCTTGCTCAGGTTCTTCAGGCACTGCTGGAAGAAGACTGGATGGTGTCGCTCGACTTGCAGGATGCGTACTTTCACATCCCCATCCTGAAGTCGCACAGGAAATATCTCAATTTTACGGTGGGTTCGCAGCACTATCAGTTTGCGGTCCTTCTGTTTGGGATTACTACTGCGCCTCGAGTCTTCACCAAGGTGATGGCGGTGGCGCATCTCAGAAGGTCAGGGATTCCTGTATTCCCTTATTTGGACGACTGGCTGATCAAAGCAGAGTCGTCAGAGAGAGTGCTCCATCATCTGCGAGAGACAACCCAGTTGTTGTACAGGTTGGATTTTTCGATAAATGTACCCAAGTCTCACCTGGTGCCCTCCCAGCGCAACCTGTTCATAGGTGCTGTACTGGACACAACTGTATGTCGTGCATTCCCTCCTCCTCAAAGGATTCACGACATACAAGAAATTATTCCTTTATTTTACAATGGAGCGGTCGTTCCAGTCATGAAAGTCCTTCGCCTGCTCGTCTGATGGCTTCATGCATTCTGTTGGTCAACCATGCACGCTGGCACATGAGGGAGTTCCAGTGGTGCCTCCGCAGGCAGTGGTATCAGCACAACGGAGATCTCAGGGAGTCAGTGAGGATCTCCAGAGAAGCTGCGGCGGATCTATCTTGGTGGGGCGTGGAAGGCAACCTGTCTCAGGGGAAGCCTTTTCAACTGCCTCCTCCGGTGGCCACAGTGATCACGGATGAATCCACTCTAGGGTGGGGTGCTCATCTGGGGGATCTGGAGGTCAAGGGTCGTTGGTCTCCAGAGGAAAGGTTGCTTCACATCAACCTTCTAGAATTGCGGGCGATACGTTTGGCGCTCAAGGCCTTCCTTCCCTCCCTTTGCGGTCATTCGGTTCAGGTCCTGACGGACAACACGACCGCGATGTGGTACATCAACAAACAGGGAGGAGTGGGGTCGCAGTGTCTCTGCAGAGAGGCTCTGCATCTCTGGTCCTGGGTTCAGGACCATCAGATTTGTCTGATGGCGAATCATCTGGCCGGAGTTCTGAACGTTCGTGCAGACAGTCTCAGTCGGCAGTTCTCTGCCGACCACGAGTGGAGGCTTCACCCGGAGGTGGTTCACGACATCTTTTAGATGTGGGGGACTCCTCGGTGGACCTGTTCGCCACTTGCGAGAATGCTCACTGCCTGTCTTACTGCAGTCTCCAGTATCCAATGCAAGGAGCCTTGGGGGACGCGTTCCAGTTGAGTTGGGTAAATCAACTCCTTTACGCGTTTCCTCCCATACCTTTGATTCCTCGGGTTCTGAGGAAGATTCGCCAAGACCGGGCCCAAGTCATATTGATCGTCCCGGACTGGCCAAGAAGGGTGTGGTATACAGATCTTCTCCACTTCTTCTCTCTCCAGCCGCTCCGTCTCCCTCTCAGGGCAGACCTTCTCTCTCAGATGGAGGGGCAGGTTCTACACCCCCACCTCCAGACATTACACCTTCATGCCTGGAGATTGAACGGGGCAACCTGAATTCATTTTCCCTCCCGCCTGACGTTGTGGATGTCATCTTGACAGCCAGGCGTGACTCCACTAAGTCTATCTATTCTTATAGATGGTCAAAATTTGTCACGTGGTGTGGGGAAAAATCTATTGACCCTTTGAGAGCCCATTTGTCTGATGTTCTCCAGTTTGCCCTTTCTCTGGCGCAACAGGGGCTTGCTGTTGCCACAGTGAAGGGCTATCTTTCAGCGCTGTCGGCATTTCTTTGTCTGCCTGACCAGCCATCTCTTTTTAAATCTCCTGTAGTTTTAAGGTTTTTGAAGGGCCTCACAAATAAGGTACCTCCTACTTCTTTTATTGTGCCTCAGTGGGACTTAAATCTTGTATTGACCTTTTTGATGGGTGCTCCCTTTGAGCCTCTTCACAAATGTCCTATGAGGCTTCTGACTCTTAAAACAGTCTTCCTCGTTGCAATAACCTCGGCAAGGAGGGTGAGTGAGCTTCAAGCTCCTAGTTACAAGCCCCCTTTCTTGACCATTCATGCTGATCGAATGGTTCTTAGGACCAGTGCTGCTTTTCTGCCTAAGGTGGTGACTCCTTTCCACCTTGGTCAATCCATTACCCTCCCTACCTTTTATCCTCCCCCACATCCTTCCAAGGAGACAGATCTAAAGACTTTCGTTTGGATGACCAGCTCTTCATTGGGTTTGCTGGCTGCAAGAAAGGAAGAGCGGTCTATAAAAGAACCTTGTCGAGATGGATCGTCCTCTGTATAAAGATCTGCTACTCTTTGGCCGGTAAGGAACCACCAGAGGGTACAAGGGTTCATTCTACAAGAGCTAAGTCTTCAACCTCAGCATTGGCTAGAGGTGTTCCTGTAGAGGATATTTGTAGAGCGGCAACTTGGTCTTCCCTCCACACTTTCGCGAAGCATTACTGCTTGGATTCCGAAGTGAGGAGGGACGTCGCTTTGCACGCTCTGTTCTCCAGGATTTCCTGGTTTAGAAGAGCGGACACCCTCCTCCGGGAGTGGGGACTGCTTTGGGACTCTATTCACAAGGTGAGGAATCCACACGGCAGATGTATCTTTCAGAAGAACACGTTACTTACCTTCGGTAACGCTTTTTCTGGTAGATACAATATCTGCCTGTGGATTCCTCACTGGCCCACCCGCCTCCCCGTTGTCCACTCTTTTATACCAGAGTTTCTGTGTGTATTTATTTTATTGTCAAGGAGTTGTTTATTTCAAATGTTTTATTGCATTTGCTTCACACTGTGTGTGTTACCTTGATATTTTTACTGCGTATACTGTGTATATGTCTACTGTCATTGGTCCGTCCGTGTGCCTCGAAGGCACGGAAAAAAGGGCGGAACTGATGTCATCACGCCGGCGTGGGCCTATTGTAGGCTTCAGTGACGTCAGCGGAGTCGCGAGCAATGTCGTGTCTCTATGACGTCCAAGTCCACGTCGGCGCGAGGCTACAAAAAGAATTTCCGAATGTTGCTGACGCAAGGGGGATATTCACAAGGTGAGGAATCCACAGGCAGATATTGTATCTACCAGAAAAAGCGTTACCGAAGGTAAGTAACTTGTTCATTACCGATTTTTGGTACATCGATTTGCGAGTTTTTAAGGATTTCTTATTTAGCGATTCGGTATTTGGGGTTTTCGGTGTCTGCTAATCGCGAATTCAGGAATTGGTAACTGGTTTCCCTTATTTTTACCGATTCCTTATTTGCGATGGCGTTTGGTGTTACCTACATTGTACATGGCTAAATAATGGTCGGTAACGCAGAAATTCCGCGAATTTCGGCGTTACTGACCGGTATTTAGCCACCTACATCTGGCCCTAAGTGTTCTCTTTTGGAACATAGCAGCCATCAAAAATAAGGTGGGCAATATAGTATTGGGGGATTTTATTAATACATTTGACATATTATGCCTACCAGAAACCTGAGTGGTAGAGGAAGTGCATATAAACGAATTCAAGACGCTACATACTCCTGCAATTCACTCAATATATGGAAGACCAAAGGGAGGAATTTGTGTATATGTATCAAATCTTATTGGGGCTTTAAAGATAGAGATGATCAAATCAGGAATGTTTTATCAAATTGTAGCAGTCCAGGTAGATGGCAAATGTATTTTGAATGTTATTAATTTTTATAACAATGTAAAAAAAGATCAGCGGGGTGAAATACTGAAGAAACTTAGCCACGATATTAGCATTCTGAACGTAAATAGAGATGTTGAAACGATCACAATATTGGGAGGTGATTTTAATGTTGGGTTGTGTCCGTTAGCCGGGCTAGGCACATGTGGGCTAACACTAGAGGATGACGATCATTTGATCCACTTTGCGCTTAACGAGAGTGGTGAGATGTTAAATGAGATCCTATTTTCACATGATCTCGACTTTGCAAACCGCTTATGCTCACCTAGGGTGGATTTCGGGCACACCTTTATAGGTAGGGCTTTAGAATCCACAATAGATTTTAGAATCACTCCTAAAAGATATGCTCACTATATCAAGGGCTATAAAATACACACAAATGTTTTAAGCAATCACTAGCCCCATAGCATCAACCTCACCTTCCCAACAATTTTAGATCGTAAATGCAGTAACCAAGTAGTGTGGACCCAGAACGTTGAAATAGGAAGACAGAATGGTTACATGCTGCAATGGTCGAGCCAAGACCCCCAGGAGCTTAACAAACAAATTGTCACCAGGGCGTACAAATCGATATGAAATTGTTTGGATGAAGCTAGCTCTCACGAACTGATACTGTGTTCATTTTCCCATATTACAACAACTATTAAAAACTTGCTGCTGTTTGGAGGTTCTCTCAGCTTTCGAACGAACCTCAGGCCTTCGGTCAACCCGGTGAAGTCCACCCTGGTTCCCCTCCGCCCATCCCGTGCCTGTTTCGACTGGCAGACAACCATCCCCTTGCGCAGGCAATTCGTCAAGTACCTGGGGATTTGGGTTTCCCTGCTTCCAGAGCTTGAGTGGGCCCTGAACATCACACCTCTGCTCACCAAGGCCAGGACGGACCTAAAGAAATGGCAAACCCTTCCCCTTAACCCCCTTGGTAGAAGTGCCCTTTTCAAGATGATGGTCCTCCCCCGTTTTTTGTACATTCTGCAGACTATTTCCTTTCACCTACCGGCGACCTGGTTTTGAGAGTTTGACGGTGTTCTCACCCGTTTTTTGTTGGGGGGCGGGAGAGCACGTATGTCCTTGGTACACTGCAGAATACCTCCTTATGACAGAGTTATGGGTGTCACTAACCTTCATCTCTACTACCTTGCCACAAACCTTATTGTGGATCACGGACGGCTGGTCCGACCCGGCGTATCAAGTGGAACTTACGGTGATGGACTTTCTGCGACTCCAGGCCTACTTATATGGGTCCCCCGTGCCGCAAGAACTGCCCCATCACTCGGTTGGTCCTCCTGGCTTGGCGCACCTCTTTGCGCCACACGAGGTCGGATCGGACGCTTACTAGGCAGACCCCCCTGTGGCACGGCACATGGCTGCAGGAGAGCTCATCCCTCCGGGATTTCCACTGATGGGATCTCGCTTTTCGGGGACGTTTGGGTGGGGGACCATATCAGAACATTGGCAGACCTGCAACAGCGCTACTCTCTCCCCCCCTCCCAGTTCTACAAATACCTGCAGCTCAGGCATGCCCTGGGGGTGCTCCTACCCTCTCCCTCCTCCCTTCCTGAGCTTAGACCCCTTGAGGCCCAGGTGATGGAGAATTTGGGCAGGGGCTGTGTCTCCTGGATAAATCGTTCCCTTGTGAACAATACCCCTGTGACCTTGGACGCGCTGCAAGTCCGTTGGGAGGGTTGGCTGGGCCCCTTGGAGGAGGCGGATTAGAGGGACGTCTTTATGACCCGTGAGGCCCTGACGACCTCATCGAAGCTGCTTTTAGTCCAACTTTACTACTTGCACGGGGCTTATCTCACCCCAGAGCGCCTACATAAAGCCCTACTACTCCTCTCCCCGGCCTGCGCGCTTTGCAACCATGCCCCCACAGATTTTTATCATATGGTGTGGCAGTGCCCTACCCTTGCTTCATTCTGGGTGGGTGTGGAATTGAAGCTCTCACAGACCCTGGGGTGGACCGTTCCCCACGACCCCTTGCGCCTGATTTTAGGTGTGTTCGATGGCCTGGGCGGCTCTCGGGCCGACAAGTGTTTCCTCAGGACAGCGGTGGCAGTGGTGAAGCGAGACATAGCGGCGATGTGGTCCCAGGCTAAGCCCCGGACTGTGCGGAGGTGTAGGCGGGGGTAGACTGGTGTGGTACTCAGAAGGAGCCCCACTTCGAAGACCGGGGCTGCCCTGAGCTTTTTCAAAAGATATGGGGCAAGTGGTTCAACCTGAGCTCTTGAAGAGTGGATATGGGCTGTCTGTCTTCTGGGTTAACCCTCTGTATGAATTTACCCAGCTACTTGATTTGCCGATCTTTGTCGCTATACACATGTATGGAGTGTATGGTACTCTGTTTGATTGTGATGGCACTATGCATTTGTGCTTTAAAATTTCAATAAACTTGATTATCCCCCAAAAAATTTGCTGCATGTGGAGAGCAAGGGCACACATGCTCATAAGAATGGGTGGTTTGATTCGAGAAGTACAAAAGCATATACAAATTTAAAAGAGGCCCTTCACAAGGCAGTGAGAGACAAGGATGAAGTTAGAAGATGCAGGAATCTCTATAATGAGGCAAGGAGACTACGAAAAAAAGAATTATAAGAAAAAGCATGGGATACCTTCCATGAGGCCTCTTTGAGCAAAGATAGCTCATTGTTCTGGCTGGCTGTGAAAGCACAATTTTTTATGAACAAATCTGATGCCCCCACAATAGAAGTTGCAACAGATGAGAAAACGTGGGTAGATTTTTGCTCCTCTGTTTATAATTCTAAGATGGAAACAGCGTCGAGGGACCATTTAGAATGGGGTATTGCCCCTTTTATACCAATTGATTTTTCTATCACACACAAAGATGTATTAGCTGCAATAAAAGCCAGCAGGTCTGGCAAGGCCCCGGGCCCGAATGGGGTGGCAATCGATTTGTTTAAATCGATTCCATCTCAATGGTCCCCATTGTTAACATGGGCCCTTCAAGCATGCTGTGCGAAAGGTTTTATCACTACCTTGTCATATCGTGTCAATTTTTAAAAAAGGAGATAGGGAAAATCACGCCTGTAATCGCCTCATCTCCCTATTAGATTATTTGATAAAGATTGCGGGAAGAATAGATTGATTTAGATTTAGATCGACTTCAGACGTGGGCTGAAGAAAATAGCATCTTAAGTGATGCGCAATATGGTTTCAGATCAGGTTTAGGCACAAATGAGCACGTCCTTAATCTCAGTATATTAATTGGAAAATACACACAGGCTAAAGCTTGGAGATTTTACCTGGCTTTTGTTGACCTCACAGCTGCGTTCGACTGTCGTTCACAATAAGCTCTGGGATATTTTGACCGATTTAAAGGTAGAACTGGCACTAGTACAGTTTTCAAGACAACTGTACCGGGGCAAAAGCCGAGATCCGATATGGAATGAAAGGGGAATGTACTGCGTCGTTTAAAGTAGAGAGGGGAGTGAGGCAAGGCTGTGTTTTTGCTCCATTCCTGTTCACTCTCTATACAAACGCTTTGGAGCAGGAATTGGTGTCAAATACCAGGGACCCACCTTATGTCAACAAACGCCCGATAGTCTCCCTTCTCTACGCGGACAACGCAGTACTAATGGCACGCACACAGATAAGGCTACAAAAGGCACTCACTGCTTATACCTGTTTTATGAATGAACTCGGATTAAAGATGAACACTAAGAAAACTTTTATTATGTCCTGTAGGCGGGGAAAGCAAAAAAGTACAACAAACAATGGTAACGGCTAGTTGGAGCGCACAGCACAGTCAAGGTACATGTAATCAAACATAAGTAGATGTGGTGCTCAGGAAGAAATGGGAGGTTGGTTACCACAACCTCCAAAGCAAACCAATGGTCCAAGAAATGTTGATGTTCCTCCGAGCACTCATTCAATATAACAAAGTCTTTATACAGTTTTCACTTTCATTTATTGTCCAATCTTCAATCGAATTCAAATAAAGTTCTTCAATCATATCCAAATAAATGATAATTCGCAGCCAACACGTGTTTCGTCTAGTCAGTAAGACAATGACTTCTTCAGGGCTGCAACCCAAATATTTACAGTAAATCATAGTTAAATTAAATTATAGTCGCAAAACCAGTACATGCTCTGCAATTAATACTTTCCAGAAGCATTGAAAAAGGGATACACCCTCAAACCATAGTCTATATTACAGTAAATCGATCTCACGTTGTGACTGTCGAAAGAAGGAACATGTACACCAAATTCGTGCTCATATCAACATGTTACACGTAACATTAATTAGTAAAACCTTGTTGTTCTATATAAATCAAAATTCATGGTTGTGATCACCGATAACCCCACAGGTGCCAGGTTCATGCATCGTGAGAATTAGCTAGTCATATCAAATTAATAACTCACCAAAAGGTAAGGTAGATGTCTCCAAGTATAAAGATCAATTTCAGTAAATATATTCCAATATGATCGTCAGATCAAGCAATCTTAATATCCAAAGGCGGGCATTTGCGTCCCTATTCCTACAAATAAGTCAGTGTTGCTGTCAGTAACATATGTTGATTACATGTCAGCAAACAGGTCATGACAAAATACTAATAACTCACCAATAATAAAGTTTATGTGTCCGTTCAAAATAACCAAATCCCGCTATTAAGTTCCAATATGATCCTCAGATCATGATATCTCAATATCCACAGGTGGGTGTAGTGCGTACATATTCCTACAAATAAGCCAATATTGCTGTCAGTAACTTGTATTAAATGCATGGCAGCAAAAAGTCACCTATCACAAATATTTGTAACGTTACTCAGATTAATCATATCAAATTCGTAATCAGTGTCCTCACCTCAAGCGTCATATAACGAAGAATGTCTCTTCGGATATGTCTTGATTGTGTATCTATGTCAGAATTATGCTCCACACGAGTACGTGTCTAAAACAAAAGTATACAGTCATAAGTTACGTGACTTCTTTGCCATACCCACACTATACTAACTAAGTTCCCGCACTCACCGATCTGTGTATGTCGACTGGCGTAAATTGTCGTTCTGCACCCGCGCCATCTTGTAATGGCTTTATATAGATTGCCTCAAGCCACATATTTTGACACTGAATCCGCCGTTTCTCTCAGCGCCATCTTGTAATGGCTATCTGAATGTAGTTTTTAGCCCGTAATTTAACAATATATCCCGTATATGACAGAAAAGTCTATGATTAGCGAAAGCCATGTAATGCTCTCTGATTATGAAAACCCCACCTTGCACATTATATCTAGGCCTGGATGTCGCTTGGGCCAATAGATCTTCACCACCCAAACAGCTGTTAAAGAAAATATTTTGGATGTGGGTGGATAATGAGAGAGCGAACCAATCCAATCTGTGTAGATCGGCTGTGGAGTTTTTGGTTACCAAATGCCGTCCTTTTAGAGAACCCTACCTTGATGTGATTTTGAACCCAGCAGATAGGGCGTTGTATTTTAAATTCAGGGTTGGGGTTCTGCTTTTAGGCACAAGGACAGCTAAGTGGAAACCACCTTGGCAAACCATAGAAACTTGCCCTTTTTGTGCGAACAGGGATGAATCCATTCCCCATCTGATGTTCGAATGTCCAGCATATGCTGCCCCTCGTCGCAGATGGTTGAAACCGCTCTGCTCGAGGCTGGGCACTCGGTCACACTTGGAGGCCTTACAGCTGTTAAGATCAGACCCTCACCCATTGCTTGCTTGTGGCCTGGCAAAATTCTTGGGGTGGGCTTGGAGGATAAGAGCCGCGAGGAGAATGATCCTCCAGTAAGGGTGCCAATTCACACTCTATCGGCCCCGTTGCTTATTGTTGTGTCCCCGCTTCTTTATTTTTTCAAAGATGATAATTTTGTGTTTGTATAAATGTTTTTAGATGGATGCTATTTACTATGTTGTATATTTTATATTGTCTTTTTGAGATCTGCCAGTCTTGATGGCTAAATTGTATAATTGTTCTCATTTTTATATTGTTTTTTTACTGTAACGCTTTTATGAAATGAAATATTTCGAAATAAAGCTATACAAAACAACACAACACATTATAGTGAGTTACAATCTACGTATATCTGCTTGTCTCGAGTAACAATAATCATCGCATCATCTCTTAAACTCCTAATATAAGTACATAGCAGCGTAACGAAGTTTCAAGAGTATTGTAAAGTCTCAATAATATATCACGTTCTCTCGTAAGAAAATAATAACATGTTATCATTATCAGATAACGTGTCTGGTAAATAAGCCCATAATATGATATCTTCATTTAGTACGAATCTCCGTAGTATTTTAAGCTATATTTCTATAATAATGAATGGTATCCTCATCATTATACTTAATAGTTAATTTATGGACCACACATCTATTTAAATCATCAATGCGTGAACCTGGAAACCCACGGAACCCCCAAGTTTCCCACAACCAATATTTGTATTATCATATTGTCAATTACAAAAGCAATTCTGAGGGGTAGTGGGTCGGTCAATAATTATATTTCCTACATCAAATTAGTTGAGTACTTATGTAAACACATGAATAGTAGTACATAGTTATAGACAGCAAACATCAAAACAATTTCCTGCCTGTAATGTTGTACATTGTGTAAGGATAAACAAAAGCTGTAATATACATTATCTCACTATAGAGGGGACAAGTTAACAACATGATGCAATGCATTCCAACCTTCCTCATTTTTTCATTGTCAGTTTCACAGTTGTAACATATATATTATTTCAGTTTCCCAAGTAAAACTCGTACTCATGATCAACATTGAGACCACATTCTACGGCTTTCAATTTAATCAGCCAAAGTACTTCTCGTCTTCTTAATGTCAAGAGTCTATTTCCCCCACGCGGGTCAGGTTTTATATGGTCAATTCCATGGTAAGAGAAAACGTGTTGACCCTTATTTTCAAAGTTTTGTACCAAATGAGATGCAATTGGATAACGTGTGTCACCATTTTTCAATGCTCTGAAGTGCTCCGTAATTCTGTCCCTAAGCCTCCTAATCGTGCTCCCCACATAGATTTTTCCACAGGAGCACACAATCACATATACTACAAATGTAGTATCACAGTTAATAAACGTTCCAATAGTATATTCTCCAGAATTATTATATTCAAAACACAGTACCATCTTTTTGCCCATCTACAAGAGATGCATCTCCCACATTTATAAAAACCTTTGAAACTATTCAACCAGTCAATTTTGTTTGATTTACTAGGATAACTGGGACTCAATAAATTTCTCAGAGTTGTTCCTCTCCTAAATGTCAAGCTTGGTCTGTCATAGAGATACGGTATCAAATCATGATCCATAACGAGAAGGTGCCAATGTTTATTCAAAATCGTGAATAGTTTAGAACTATCCAAACCGTAGTTCATTATTAATCTGACCTTCGGATCAATGACTTTGCCATCTTTGATCTGTCTCATTAGTGTGGATTCCCTTTTCACTCTCTTGACTCTTGATACAGCTACTTTAATTGTCTCCTGTTTATAACCTTGGTTCAGAAATCTAGTTGACATGTCAACAAGGTTGCTCTCAAAATCATTATCCATTGCACAGTTACGACGGGCCCTAATCAGCTCACCATAGGGTATTGCCCTTTTCTGACAGCTAGGGTGAACACTCCCTGCATGCAGAATCGCATTACAACTCGTAGGTTTCCTATACATCCTGCTCCTTATCTTGTCTCCCTCAATAAACAGCTCCACATCCAAAAAAGTAATACTTTGTTTATCATATGAAGTAGTAAACCTCAAGTTATATGCATTATCATTAAGATAATCAAAAAAGCCTTTCAGTCTCTCTACTGTTCCAGTCCATATTAAAAGGCAGTCGTCGATAAATCGACCCCAATAATGTATATATTGGGTCCATTCTCTTCCATCTGGACCCCAGATTCGCTCCACCTCGAACCAACCCATGAACAGGTTGGCGAAAGACGGAGCAAATCGTGAGCCCATCGCTGTCCCAAGACGCTGCCTGTACCACTGTCCATCAAATAAAAAGACATTATTTTCTAGTACCAATTGGGTCATCCGTAATATCATTTGAGTATGATCATACATGTCAGCCGGTCTTCGGCTGAGAAAGTGATCCAAAGCACGTATACCCAGATTGTGATCAATGATAGTATATAAAGATACTACGTCTAATGTAACTAGCATCATACCGTCTTCCCATACTATGTCTTCAAGTACGTTTAGAACATGTTTGGTATCTTCGATAAAAGACGGTAGATTATATACATGCTGTCTCAGAAAACAATCAATAAACTCTGATAACCGTTCCGTAGGACCACCTATGCCAGAGACAATGGGCCGCCCCGGCGGTTTGTCCCGGCATTTGTGGACCTTAGGAAGTGTATACAGGCACGGTGATCTAGGTGTACTTAACGTCAGGTAAAGGTATTCATCATGATCAAGCAGTGTTTGGTCATACCATACTTTAATTTCACCATTAATTTTGGCAATTAAATCAGTCATTGGGTTGGAAGTAAGTTTCTCATAATACAAAGTATCGTTGAGTTGGGAGTAGACCTCATTATTGTAATCCTTTGTATCTAGAACAACAACATTCCCACCCTTATCAGCACTACGTATCGTGATCGATTTATTATTGATGAGTTCATGTAGGGCCTCTCTTTCACCAAAGGTAAGATTATCATGAAATCCTTTACTGCCCCTCCGACGAGACATATCAATTTCTTTATCAATATCAGTGCTAACCATCTTAAAGAACACATCAATAGTATTGCCAGGTATAAGTGGTGGGGTCCACTTTGATTTGACTTAAAGTCCACTCCCTTCCCTCTGAAATCCAGCAATTTCCAAATCCTCCATAAGTTTCAACATTGTTACAGGATCATCCTCTCTCTCCGTTAATGATAAAAGAAGTTGAGTATCTTTCAATTCTTGTATTGTCAAATCACTTAATATTTTATTAGAGGATTGTTTATCTTTCTCTGTTACATTAGCGAAGAATTTTTTTAGCTTGAGGTTTCTAACAAATTTAAAAAGGTCTATTTTAGTCATACACCAATCCATTTTTGTTGCAGGGCAAAAACCTAAACCTTTCTTCAGTACAGATATCATGTTATTAGACAATTCACACGAAGATAAATTGATCACCTCTATGTCACATGCAATGGAATCACCACTTATCATTGCTGTTTCCATGACCTTAGGCTCCTTATTCTTGCGCCTGAATCTCCTGCCGCCCCTGCTACCTCTCCTTGTCTTTTATATAATCTACCGTCTTTTATCGAAGATACCAAACATGTTCTAAACTTACTTGAAGACATAGTATGGGAAGACGGTATGATGCTAGTTACATTAGACGTAGTATCTTTATATACTATCATTGATCACAATCTGGGTATACGTGCTTTGGATCACTTTCTCAGCCGAAGACCGGCTGACATGTATGATTATACTCAAATGATATTACGGATGACCCAATTGGTACAAGAAAATAATGTCATTTTATTTGATGGACAGTGGTACAGGCAGCGCCTTGGGACAGCGATGGGCTCACGATTTGCTCCGTCTTTCGCCAACCTGTTCATGGGTTGGTTCGAGGCGGAGCGAATCTAGGGTGCAGATGGAAGAGAATGGACCCTATATATACGTTATTGGGGTCGATTTATCGACGACTGCCTTTTAATATGGACTGGAACAGTAGAGAGACTGAAAGGCTTTTTTGATTATCTTAATGATAATGCATATAACTTGAGGTTTACTACTTCATATGATAAACAAAGTAGTACTTTTTTGGATGTGGAGCTGTTTATTGAGGGAGACAAGATAAGGAGCAGGATGTATAGGAAGCCTACGAGTTGTAATGCGATTCTGCATGCAGGGAGTTGTCACCCTAGCTGTCAGAAAAGGGCCATACCCTATGGTGAGCTGATTAGGGCCCGTCGTAACTGTGCAATGGATAATGATTTTGAGAGCAACCTTGTTGACATGTCAATTAGATTTCTGAACCAAGGTTATAAACAGGAGACAATTAAATTAGCTGTATCAAGAGTCAAGAGAGTGAAAAGGGAATCCACACTAATGAGACAGAGCAAAGATGGCAAAGTCATTGATCAGAAGGTCAGATTAATATCGAACTACGGTTTGGATAGTTCTAAACTATTCACGATTTTGAATAAACATTGGCACCTTCTCGTTATGGATCATGATTTGAGACTGTATCTCTATGACAGACCAAGCTTGACATTTAGGAGAGGAACAACTCTGAGGAATTTATTGAGTCCCAGTTATCCTAGTAAATCAAACAAAATTGACTGGTTGAATAGTTTCAAAGGTTTTTATAAATGTGGGAGATGCATCTCTTGTAGATGGGCAAAAAAGAAGGTACTGTGTTTTGAATATAATAATTCTGGAGAATATACTATTGGAACGTTTATTAACTGTGATACTACATTTGTAGTATATGTGATTGTGTGCTCCTGTGGAAAAATCTATGTGGGGAGCACGATTAGGAGGCTTAGGGACAGAATTGCAGAGCACTTCAGAGCATTGAAAAATGGTGACACACGTTATCCAATTGCATCTCATTTGGTACAAAACTTTGAAAATAAGGATCAACACGTTTTCTCTTACCATGGAATTGACCATATAAAACCTGACCCGCGTGGGGGAAATAGACTCTTGACATTAAGAAGACGAGAAGTACTTTGGCTGATTAAATTGAAAGCCGTAGAATGTGGTCTCAATGTTGATCATGAGTACGAGTTTTACTTGGGAAACTGAAATAATATATATGTTACAACTGTGAAACTGACAATGAAAAAATGAGGAAGGTAGGAATGCATTGCATCATGTTGTTAACTTGTCCCCTCTATAGTGAGATAATGTATATTACAGCTTTTGTTTATCCTTACACAATGTACAACATTACAGGCAGGAAATTGTTTTGATGTTTGATGTCTATAACTATGTACTACTATTCATGTGTTTACATAAGTACTCAACTAATTTGATGTAGGAAATATAATTATTGACCGACCCACTACCCCTCAGAATTGCTTTTGTAATTGACAATATGATAATACAAATATTGGTTGTGGGAAACTTGGGGGTTCCGTGGGTTTCCAGGTTCACGCATTGATGATTTAAATAGATGTGTGGTCCATAAATTAACTATTAAGTATAATGATGAGGATACCATTCATTATTATAGAAATTTAGCTTAAAATACTACGGAGATTCGTACTAAATGAAGATATCATATTATGGGCTTATTTACCAGACACGTTATCTGATAATGATAACATGTTATTATTTTCTTACGAGAGAACGTGATATATTATTGAGACTTTACAATACTCTTGAAACTATGTATTTATATTAGGAGTTTAAGAGATGATGCGATGATTATTGTTACTCGAGACAAGCAGATATACGTAGATTGTAACTCACTATAATGTGCAAGGTGGGGTTTTTATAATCAGAGAGCATTACATGGCTTTCGCTAATCATAGACTTTTCTGTCATATACGGGATATATTGTTAAATTACGGGCTAAAAACTACATTCAGATAGCCATTACAAGATGGCGCTGAGAGAAACGGCGGATTCAGTGTCAAAATATGTGGCTTGAGGCAATCTATATAAAGCCATTACAAGATGGCGCGGGTGCAGAACGCCAATTTACGCCAGTCGACATACACAGATCTGTGAGTGCGGGAAGTTAGTTAGTATAGTGTGGGTATAGGAAAGAAGTCACGTACCTTATGACTGCATACTTTTGTTTTAGACACGTACTCGTGTGGAGCAAAATTCTGACATAGATACACAATCAAGACATATCCGAAGACACATTCTTCGTTATATGACGCTTGAGGTGAGGACACTGATTACGAATTTGATATGATTAATCTGAGTAACGTTACGAATATTTGTGATAGGTGACTTTTTGCTGCCATGCATTTAATACATGTTACTGACAGCAATATTGGCTTATTTGTAGGAATATGTACGCACTACACCCACCTGTGGATATTGAGATATCATGATCTGAGGATCATATTGGAACTTAATAGCGGGATTTGGTTATTTTGAACGGACACATAAACTTTATTATTGGTGAGTTATTAGTATTTTGTCATGACCTGTTAATGTACGAGGAATTATAACTGTTTGCTGACATGTAATCAACATATGTTACTGACAGCAACACTGACTTATTTGTAGGAATAGGGACGCAAATGCCCGCCTTTGGATATTAAGATTGCTTGATCTGACGATCATATTGGAATATATTTACTGAAATTGATCTTTATACTTGGAGACATCTACCTTACCTTTTGGTGAGTTATTAATTTGATATGACTAGCTAATTCTCACGATGCGTGAACCTGGCACCTGTGGGGTTATCGGTGATCACAACCATGAATTTTGATTTATATAGAACAACAGTTCTTAAGGTTTTACTAATTAATGTTACGTGTAACATGTTGATATGAGCACGAATTTGGTGTACATGTTCCTTCTTTCGACAGTCACAACGTGAGATCGATTTACTGTAATATAGACTATGGTTTGAGGGTGTATCCCTTTTTCAATGCTTCTGGAAAGTATTAATTGCAGAGCATGTACTGGTTTTGCGACTATAATTTAATTTAACTATGATTTACTGTAAATATTTGGGTTGCAGCCCTGAAGAAGTCATTGTCTTACTGACTAGACGAAACACGTGTTGGCTGCGAATTATCATTTATTTGTATACGATTGAAGAACTTTATTTGAATTCGATTGAAGATTGGACAATAAATGAAAGTGAAAACTGTATAAAGACTTTGTTATATTGAATGAGTGCTCGGAGGAACATCAAAAAAGCAAAAAAGTAGTAGTATCTATGTGGGTATTCTGTGGGTGAAACCAGAATAGACTTCACAAACACATTTACTTATTTGGGTGTTCTTTTTAACCGGACCTGCTCCTGGTCACAGGCGATTAGGAGTAGGGGCCTTCTTTTTATGAAATCGACATCGGCTGTAATAAACCTCTTTAAAAAACTTGGTAAAAGGCCCCCTGAAATTCTCTTAAAGATTTACAAGGGAAAATGTGTAAGCATAGCTACATACGGGGCAGGAATTTGGGGCTTCCAGGATTGTTCTCCTATCCAATATGTTGAAAACACTTTTTTAAGATGCATTTTAGCATGTCCTGTTCTCCTGTTTTTAACTGTCTTATTGAACTGGGGTACCATTAATCTCCGATGTAATTAAGATACAACCTGTGTTACTTTGGCACCGAATTTGGACGTCCGATTCCACAGACTTAAACTGAAAAATTTTGTGAGACTCCATGAAATTGGAAAATGCAACAAAAATGACCTGATCTTGGGTGCCCAGATTATTTTACTTTACCAGAGTCCTTAAAGTCTATCTGTCGGAAAGAATTTAAATCAATCTGCATGTCTCACCTTGAGAACAACGGCCTAGTATTGGAAATGAGCAAACCTGCGCCGGTCGCACAACATCAATTGTTTGTTACAACATATGACATTCAACCATATCTCTTACGCTGTACAGGGGGATATGACAGATCTGTTTTAACGCGTTTCAGGTTCGGAACATTTCACTGACTGACTAGCTATCCAAAAATGAATAATTGGTCTAGAGAGTTATGCTTATGCCCCTGCAATGAACTTTCCCCACAATCAACTATCCACGTGATTTTATTGTACAAATTTTTCTTAAAGAAACGATTTAGGTGGATTATACCACTGCTGAGAAAAGGGAATTGGAGGCAATGTCGACCTGCGTTTCTGTACTTGCAATTGTTGGAAAGCGATTACTGTATTGGTGTCATGGCTGGTGACTTAAAGAGTATATACTAAGAGCTAGTAAAACTATTAATGCCCAAAACCCGTTTTAAATAGAGTAGTTTATATTACATCAATTTATGCAGGGCCGCTTTAATAATGTATGTCTATCTTATCTTGATTATTTGATGCTTATCTAAATGCGCACGTTTGCACTTTTTAATATGTAAATCAGTTTTATGTAGAATCTATGCAATTTTTTTAAATGTCTTTTTGAATTCTGTCTGCTTTTGTGATTTTATATGTCTAAAATCGAATAAAGCTCTTTTTGATTTGATTTGATTTGAGTACAATGTATAACGAACCACCTCCTGCTCAGATTTTTTTAATTCGGGGGTTATGTGCGAGTGAGAGTGAGGCTGGGCTTAGGTGTCTGGCAGTCTGGTGCAAGTGTATGCGGCTGTTCAAGTACGCTGAGCCAGTGTTGCACAAGTCTTTGTATTTTATGTTATGTGAATTTGTAGAGCACAGCTAATCACCCATGGTTGTATCCAGGTGCTGAGTTGGACAGGCCTGAGGGGTAAGAGTCGATCCTGTCTGTTTCGCCTGGAAAAGCTATGTCTTGAGGTTATGTGGAAAGTTCATGGGGGAGCGGGAGGGTCTGAGATGTTTTGGTAGCTCGTTACAGGTCTTGGCTGCGAGGTGTGAGCAGGAGAGACCTCCTCTTCTGGCCTTCTTGATGCGGGGGAGGTGTGTTCTTGCCTGAGACGCAGATCAAAGGTATCTGGTGGGTTGGTAGAGGTTGAGGCGGTGGTTGAAGTAAGTTGGACCAATGTTGTGTAGAGTTTTGTAAGCGTGTGTGAGTAGCTTGAGCTTATAATTTTCCAGGACTAGGAGCCAGTGGAGATTGTTGAGCTGTGGAGAGTTGTGGTTAATTCGCAGGATGTTCAGAACGAGTTTGGCGGCTGCGTTGTGGGTGGTTTGGAGTCAGCTTAGAACATGGCCTGGGATTCCAACATAGAGGGCATTTTCGTAATCTAGCCTACTTGTTATAAGAGCCTGGGTAACAGTTCGTCTGGTGTTCAGTGCGATCCACTTCAACATCTTGCGTACCATTCGCAGGATGTGGAAGCATGATGAGGGCACAGCATTGATCTGTCTGCTCATGGAGAGATTGGTGTCCAAAATGATGCTGAGGTACAAGTTTGGAGGGGCACCAAGAGGCCTCTCAGGGGGATGGATGGATGGATGGATGGGTTTTTATATAGCGCAATATCACCGCCAGGTCTCAAAGCGCTTTGCATTGGGAACCCGTCCTGGTTTTTCCCTGTGAGATAGCCCCTACTGGGTATCCCCAAGGTGAAAGCCAGGCATCCCGCCGTGGGGGGCCGTAGTGGAGATTAAGCAAGCTATTGCCCAGAGTTGCAGAGTGTGAACCTGTGATTCGAGTAGGCACCGAAGCGAGAATTACCGAGTCCGTGGACATTTTGGGCTCAAGACCCTGCCGAGTCGGGAATTGAACCCTGGTCCCGGGTCTGATCTCAGCGTCCGGGTCTGCCTCCTCTAACCAGTGATCCACACTTCTCCAGGGGGAGAGGTTGTTGCTGAACATTTGAACTTCGGTTTTGTCTGTGTTGAGCCGGAGGCAGTTGTTTTTCACCCAAGCAGCAACATTGGTCATGCAGTTGGCAAAGTGTGCTTTGTCAGTTAGTAAGGAAAAGGATCAGCTGTGTATCATAGGTGTAAGATACCATGTTGATGCCGTAGGCTCTGACGATGTCCGTGAGGGAAGTCATGTAGAAGTTGAAGAATGTTTGTAGGTAGCTGGCTCTGTGTATACTATACAAAAATGAGGAATAGTGTGCACAGAGTCCTGTGGAACCCCAAAGGTAGGCAGAGGTAAAAGTAGATAGTACCTTACTCTCTATTTGTGGTAATGTGGGTGAGCAATAAGGTTTTATCAGAGGGTAGTATTAGGCATTTGTTGTACACACTCAGTTATCAAATGATTGCCACACTCTCAAAGACTAAACTCAGACCAGTTTTGTTTCTATAAAAAATATTCTTTTAGTTATTTCATTTTCTTGTGCCAAGCAAGCCTGGCACAAGTAAGCACTTAATACTTTACAGTAGTAATGCAGATGTATCACAGTTCGGTTTGCAATTGTACATGTAATTGGAATATGCTTAGATTAGAATTACTGGCAATGCATTGCTTTGAAAAAGATTGTATATATACTTTGTATTGGCTTTTCAGTAAAATGGCATGTAAGTTACTTTTCAGATTACTTTTCTTATACAGAGCAGGACACCTGGATACTGCACTTGGACATTTCCTGTAAACAGGCAAGTAAAAGCATTTTTTTTAATCTGTACATTTTTAAGAGAATTTCTTAGGTTTTCCAACTCCACACTTAGAAACTTTTCACAGTAAAACAGTCAATGTTATCCTATGGAGGGAAATAGTGTTAACGGTTAGCAGGTAAGTACTTTGTTGTGGGAGTTGGTATTCTGAGGTTAGACTCAGGGGTCCGCCAGGGTTGAGGATGCTCTCACAAATCACCCCAAGGAGCACTAGGGAGGCCGGGTGCAGAGTGCGGAGTCCCAATGTTATCCAATGGGGGATAGGGCGCCTCCGGTTTGTGGCTGCTGGCGAGCAGGCCATACGCGTGTGGGAGCAAAGCTCCTGGACTTAAACTCAGGGCAAATGGGGGTTCAGGCTAGCACAAAAAGTACACCCTCAGTGGCACTGGGGCAGCCGTGTGCAGAGTGCGGTTACAGCGTTGGGCGTCCAGTAGCATTCAATGGGGAACATCTGGTTTGCAAAGGCACTGCAGGCTCGGGGACGAGGGTCTTCAGGGTGCGACCACCACTTCGAGAAGTAAGTTGGAATGCTGGGGCTATACTGGAGACCGTCTTTTGGGCCACCCAAGGCCGTGGGGCGTCGGGAGCAAGGGTGTCTTTTCGGGTCAGATCTTCTTACCAGCTCCTGGTCGCGCTCTCGGGGACCCTCCGGATTTAGACTGCAGGTATTGGCTGGAGGCTTGAGTCAGGTCAGGGATCACTGGATTTCAGGTCAGGATTGCTGGGGAGGCCTCCTCATGGTGTTGGCCACTCAAACTCGGACCGTGGGCTTCGATGCAGACTTGCGTATCCTTCCGGTACTGGAGTCAGTTTGGTAAACACTCCGGTGTTCCTCGGGAGACAAAGTCTTTTGTATTGAAGGCAGGCATGTCCTTCACGTTTCTCGAGTTTGCTGGCTGCAGGGCACACCGGGATTTAGCTGGAGCAGGTTCGAGGTCGGGACAGGCCGGTAGGGCTGGGGCCAAGTCAGTGGGCATCCTCCTCTTGTTAGTTTCAGCACTGCTGTTCGGTCCTTCTTCTTCTTTTCTTCTTGTGGTTTCTTGTCTGAGGAGGCAAGGTTGAGGGTGCCACTAAATACTAAATTTAGGGGTCTTACAGGTATGTAAAAGTTTGGGACCAATGGGTCCCTTCCTTTGGGTGGGTACACCCCCTATTAAGCCACCCTCCAGTGGGAGGGTGGCATATGCCTCACTCTGGTTGTCTGGGTCCCCCATCCTCAAGATGGCGGGGACTGGGAGTTGTGCTTCACCTCGCCTCCCCCACCTGAGGGGTGGGGTTGGCAAAGGTTGGCACACCTCTCTTCCTCACTTGTTTTTCTTGCCAGTTCTCCCGCCCAATGTGGGGTCAGAACTGGTGGGGACCAGTTACTGAAAGCAATGTGGGGTCCAGGTCCTGTTCTGTTACCTGAGGGGTGTATCGATCGTGCTCTATAGGTTATGGACTTCAGAGGAAATTTACCACTGTGCTTGACTTGGTTAAATCACTTGGGGCCAGATGTACGACCTGTTTGTGCATGCACAAACGGGTTTGCGAACCCGTTTGCGCATGCACTCTCATTATAAGCAGAACAAACACCGGCAGGCCTGGATCGATACCCCGGTGTTTATAGCTGGCGGTCCGCCCTGTACTGAGGCATGGGAAGCAGCCGCCTCAACTACAAATGCGTTACCTGAACGACAACACGGCTGTACGCCTTGTACACTCGCTGATTCAGGTGCGCGCCATCTCGGTGGCCGGTGACACAAATCCACAGTGGGAAAGCCGCTTGCCTGAACAATTTTTCAAGATTTTGAAATAGGGTAGAAGAACCTTCTCTGATGTTACATTCATCCCACAAATGATTATTGCAATGGCAAATACTGACCACTTCACAATAATGTCTTAGATGAGATATATAGGTGAGTCCAATATGCTTCAAGGTTTGGCCTCTCTTTTTACCTACTCCATACACTCCAATGGTCTGGGGCTCAGTGGCTCAGCTTCTAGGACAGGTGTAGCACTTCTCCCTCTCTCTTACCACACAATATCTCTGGGCTGGGTAGCCCAGATAGTCTCTCATCCATCTCTTCTGGCATTGGAGGGCTGTGGTGAACCTTTCCCTTGCAGGTGCTGTGTTGGGATGCAATCACAGCATGTGGCTCAACCACCCCGGCTGGGTGGGCAGTGCAATGTGCATCTGAGGCTAATGACAGGGGCTCTAGCATTGGCTCTCTTCTGGCCTCCAGCAGTCCTTGGCAGTGGATGGGCCTTACTGTCTCGGCAGGCTCAGTGCCCCCACTCTGGTGAGACACGCTGATGGTTGCGATGGGTCTGTACTCGGTTACAGCATTCTCACAGTCCTCTTCTCCAGGCACGTGTCCTGGCAGCGACTTCACAGCTTCTAGGCATTTCTCGTAGTAGAATGTCAAAGGTCAGAGCAGTGTGGTCCATTCGATACCCTTGGGGTAAGTGCTGGTCAAGCTGCTCAGGTCATGTGGTGGGGGTATCCTGGATAGGGTAGCATAGCTTTGTAGGTTTCATCTTCGGGATGGCAGGGACCGCAGAGGCACAGGATCAAAGGTGCCATGGTCACACCAGCCATGATCACAGAAATACCTCCCCATTCATTCCCAATGGGAATTCATTCATTCATTCCTATGGGCCTAGAGGTCAATTTGCGATTAGCAATTAGCGAATCGCAAATTGAGAAAGCGATTTCAAGTGTGCAGGGGTGTCCTGTTGCACCCCTGAAATCAATCTGTGCACATATGTTGTGCACACACATGCCCTAAGGGCACGGGTGTGCACAACATGAAACTTTAAAAAATGCACAGAAGTGCATTTTTCATAGTTTTCGCAAATTACCATGAGGGTCAACCTCATGGTAATTTTTTCCCCCTAAGTGCGAAATCTCTATTTTTTAAACTTTCAAGCATTGCATTTAAGGAATCGCAAAATGCGATTCCTTAAATGCAATCGCAATTTGAGAATTCGCAAAAATTTGCGAATTCTCAAATTGCGAGGGGCTTCACCCTTCATGCATCCCAAAAGCTGATTTTGTGATCGCAAATGGCCGATTTTTACGATTCGCACCGTTTGCGATTGCAAAAAGCTTTGATGCATGTGCCTGTATGAGCTTTATCTAGCCCTATCCCATCTTATCATATTAGGGGCACCTACTAAATATCTATCTTAAGTTGCTAAGAACAATTTGCACTTTCTCCACTGTATAAGCACTCCGGCACCCTACCAAAGTCCAATGAAAAGCTAGCATATAATGATCATTTGTAAAAGCCTATCCTAAATCCCTTTTTTGGTCAAATGTCATGAATTAGTTTATCTCAACAGCTCTTCGTTATATGGCACTTCATAGCATGCACTTTATGGTGAACTGTCATTTATATTCATAAGCATTGTAGAGATCCCTCAAACATCATGCGTGAAAACATAATTTAGAAAGATTTTATACTTTCTGGCGGATGGCAACGTTATGGCATTCAGAGCACACATACATTTTTTGTTCAATGTGTGTTATCTCAATTTGAGTGAGATCCAATTTTTAGGTTTAAAGCATTTTATTGAGACAATACAAAAACATAAAACACTTGCTGCAAACAACAGGAGCCACGGCACAGCGATTGAAAGCGCGCCCGAGGCGCCGAGTCTCTCCCAATGAAAGGCCCATAAAGGCTAGTCCGTCTTGATGCTTAGAAAGAGACAGCAGTGCAGAAAAAGAACAAACCCCCCACCAAACTCCCCACCACCCCCCTCAACTCCCCCAGAGCCCCCTTCCCCTCCCCCCGACCAGTGCTCCGATCCGTCCCGCCCTTCCCCCTCACTGCCCCCCTCCCCCATACAGGCAAATCTCGTCTATGGACCCTTCAAGAGGCCGATTCAACAGGTGACGTCAATCTCAAGAGGCGAAGATACCTCGGGCAGGTGAGTTCCCTAAATTCAGTGACCAACAGGGAATGAAACGGTTGCCAGAGGTCATTAAACTGTTCCACATCCCCAGCCACTGTGAGCGACAACTTCTCCATTCCCAATACATGCCACAATCTATGCAACCAGCCGGTGATGGATGGGGGCGTGGTGGTGCGCCAATGTATAAGGATATTCTGGACTGCTGAGCCCAGTGCAATAGCGATCTGTCTGCCTCTACGGGATCTCAATGGATACATCAGCCGATTAGGTAGGCCCAGCAATATGTACGCGGGGAGGCGTGGCAGCTCAATGTCAAAGTGTGAATCAATCTAATCTATTACCTCCTTCCAATAAGAATGCAACAGCGGACAATCCCACAGAACGTGTGTAAGGGTGCCTACCTGTCCACATGCCCTCCAACAAGCACCATCAATATTACGGTCCATTTCGTGTAGCCTTTCCGGGGTGTAATACCAGTAGGTGGCCACTTTAGTAAACGTTTCCGTGAGTCCCGTGTGGTATGCCGAGTGTCGGGCCCGATATGAAATCTGGTCCCACTCTTTGTGGCCCAGCGTCCTCCCCAGCTCCCGTTCCCACCGTTCCCTACCCGGATTGTAAAAGTGAGAGGATGGGGGTTGCAAAAACTTATAGAGGTCGGAGATCAGTTTCGCATCAGAGGTATGGGACAAGAGCCACCTCTCATATGGAAGAAGCTTCCTGTCTGCCATCTCCCGCACTCGTGGATGCAACGCCCAGTGGCGGACCTGCAGGTATCGCAGTCTCTCCATCTCCGGCAACGAGTATTCTTGTCTGAAACTCGGAAACGGAATGACTCCCTCCGTGTCGTACACATGAAAGAGTATCCTGCACCCTGCGGACCGCCAGTGCGTGAAGGCCCCCGGCTCCATCCCCGGGGCGAAGTCTGGGTTTTCTACCAAAGGTGTAAGCGGCAAGGGAAAAGTAGTAAGATCGTGGGTGACATTAGTGGCGTCCCACACCTTCAGGGGGACTCGCGTAACAAAGGACGCGTACAAGTTCGCGGGACAGTGAGCCCTACGCAAGAAGGGCACCTCCTGCAGAGGCCGGCCAGCAACCGCCTGGTCTTGAAAAAGCCAGTGCTTATCCGATTCCCATCTGCTCCACTCCACAAGGTACCACAGTTGTGCCGCCTGCAAATACTTGCGCAAGTCCGGTATCCCCAGTCCCCCTGCTTATGGGGCCAACGTGGAAAGTGCCCTCTTCAGTCTAGGTTTGCAGCCCTGCCAGATGAAACGCGCAAGGTCTGCCTGCGTTTGCTGAATCCACCCCGGTGGGGGCTGGAGCGGCTGGGCCCGAAACAAATACAGAATTTTCGGCAGCACCGTCATCTTCACCGCGGCTATCCTGCTCAGCCAGGAAAGTGTGCCTCGACTCCAACGTCCCAATTCCTCCCTGATCTTTGTGCCCAAGGCAGTGTAGTTGGCTGTCACCATAGCGGGCAGAGTGGGTGCCAGCAAAATGCCCAGATAAGGCAAGAGATCCGACGACCAATGCATGGGGAAAAGACCCTGTAGTTCGGCTCTTGTAGCAGCAGGCAGCGATACATCCAGGGCCACCGACTTCCCCAGATTCATTTTGAATCCCGCGATCTCCGCAAAGGCGTCCAACTCCGAAATGCAGGCCCGGAGCGCCCTCCTTGGGTCGTCCAGGGTCAATATAACATCGTCTGCGTACAGGCTAACAGTGTGGGTATACCCCCCCATCTGCACTCCCACCGCACTCGGATTCTGGCGTATCCTCTGAGCAAATGGCTCCATATACAGAGCGAAGAGCAGCGGGGACAGCGGACACCCCTGCCTGGTGCCTCTCTCTCTCCCGCACCACTGCCGAAGGAAACTTATAGCAATTAAACACCAAGGAGCGGAATTTCTCCCCAATTCCCACCTTCGTCAGGACCCGTTCCAAGTAAGGCCAATGCACCCGGTCGAATGCCTTCTCCGCATCCACCGCCAGCATCATTTTTTCTCCGGGGATTCGGGAGGCCTTCTCCAGGAAGTGGACAACCCTTTTAGTATTGTCCACCATCTGCCGCCCCGGGATGAAGCCCGCCTCGTCCGAGTCCACCAAACCCGGCAGATGGAGAGCCAACTGGGCCGCAAGCTTGAGATCCACGTTTAGGAGGGAGATCGGCCTGTAGGAGCCGCATTGGGTCCGATCCTTTCCCGGTTTGGGGATGACCGTCAGGGTAGCTTGCAGGAGGTCGGGCGGGATGGCGCCCGGTGCGGAGAACGAGTTGAAAAGACGAGTGAGAATAGGTGCCAGTGTCGTACAGAACGTCTTATAGAAAAGCGACGTATAGCCATCCGGCCCCGGGGCTTTGCCATGCTTGAGTTTGGAGATAGCAGTGATCACCTCCTCAATACGGATGTCCCTTTCCAGGTACTCCACCTGTGAGGGGGCAAGGGAAGGGAGGGTGACCGAATCCAGGTACTCTTCTGTTGCCTGCTCAGACGGGGGGTAAAGATCCGCATAAAACCGACGGAAGGCCTCCGCAATTGAGGCGTCCTCCGTGACCGCCGCCCCGTTGGCATCCGAGATCTCTTTCACCAAGTGTTGCTGGTGCGCCACTCTGAGCTTGTTCGCCAGAAGCCGGCCACATCTGTCCCCCCCGTATAGTACGCATGTCGCAGACGTAGTGCTGCGTACTCCGCCCGGTCCATATCCAGGGCCGACAGGAGTTTCCTCGCTGCCTTGAGTTGCCTCCAGATTCTGGAAGCCCAGGTACGGTGGTGCATATGCTCGAGTTCGCGGACCCGTTGCGTAAGTTCGTCCCGTTTGTGCTGCCGTTCCCTGTTCTCCGCCGATGAAATGGCTATAAATTCCCCCCTGAGGACCACCTTCAGGGCAGCCCATTGAGTCGCTAAAGAGGTGTCGGCGTTATCGTTGTGAACCAAATAGTCACGGACGGTGTCCGTGATGTGCTTCACCACTTTTTTTTTGTGTAGCAAGGTGTCCCTGAGGCGCCAGACCCCGCGCGCGGATGACGGCGGTGGTAAGCTAAAAGTGGCTGTGACAGGAGCATGATCCAACAGGGAGATGACCCCCATCTCGGAGGTCGTAGCCAGGGCACAGACCGGTCCCGTAACCAGGAGATGGTCCAATCTCACATATGTTTTATGTGCGTGAGAGTAAAAGGAGTAATCCCTATCGGTGGGGTGAATGCGGCGCCAGAGATCGTGGAGATCCAGGTCCGCCAGCTGGGACTTGCACGTGGCCGAGAGTTCGCCAGTCTGCGGGGCACGGAGCGCAGATCTATCTAAAGCCGCGTCGGAGACCATGTTAAGGTCTCCCCCTATGATGACATATCTGTCTGGAGTGGCTGTAATGTCCACTAAGGCCGAGTTCAAGAACCGTTCCTGGTGCTCATTGGGACTGTACACAGACCCAATGGTAAACACAAGACCCCCAAGCTTAAACCGATACGCTAGCAGCCTCCCTTTCTGCTCTGCAAATTTGTGTAGGATCTCCCCTTTGAAGCGCCTCGCCACCAGTATTGCCACCCCTGCTGTCTTAGTAGTGTTAGAAGAGAAGAATTGTGTCGGGAATTTATGGGAGCGTAGCCTGTGACAGTCGCGGGACATCAAGTGGGTCTCCTGCAGGAGACAGATATCTGCCTGAGTACTTTCTAGTTGGGACAGGACTGCTCTTCTCTTAACCGGATTGTTCAACCACTTAACATTAAGGGTCACCACCTTAAGGGTCGTCAAAGGCATAGGAACAAGTAGGGGCACAGGCAATAGATGTCCGCCCAGACAGGGCGGCGCAGAAGTGTGTAGTACGTGTGAGCCCAGCTAGGGCAGTGTAGACTCGCAAAGAGCACTGGACGACCCCCCCATTCCCTCCCCACCCAACCCCTCCCTCCCACCCCCACCCCCCCTTCACCCCCCCGGCCCCCTCCCTTCCCTGACTCCCCCCCAACCAGCCCCCCACAACCAGAGCAACGAACAAACCCACAGTCGACCCCCTCCCAACTCCTACCCCCCAACCCCCAACAAGCAAAACGAAAAAAAATATCCAACTCAATGCTGCATCAGTTCCCCTGACACCCCCCACCCCCTGCAACAACCCCTCAAACCTCATAGTCCCAGTCCGGTTCCAAGTGGAACAAGGCTGGGGTAAGTTACCGAAGTGGATGTCCAGCCACTACGCCCTCCCCGCCGCCCCCCCTCCCCAGCCCCCGGTGCAGCCATAGAAACAATGCAAGAATGGTGATCTCCCCCCGGAGTCAACTTAGGCCGTGAGTGCTACCTCCCGCACTGCTTTCTCCCTTCCTGCTCTCACCGCGGGTGAGTCGCCCTGGAGGCCCCCTTGAGCCCCGCCTTCTCGGAGCCGGTTGTCAGCCATCCCTCGACATCTTTCTCCTGCAGGGCGATTGCGTTCTCTCTTCTGTCGCCTCAATGCCCAACATGGCACATGTGTCTCGGAGAGAGCGGAGCTGATGCAGGGTCCCATTCCAGCAAAAGATGAGGTGGAAGGGATCCCCCACGAGTACGGAGTCTCCTTTTCCCTCAAAAAGTCCGTAGCCACCTTGAACATCCTTCGTTTGGCAAGCGTTATGGCCGACAGGTCTTGAAATTGGGCCACAGGGTACTCCCGAAGTCGTAGCGGCTCACCTTTCCGTGCCTCTCTCAGTATGCGCTCCTTGAGAGCATAGTCTGGCAAGAAGGCCAGAATGTCCGGGGGAGGGGCAGAGGACCCTCTAGCCGTGCCCACCCTGTGGGCTCTGTCAATCCGAATGGGGAAGTCCACCTGTTCTCCCAGGACTTCCCAGAACAGCACCTGCAGGAATCCGGTAACATCCGTGCCCTCTTCTTTTGATGGAACACCCCGGACCCTAATGTTATTCCGCCGGGACTTGTTCTCCAGATCCTCGTTTTGTGCCTGGAGATCTAGCTGTTGATCCTGCAGCCGCAGGACCTCCTGTTGCAGCTGTGAAATTTCCTCATCACTAGAATGTCCGGCGGTCTCCATAGTGGCTACCCGTTCGCCAAGACTGTCCACCTCCCGTCGCACTTCCCTGACCTCTCCAGCCACTTCCTGTTTTAAAGTTTGAAAATCCTCATGCAGCGAATTAAAGAGGGTCTCTAGGAAGGATCTGGTGATGGGATTCTCACTCTCCCCGGTACCCTGCAAGACTCTGGACGTTCCTGGGGACGCACCTCCTCTCTCCCCCTTCTGTTGCCCCCTGCCCAACATCTCAGGGAGGGTCCGCTCGCCCTTCTTCCTTCGCTGCCCTGTCATACTGGTAGTCCGCTATGCCGCAGCCACCTCCCTCTGTAGCACCGTGGCGGTCTCTCTCCTGTTCGTCTACACACCCCCGGGTGTAAGCCGCCCAGATCGTTCTTCACGAGGTATGCCGCTCTAAGTTCCTCCTGGCCCAGGGAATGGTCGCAGCCAGGTCTCGCAGCCACCTCAGGCGGTCAATCCCCACTGATGGCGCTCCACCGTCTCCCTGCTACAGTCCGCCTTCGAGACCGGCGACTCCCAGCGGGCTCCTATTGTGTGCTAGCCCAGTGGGCCCCCTGTGCCCCGCCGCTCAGTCCCTGCGCCCCCGATCTCCTCACTTAACTGGGCTTACCGCCTGGGCTCCACTCCTCACAGGCGCTCTCATGCAGGGCTGATACCTCACAACGGGTCCCAGGTCTGTGTCTGCACCATGGGGGGAATCTTATGCTCCAGTGATCCACTTTCGAGGAGGCCCCCGGCACCAGCAGGTCGGGGTTCTAGCCCTCAGCCCGATCCTCTGCGCCACCCTCCTGACTGTTTCACTCCTTGGGGTTCAGAGATGTCCGTCGCTGCCTCTCCACTACCTCTGCCCCCAGATGCCGTCTAGGCGCGGCCCAATCCAATGATCCGCTGGCCTTCCCGGGGCGAGGGCGCCCCCGGTATTTCAACAGCAGGCCTCAACCCCGGTCTCAGGTAGATTCGCCGCAGCCCGACCGGCCTCCTCTCTCCGTAGGCCTCAGCGCCACGTCTCCCTGGCGCCTCCGCTCCTGGCACAGCAGTTAGCCGCCTCGCCGCACTCCGGGCCAGGCTGGGCCCAGTTGCGCCGCCCACCACGGTCCCTGGTACCTCCAATCCACGACTGGCCTCAGCTGGCGGCGCCCGGCCCAGACCACGGCCCTCCTCCAGGTCCTCCGGGTCGCCTCTGCAATCTGTGCGGCCTCCTCTCCTCCGGGGGCCAGGGGACCCCTGCCGCCTTCTCACCGCCTCCTCCAGCCACCACACGGGGTCAGGCACCACGCAATCTGGGGGACCGCCGTCCCTCCCGCATCTCCGGGCTCCTCCTCCACCTCAGCTGTAGGCCTCAACCCCGGCCTAGAGTAGGCGCACCGCCTCCGGGCCGAAGGAGGCCCCACTCCGGGCCAGGCAGTGCATGCAGGTTCGACTCCGCAAACCCCTGGACAGCCGTCCGGTTATCGCGCCTCACCCCGTGTCCGGCGGGCCCAGCGCCACAGCCTCTGCACTCTTAAGGTGCCTCTAGTGGCCGCACGCTGCCTCCGTATCTTCCGGGCCTGCTCCCACTGCCAGTCCAGCCGCTCCGTGCTCTGGCGTCTCAACTCGCCAAAGCAGCTCGCACAGCTCTGTGGGCGGCACCGTAGCGTCTCCCAGATCTCCGGCCCCCACCTGGATAGCGCGGGGGAGAAACGCGCCAGGGGACAGCAACGGGTAAGCCGGGGCCGAAGGAGCTAGCCGGGAGCACGTCCGCTCACTCCGCCATCTTGGCCACGCCCCCTATTCTCAGACCCAATTTTTAATTAAAGATTTTACAAAATTCGTAGCACTGATACAGTTTTCCCCCAGTGTGTGTCATCTCAAATTGAGTGAGATCGGCTACGATGGAAGCTTTCGGGGCATTCTGGCACTCATACATTTTTCACTGTATGTTTTCTCCTGTGTATAATTAGATTATATTTCTGACTGAATCTTTTCTGGCATTCGGAGCACTGATGAGGTTTTTCCCTAGTGTGGGTTCTCTCATGTTGAGTGAGATGGTTTTTCCCAGTAAAAGTTTTCTGGCATTCAAGGCACTGATAAGGCTTTTCTCCAGTATGTGTTCTTTCATGCTGATTAAGACCGGATTTCTGAATGAACCTTTTCTGGCATTCAGGGCACTGATAAGGCTTTTCCCCAGTATGTGTTCTTTCATGCTGAGTGAGAGTGATTTTCTGACTGAATCTTTTCTGGCATTCAGAGCACTGATAAGGCTTTTCCCCAGTATGTGTTCTTTCATGCTGAGTGAGAGTAATTTTCTGACTGAATCTTTTCTGGCATTCAGAGCACTGATAAGGCTTTTCCCCAGTATGTGTTCTTTCATGGTAAGTAAGACTGATTTTCCGAATGAACCTTTTCTGGCACACAGAGCACTTATAAGGTTTTTCCCCAGTGTGTGTTCTTTCATGCTCAGTAAGACCGGTTTTCTGAATGAAGCTTTTCTGGCATTCAAGGCACTGATAAGGCTTTTCCCCAGTATGTGTTCTTTCATGCTGAGTAAGACCGCTTTTATGACTGAAGCGTTTCTGGCATTCAGGGCACTGATAAGGCTTTTCCCCAGTATGTGTTCTTTCATGGTAAGTAAGACTCATTTTCCGACTGAACCTTTTCTGGCACACAGAGCACTTATAAGGTTTTTCCCCAGTATGATCTTTTTCATGGTCAGCAAGACTGACTTTCTGTCTGAAGCTTTTCTGGCATTTAGAACATCTGTAAGGTTTTTCCCCAGTGTGTGTTCTTTCATGGTGAGTGAGACTAGTTTTATGACTGAAGCCTTTCTGGCACTTGGAGCACTCATAAGGTTTTTTCCCAGTGTGTGTTCTCTCATGTTGATTGAGGATATATTTATGATAGAAGCTTTTTTGGCATTCATAGTACTGATAAGGTTTTTCCACAGTATGTGTTCTTTTGTGGTGAATAAGACAGATTTTCTGAAGGAAGCCTTTTTGACATTCAGAGCACTTATGAGGTTTTTCCCCAGTGAGTGTTCTTTCATGTTTAGTAAGACTGCTTCTCCGATGGAAGCTTTTCTTGCATTCAGAACAAGGATAAGGTTTTTCAAATGTGTATTCTCTCATGCTCAGTGAAATGGGTTTTTTGAGTAAAGGCTTTCTGGCATTCAAAGCACTGTTGAGGTTTTCCCCCAGTGTCTGTTCTCTCCTGGTTTGTGAAACTGCTTTTCTGGATGAAGGTTTTCTGGAATTTAATGCACTGATAATGCTTTTCCCAGCTGTGTGTTGTCTCATTTTGATTGAGATAGGATTGACAACTAAAGCTGTTCTTGAATTCAATACAGTTATAAAATTGTTTTCTGGAGTTAATATCTCCAAGCCTGGTGTTGTCTCACATACATGCCAAGGAGTGCTTATGATGTCACCTCTAGGGCTAGCCTACGTTATCCTATAAACTTTTACTGAGCTGGGCCACAGCACCTATGAGGATGTCTCCAACGTATGCACATGTAGGTTCTCATACAGAATTAAAATCATGTTGAAACTTTAAGATTTACACACGTTTACATATTTAGACTTTTATAAAGAACTGATGAGGCATCTGACGTGTTTAGTGTTAATACATCAGGAAGTTTTTTTCATTCAGGTCAAGGTAGGAAATAGGCTTGTGAATGATAATAGTTTTCACTATCACCAGAAGGTCCCTTTTACCTTCCCTTTTCCCAACGAGACAAACATCATACCAAGAAAGCCCTTCATTGTGAAGGTTCTACGTAGTTATGAAGAGGTCGATGAACCACAGAGAAAGACGTGGATGCGGGTATCTTCTACACTGAATGTTGTGCTCTGCCGTCTTGCTCTGCTGAGGTCTTTGAAAGATCTTTAACAATGACTTTTTATGCACTGCTTTCGTTCTATCATCTTAAATAGGATGGCCCCTTCAAATAAATCTTGTTTCATCATGTTGAGGGGGTTGGTATTTCTAACAAAAGTTCCCACTTTCTGTGCAGGGATAAAATGTTGTGTTGTTGCTTTTATCTTCTCTGCTGCATTCTATCAGTACCATCAGTTTGAAGCTATAATCAAAGTTATTCTCAGGTGCACTGTGTTCAGCTTTAATTACTTTGCATTATTGTATTCATCTCCAAATGTCTCTTTTGAGAGAAAATATTCTTACAAATAGTACGTGCACTGAGCTCTCATTTTACACGTGTTCCTTTCCCATTTCAGAGGCTGTTTAGTGCAAAGAGCTCAAACCTATTAATTATTTTGGGTATTTTCACTTAGGAGCTTTGTTAATGTTCAATGTAGAGTATTGAGTCAGGAAAACAATGTTTTAATTCAGTAGTTTTCAGTACTTGAGAATTTCCAATTGCTCATCACTCCTGGATTCGAGTCATTGTTTCCTAGTTCAAGCTCTGAGACTTCTTCACCTCTTCAGTCATCTGCAGAGTTAAAATCAGATTGTTAATGGACAAAAATTGGCACAGATGAATAACACTAATGAACTCATTTAACGCAAAAAGATAGAATTGTGAGAAGGGAGAATGACAACTATTTGATGTACTTTGTCTAAGAAGTAAAGGGCTTTGTGGTGCTATAGAGATCGGGAACTAGAAAAAACTGTCCACAAGCTTGATGAGAGCTAGCGTTTGAAGAGAAAAAAGTGCAGCCAGATTCAGAGATCCCTGGCCACTTTCTGTGTCAGGAAAAGTGAGTCCTTGCGTATGCCAGGGCTGCGTCTGGCCTTAGCTGTACTGCCTGCAGGTGAATGACAAGGTGTGTATGCAGAAGAGTGTCTGAACATGACAGCAGTGTGGGTGTGTAGGAAGCTGGCTCTGTATATACCATACCAAAGTGAGGTATAGTGTGCACAGAGTCCAGTGGAACCCCAAAGGTAGGCAGAGGTAAAGGGAGATAGCACTTTACTCTCTATTTGTGGTAGTGTGGGCAAGCAGTAAGGATTTATCAGAGGGTATTGTTAAGCATTTGTTGTACACTCTCAATCAGCAAATGATTGCACAAACTCAAAGACTGAAATCAGACCAATTTGCAAAATATTATTTAGTTATGTTTATTTCTTAGAACCAAGCAAGCCTGGCACATGTAAGTGATGTATACTTTGCAGTAACAATAGGGTTTGGTTTGCAGTTGTTTATATACTTTGGTTTGGTTACAGTAGAATTACTGGAAACGCAATACCATAAAATATTGTACACATACTTTATAATGACTTTTCAATATGATGTCATGTAGATGACTTTGCAGATTACTTTTCTTACACAGTGTAGTATACCTGGATACTGGACTGGGACATTTTCTGTAAATAGGTAAATGTGTTTTGGTTATTTGTACACAGTTATATAGGATTTTATAGATTTTCTAACTCAACACAGAGTCAATGTTATCCGATGGGAGGAAATAGAGTTAATGGTTAACAGGTAAGTACTTTATTGTGAGAGTTGGTTTTCTTGGGTTAGACTCAGGGGTCTTCCGGGGTCGAGGATGCACTCTCAAAGCACTCTCAGCGACACTAGGGCTACCGGGTACAGAGTGCTGTGGCCCAATGTTATCCAATGGGGGATAGGATACCTACCGTTGGTAGTTGCTCACGAGCAGGCCACAAGTTTGTGGGAGCAAAGCTCCTGGACCTCAGCTCAGGGCAATTGGCGGTTCAAGTTAGCACCGAAGGAACACTCTCAACGGCACTAGGGTGGTCGGGTGCACGGTGAGGGTTTGTCATCTGGTGCCCTGTTACTTTCAATGGGTTTCTCCGGTTTGCAAACACATTGCAGCTCAGGGACGAAGGTCTTCTGGGAGTGACCACGACTTGGAGAGGACCACCACCCGCACCAACCGCCTGCTCACCCGGACCAACATCAACGACGACGACACCATCAAGTTTATCAACACCGTCCACTCCGGATCCCCGGAAGATCCCTGCCCACACCACATCTTCAACAAAGCCAGCAGCACCATCGCACCCCATCTCCGGAAAACCATCAACATCTCCTTCGAGACAGTGACCTTCCCGGAGAGCTGGAAGCACGCAGAGATCAACGCCTTACTCAAGAAACCCAAGGCGGACCCCAAGGACTTCAAGAACTTCCAACCCATCTCCCTGCTCCCGTTTCTGGCAAAAGTCATCGAAAAGGCTGTCAACAAACAACTAACCAGCTTCCTCGAAGAGAACAGCTTCCTGGACCCATCCCAGTCGGGGTTCCACAGCAACCACAGCACCGAAACTGCCCTCATCGCCACCACCGATTACATCAGGACCCTGCTTGACAAGGGAGAAACTGCGACCCTCATCCTCCTGGACTTGTCAGCCGCCTTCAACACGGTCTCCCATCGCACACTACGAACACACCCCTACGACGCCGGAATCCAAGAAATGGCCCTGGACTGGACCTTCTCCTTCCTCTAAGGCAGAACACAGAGCGTCCGCCTCCCCCCTTCCGCTCCAAAGCCACCGGGATCATCTGCAGCGTACCCCAAGGCTCATCCCTCAGCCCAACTCTGTTCAACGTCTACATGGCACCGCTCGCCCACGTCGCACGACCTCAACATCATCTCCTACGCCGACTACACCCAGCTGATCCTCTCCCTTGCCAAGGACCCTCACACCGCCAAAACCAACCTTCACGAAGGGATGAAGGCTGTCGCCGACTGGATGAGGAACAGCCGACTGAAGCTGAACTCTGACAAGATGGAGGTCCTCATCCTCCGATCCACCCTCTCAGCCTGGGACGACTCCTGGTGGCCAACTGCACTAGGAACTCCCCCAACACCCACCGACCACGCATGCAACATAGGGGTCATCCTCGACTCTACCCTCTCCATGACGAAGCAGGTCAACGCTGTCTCCTCCTCCTGCTTCAACAACCTCCGCATGCTTAGAAGGATTATTAAGTGGATCCCCACCGAAACTAGAAGGACGGTCACTCAGGCCCTCGTCAGCAGTAGACTAGACTACGGAAATGCACTCCAACGTATCCAGAACGCCTCCACACGCCTGATGCTCGACATCCTTCACCGCAGCCACATGAAACCCCACCTGAGAGACCTGCACTAGATTCCTGTCAACAAGAGGATAACCTTCAAACTCCTCACCCACACACACAAGGCACTCCACAACACCGGACCAGCGTACCTCAACAGCCGACTCAGCCTCTACACCCACACCCCGCCAGCTCCGCTCCGCAGACCGCGCACTCGCCACCGTCCCCCGCATCCGAAGAGTGACCGCCGCCGGCAGATCATTCTCCCACCTTGCCAAGACATGGAACACCCTCCCCATACGCCTACGGCAGACCGAAGACCTTCTGACCTTCAGGAGACTTCTCAAGACCTGGCTCTTCGAACAGTAGCAGGTCCCCCACCCCCACAGCGCTTTGAGACCCTCACTGGTATGTAGTGCGCTTTACGAATGCTATGATTTATTGATTGATTAAGTTGGGATACTGGGGGTTGGTTAGACATCGTCGGTTGGGCCACCCAAGGCTGCGGGGTGTCGGGTGCAGGGGTGTATTTTAGGGTCGAATCTTCTTACCAGCTCCTGGTCATGGTTAGGGGGGCCCTTCCAGATTGAGGCTGCAGGTGTCGGCTGGAGGCTTGAAGCAGGTCAGGGATCACTGGGTCTCAGGTCAGGATCGCCGGGGAGACCTTCATGTGGTGTTGGGCCACTCAAACTGGGGCCGTGGGCATCGGGTGCAGAGTTGCCAGAGCTGGAGTCTGTTGGTGAACAACTCTGGTGTTCAAGGGAGACAAAGTCTTTTTCTGGGATGGCAGGGCAGGTCCTCAGGGTTCTTGAGGTTCCTGGATGCAGGACACACCGGGGTTTTGCTTCTGCAGGTTCGAGGTGGGGATAGGCCGGTAGGGCTAGGGCCAAGTCAGTAGGCGTCCTCTTCTTAGCTTCAGCACGGCTGTTCGGTCCTTCTCCTTCTTTTCTTGTTGGTCATTGCTTGTCTGAGGAGGCAAGGTTCAGGATACCACTAAATACTAAATTTAGGGGTGTTACAGGTAAGTAAAAGGTTGGGACCAATAGGTCTCTTCCTTGGGGGGGTACATCCCTTATTATACCACCATCCAGTGGGAAGGGGGGCATATGCCACACTGTGGTTGGCCACTGTCCCCCCATCTGCAAGATGGTGGGGACTGTGAGTTGTGCTTTACCTTGCCTCCCCCACCTGAGGGGTGGGGTTGGCAAAGGTGGGCACACCTCCCTTCCTCACTTGATTTTCCTGTCGGTTCTCCCACCCAAAGTGGGGCTCAGACCGGTGGCGACCAGTTGCTGAGAGCAGCAAAAGGCCTGGGGGAGCTCACAGAGGCGACAAGCCTTTGAAGCTTCTCCTTTGTGGACCCTGCCCATCCTGGGGAGGAGGCTTGGCACCTCGTCCCAGGATGTGCATTGTTTCAGCCCCCGAAAGCAGCAGGCTCTGGACCCAGGGGTCCAGAAACATGTCTGGTGGTGGCAGCTGGGGAGCAGCCACTCAGCCTGGACACTAGTGTTAAGTCATTTTTCAAATGCCCGCTGTGTGCATTTTTCAATAATTCCCACACTGGCATCAGTGTGGGTTTAATATGCTAAGAAGTTTGATGCCAAACTTCTCAGTTTTCAGTGTAGCCATTATGGTGCTGGGGAGTTCATAATGACAAACACCCAGCACCATATACTCTTAATGGCATTACTGCACTTACAATGTCTGAGAATTGGCTTAGACACAGTAGGGGTACAGGGCTCATGCACCTGTGCCCTCACCACTGGTATAGTGCACCCAGCTAGAGGGGTGGCTGATCATTTCCGGGGCAGTGGGTTGTAGGCATGGCACACAGGGATGTGTGCCATGTCGACTCTTCACTTTGTTCTGCACCAAAACATGCAGCCTGCTTAGGCAGTGTGTGTGTGTGTAAAGGTACAGGTCCTGTAAGGGTGGCAGAGTAAGTGCTGCAGCCCTTAGAGGCCTTCCCTGGCCACAGTGCCCTGGGTACCTGTGGTACCATTTACCAGGAGCTGATCTTGGCCAGAGAGTGCAGATTGGATTTGGTCTTCAATGCAGTTTTAGGGAAAGACATAGACCCTGGGAATCTGATTGGCAGGAGCCCAGGGCACACTCAGTCAAAGTGGATGTATGACGTTACAACGCAATTTTTACAACGCACTACCATTACAACGAAATTTTTACAACACAAAAACTATTACAACGCATGTATTTACAACGCATGTTTTTACAACGCAAATACCTTTACAACGCATACCATTACAACGTAAGTATTGGTAAGTATATAATAATTTTTTTAATGTACATTAATTGAAATTAATATAATTTAATTTAATTTTATTTTATTTAATTGAATTAATTTAATTTAAATGTAATTTTACTTTATTTTTATCCTGTACCCCTGTACCCCAAAAACCCAAAACTGACCCTAAACCCTAAAAATACCCCTTTACCCAAAAACCTAAAATTGACCCTGAACCCTAAAAATACCCCTTTACCCAAAAATTTAAAACTGACCCTGAACTCTAAAAATACCCCTTTACCCAAAAACCCAAAACTGACCCTGAACCCTAAAAATACCCCTTTACCCAAAAACCCAAAACTGACCCTGAACCCTAAAAATACCCCTTTACCCAAAAACCCAAAACTGACCCTGAACCCTAAAAATACCCCTTTACCCAAAAACCCCAAACTGACCCTGAACCCTAAAAATACCCCTTTTCCCAAAAACTCAAAACTGACCCTGAACCCTAAAAATACCCCTTTACCCAAAAACCCAAAACTGACCCTGAACCCTAAAAATACCCCTTTACCCAAAAACCCAAAACTGACCCTGAACCCTAAAAATACCCCTTTACCCAAAAACCCAAAACTGACCCTGAACCCTAAAAATACCCCTTTACCCAAAAACCCAAAACTGACCCTGAACCCTAAAAATACCCCTTTACCCAAAAACCCAAACCTATAACATTTTAAATATAATTATATACTTACCAATACTTACGTTGTAATGGTATGCGTTGTAAAGGTATCTACATTGTAAAAACATGCGTTGTAAAAACATGCGTTGTAAATACATGCGTTGTAATGGTTTTTGCGTTGTAAAAGTTTAGTTGTAATGGTAGTGCGTTGTAAAAGTTGCGTTGTAAAGGTTGTTTCCCAGTCAAAGTACATCAGCAATTCAGCAAAAAGTGGGGACAACCCTGCAGAAAGAGGGCACTTTCTCACAGAGTGCTCTAGACATGTTGACTTACTTGTGAGAGTGGCAGTGAGAGAGAGTGCAAGCACTTCTGTGGGGTTTCAGTCTTTTTTGAGCGGACAGGGAGCGGTGATGAAATATTTCCTCTTGGAATGTCCAAGCAAGGGATATGATGGCCAGGAGATAAGAGAACAATTGGGAGAATCAAGGATTGGAAGGTCAGGTGGCGCTAGGGGGCGCACAGCGGAATGGCTGCCTGAGCTGCAGCTCCGCCGGGCGATCACACGCGATGTGATTCATTGTCGCTGTAACCCCACCAACCCTCGTTTAACGACCCGCTATCTGTGTCGGAAGATGAGGGGCTTGAGCGGACCTGATAAATTGTGGTCTCCATCCCTGTGTTGAAGAGAACGCTGAGATATCTGCGGTGAGAGCCGGACTGCCTGACAAGATGGCCGGCGGCAGACAGCGGACCCTGTGCATATGTGGTGAAATCGGCAGAGGACTGCCTGGAGGACCCAGCGAGCACGGATCGGGGGTAAGCTCCTGCTGCCTGGTAAAGAGTGCATGATCTCCGCTCCTATCGCCCCTGTACAACGCGGGCTGTGTCCTTCAACACCCCGCCTGCATGCCTGACAAGATGGCGGCGACTATTGCCGTAATGGCGGAAACTGCAAACTCGCGCCGATGACCGCGAACTAGACTGTGTGGCACTGCCTGGTCGGAGATTTAGCAGGAGCGGCGGCTGGGAATAAATTTGCTGAACGATTGAGACTGGGAGCGGCCTGCCACCTGCGACCTGAGGCCAACCTACTGGCTACCCGGGGGAGTGAATTCCGGAGCTGCCAGGGGGCATCAGGAGCAAGAACATACACGGCTGTGGCAGATTGTGGCGGTGCGGCCCCCCTGCGGACGCGGGCGTGTCCATCCGCCTCACTTCCTGAGGCTCCTGAAGTGGACTGACCACGTCCCACACGTATTCCGCACGCGCTGGAGGGTGACCACTGGCGGTGACCGTGTCGTGTGGGAAGTGAAAGTCAGGTGCAACTGCTGGGCCCCACCGCCAAGACAACACGGCGACGACGGTCCGGATAACGAGGGCGTTTGGACCCACATTGCGGAAAGTACATTCACCGACCGCCACAATGGGGAAGCCGGATAAGCAGGAACCAAAACTTACCTTTGACAACAGGAAGGCGACGAAACCTGCGGAGGATATGGCGGAGGCCGGCGGCTCTTCAGACTCACCGTCTACTAATAACATAGAAAAGATTCTGATGGCAATTCAATCGAACCTGCAAGATATAAATGGTAAGCTTGACAATCTTACGTGCAGGATGGATGGCATGGCTGCTCGGCAAGAAAAACATGGAGAGCGATTGGATGAAGCGGAAACGAGAATATCGGCGGTTGAAGATGAAGCGCGAACGTCTACCACTAAATGCGCGGGAATGGAACGAATATTGGAGGTGATAAAAGCGAAGGAGGAAGATTTGGAAGCGCGCTCGAGGCGTAATAACGTGCGCATCACGGGCCTGCCAGAAACGACCAACACGGGGCGGATGGAGCATTACATCGAGGGCCTATGTAAGGATATCTTTGGTGCGGAGGCGCTGTCGCAGATCTTTATTGTCGAAAGAGCCCATCGGACATTGGGCCCCAAACCACCAACTGGTGCTACGCCTAGGCCGGTGGTGGCGCGGATCTTCAATTATCGAGACAGGGACACGATCCTCAGGCTGGCAAGGGAAAAGGGCAAGATCACCCATCAAGGCAACAGTCTGGAGTTTTACCCTGATCACACAGTCGCAGTACAACAGGCACGTAAGGAATACACAGCAGTGAAGGCTAAGCTAAGAGAGTTGAACATTGGCTATTCCATGCTATATCCTGCCCGACTCCGAGTGCTGTGGAAGGAGAAGGCGACAATACTGGCGACGCCCAAAGTGGCCTTTGAATTTGTTAAGAAGATACAGCGGGAGGCGAGGTCAGAGTCCCAGAACGATCGGAACGAAGACTTGGAATAATACTAATGGTGGTGATTCACGTTGTACGGCGGTGAGTGTTGCTGTGCAGTTGACTACAAGGGGCTGTTACATGACCATCTCCGGCTATACTGAACGGCACTGGCTGATACAAGACTCCTAGAGGTGAGAGGTTGGCGCTTTGATTCGACATTGGGCATAGAAGGGATGGGGAAGTGTGGGGATGACGAGGGCCGTAATGCACTCCTGGACTGAACTGTAACAGATATCCATGTATGGCCCTTGCTGCTGTGCACTCCCCGCCGGATCACTACTCACGCAGCCACGTTAGACTGTCACTATGGCTGCTTCTAGGTGAGGTGGATCAGGACCTTGTCACGTGGGTGTGCTCTTAGACCCGCTGAACTGAAGCGCGGTGGTGAAGAAGGAGACGGACATTTGAACACTGAGGTACATATCAGGTAGTGCTGTGGAGACTGGCAAAGAAGGGATCATCCATACCCGCCGCTGCTATCCAAATAGCGTGTGTCAGAGGGTGGCCGGGTACGAGACAGACTGATGACGGGTTGATCTGCGACTAGTTTCAACCACATACATCTGATTAATGTGAGGGGAGGTTGCATTTCCTATATGACTGCACTACTGCTTGAACTCATGTGAGGAGTGGTATTGGGGAAGTGGGGTCTGTGGATTAATGGACACATATATCACGAACATGTTTAAGTTTTACTAGTATCGCCTGCACCCGTCCGTCGGGTGAAGGGATGTGCTCCTGGCGGTCCTCCATGAGGGTAGTACCCACTACAAGTTCTTAGTGTGAGCACTGAGTTGAAGGTTATGTGGTTGAGGGATTTGTGCTCTGAAGGGGTATGGCTTCGGCAGGTTGGGGATGCTGGAGTGGGTGGGACTTGGGGAGGGGGGATGTTTGACTGTTTACAAAGACCGAAGACTTTACAAATGTACACATTATTGGATTCTACACGGCGAGTGATTGTCATTGTGACGTATGATCACAGTGCTGGGTGGGGACGGGTTCCGGGCATGACCCTTGTGTATGATGGTATAAGTGGTATTGCATTACTTATGAACACCAGGTTCTGGAAGTGAACGCAGAGGTGGCCTGAACGTTCTTACTTGGAACATACGCGGATTCTCACGCCCTCAGAAAATTAGACAGGTATTCGCTAGTCTTACCAGATGGAACATTGATATAGCATTCCTGCAGGAATCACACCTCGCACCGCACACTCACGCCACATTGGGGTTGAGATGGGCGGGGAGGTCCTACAGGGCATCATACTCATCTTACTCCCGGGGGGTGCTCATATTGATTAAGAAAGGGATCGAATTTGAGGAAAAGCATGTAACGCAGGACCCGGCTGGCAGGTATGTGCTGGTGTCAGGTACACTGAGAGGACAACATATAACACTCCTTAATGTATATGGCCCGAATACTGATGCGCCGGAATTTTATCGAGAAGTTTGGGGACACATGCAGAAACACACTACCACACACATGTTATGCGGGGGGGACTGGAACGTGACATTACGGGACGGGCTGGATCGCTCCTCACAATCAGTGGAACAACACAAACAATCTAGACTCATGGTGGGTCACATGATGGAGGATCTGGCCTTAGCAGATCTCTGGCGATTACAACACAATGACGCACCTGGCGCTACACACATCACTGCATCTCACAATAGCTGGTCCAGGCTGGACTACTGGCTGGGTTCCAAAGACATGGCACTATGGGTTCGCACGTTGCAAGTACTGCCGCGTACATTGTCGGACCACAACCCGGTTCTGTTGCAGTTGGGCCTTCCACATTATGAACCCCCCCCTTTTCAATGGCGTTTTAATTCCCAAGCCCTCACAGACCCATTATATGTTGACACCTTGACAAAAGCGATCAAAGACTACTTCGCTGTTAACTCTCAGACTACTGAGGACCCATGTCTCCTCTGGGAAGCCTTTAAGGCCACGATTAGAGGTGTCTGCATTAGCACTACTATTGGAGTACTCAAGGACATTAGGGGTCAGATTCGCCGCTGCGAAAGTCAAATGAGGGACTTGGAACTACAATACGAAACAACGCAGGACATCTTATTGTTACCCAAGTTGCGCGACTTAAACACCGAACATACTGATTTTTTAACGTCAGAAATTAAGTACTTAGATCGCAAGCAAACGGCTAGAGCCTTTGGAGAAGGGGGTAGACCAGGAAGTGTACTGGCACGGAAAATATGTGAGGGTCGGGGACAGACAGCGATACTACGAGTTAAATCTAGGGAGGGGGTAATACAAACACAGTCCACTGACATATTGAAATGTTTTGTGGACTCCTATAGCACTCTATATCAATCTCAATCAACAGCGGCCGAGGAAGAAACATATGATTACTTGCATGATGTGGCAATTGGCTGGCTTTCGGACGCCCATAGGGAATATTTAGCGCGGCCAATTACTGTGGAAGAGGTCACCGAGGTGATCGCTTCACTCCCAAACGGAAAAGCACCGGGCCCTGATGGGTACACGTCCGAATTTTATAAGAAGTTTGTAGATGTCATCGCCCCCTATCTGGTGGACATGTATGGTACATCATTTGAGAAATCACTGCTCCCCCCCACACTACGGGAAGCCATGGTCATTGCACTCCTAAAACCATCCAAGGATCCGGAGCACTGCGATTCCTACAGACCCCTGTCCCTGATCAACGTAGACTCGAAGATAATAGCTAAACTGTTGGCTGTCAGGCTGTCCCCTTTGATGACTCGGCTGGTTCTTCCGGACCAAGCGGGGTTTGTACCCACTAGGTCAACCTCGCATAATACCAGATCCCTATTTGCATTGGCACACTACCTGCAGCCTTCGGTTAGGGCGGTGGCTGTGATGCTTGACGCTGCGAAAGCGTTCGATTCTATTGAATGGCGTTATATGCTAGCTGTCCTAAATAGGATGGGTTTCCCAAAAAGATTTGTCCAGTGGATCTCCTTGCTATATACTCAACCATGTGCAAGGGTCCGGGTCAATGGCTATGTCTCGGCTCCGTTTGACATTGGGCGAGGAACAAGGCAGGGCTGCCCCCTGTCACCCCTGCTCTTTGCGCTGGCGTTAGAGCCACTAGCGTGCATAGTGCGACAAAATTACAAGGAATCGGCGTTACAATTTGTGGCTAGGCCGCTACACATATCGCTCTATGCAGACGATATGCTACTGTACGTGCGCGATCCAGAAGTGCATCTAAACCCGCTACTCAGAGAGTACATCCGATTTGGAGGACACTCGGGATTAGCGATTAATTGGTCCAAATCCTCAATCATACCTCTCACGGACACCACAGTTCCCTTTGAGGTTGATTTCCCGCTAGAGTGGCAGCGGGATCCGATTCGCTATCTGGGGGTCATGTTTCACTGAGATCCGGACGAAGTCATGCGAGCTAACTATGGGGTGGTACTTTCCAAACTGGACGAGAAGGTCCGTCGGTGGATCCACTTACCTCTATCGCTTGCTGATCGAATAGCGATCGTCAAAATGAACGTTTTACCCAAGTTACTATATCTTTTTAATAACATACCCATCACGCCAACACGAGAGGTCTTCCACCATATAAAGTCACTGGTACTAACCCTGATATGGGCGGGTAAACAAGCTCGTATTGATTTACAGACACTGACGCTCCCGATTGCCAAGGGCGGATTCGGGGTGACTGATTTCCTACTATATTACCTATGTGCCCAGGCACAGTATGCAGCATACTGGTACCACAAAGTCCCCTATCTTACTCACGCGGCTATTGAGGAGGGAGATGCCCACCCTATCCGCGATATTGTCGCACACCAGACCACCACTGCATGCGAAGGATATCAACACTGTCGACACCACGGTTAAAGCGTGGAATAAGCTAGGGCAGTTGGCACGCAAAACCCCGTTATATGCACCGGACATGCCATTGCAGTATCATCAGGCGCTGTCAGTCACTGGCGAAAAAGTGGGGATGTCTTTGCTGACTAGAGCTGGCATTGACAAGATGGGTGACGTATTTCAGGAAGGCACATTTCAGGACATAGACCGATTGAGTTATATCCAAAACCAGACTCCTATGTTTAGATTCACATATTATAGATTAACGAGGGCATTGAGGGAGCACTACCCAGACTTCCCTGCGGAACCGGAAAGCCTGGCACCCCTGCAGATGCTGATCACTACAAGAGACTTGTCACACTTGGTGTCCAGACTGTACACAGCTGCACAATCAGAAATAGCAGGCCACACACTTAAGGCTAAGGGGCGGTGGGATGCGCTACTAGATACTCCACTAACAGATGAGGAATGGCACAGCTCCTGCGCACTGACACAGATACTGACACCAAATGGGAATCTGAGAATTATTCATTTCAAGTTCATTCATCAGGCCTACTACACGCCGACGAAACTGCGTAAATTTGGACTGCAAGAGGAAGACAAATGCAAGCGTTGTGGCAGGGAGGGTGCGGATTTTGTGCATCTGGCCTGGTCTTGCGAGAGAGTAGCGGAATACTGGGAAGAGATTACTGCCAAACTCACGACCATGTTAGAGAATGAGGTAAAGTGCACGCCACAGGTCTGTTTGCTAGGTATTATACCCCAATTCAGAGCGCTAAAGCGCAAATTCTGTGCAATCGCCCTGTTATTAGCGAAAAGACAGGTGGCGCAATGTTGGCACAGCCGTAGGGTACCGACTACAAAGGTGGGGCTGCATGACATGTCCATCTGCCGAGATAAGCTGCAAACGTATGAGGAGGAATTACCAGTGCACTCGAGACCAAAGGATATATGGTGTTTCTTATCAGACTACCTAACCTCACTGCAGGGAGATGAGGAGGATTAGATTGTCCTACAGGTTACGCTGATGTGTGTGATGCTGAGGAGAGAGTCGGGGGGGTCTGGGGGTTGCGCTGAGGGAATGCTGGACTACTGTTCCACTTACTGTATCGGTCGTGTATGAGGTAAATCAAGGTCTTAAGTTGGGGTATGTTTACCGTTACTTTGTTCTGTAATGACAAAATGTAAGACTCATACTGACTGTTTGCCAAGAGTCCTACGGAGGGCATACAAGGCGGCTCGGCCTGGAATTTCCTTACTGCATTACATGGCTGACTTATTGCTTATTGGATAAACATCATCAATAGCGGGCCGGCCTCAGGGTTGTAGGCTCAGGCTGTGTAATTTGCTATCTGTGAATAAAGGTCTTACAAAAAAAAAAAAAAAAGGATTGGAAGGTCTAGCACAAGCTAGGTCCAAGGAAATGGTGGATGAACTCTCTGGGGTCCCTTGGTGGATACATTGTCTGGGGCCCCCTGCTCCCCAAATTATCACCAGAAAGGGTGATGCAGGAGACAGAGAAGAGTCAGTGGGAGACCGATCTTCAAGACCAAGGCACTCTCAGTGATGTATATGCAAATATAACATGCGCTGGTATACATTCAATGATTCAATGATAAATGTTTGTTACATAGGTACGTTGTAGGTTGGGGTAACGTGTCGATGTTTTGGCTTGAAAGAGTATATAGGTGAATTGGTATGTGAATATGTACATGTAGTATATCAATTTTGAATTCTTTTTAATATTTCAGACCTGATGAAGTCCGAATGGACAAAACGTGTTGGCTGGGCTGATCAAATTTATGTCTACAAAGAATATAAATAAATTAAGAAATTGCAACAAGACAACGCAACTCCTTGTTTTATAATCCCCTTTGAAGCGGAGTCATACCAAAAGGACGTAGCTCAAGGGATTTGGTTTGTCAAAATTCTGAAAATAGGAGAGATTTATTACTATGTGTATTTAGGTACTTGAATGAATGTCTAATCCTTAACGTTTAAGAATGATACAGTACCAAGATAAAAAGTGCTCTTGGTCAAGTTGCAAAATTAAACACATGACAAACCTGTTAGATATTTGTTGCAAAAAGATATAAGAAACAAGTTCAACAAAAGTAAGTTTAAAATAAAAGCTGCAGTAGATGAGAATGTGTAGAAACATGTAGAAAGATTCTAACTTTTCCTTAATTATCTAAGGACTAAAACAAATAATCATGCTCTTTCTGCTACCCATTTAAAGCTAGAAAAATAGAGCAGAAGAAAGAAAAGCAACATTTCAGCTATAGGCAGCTGCTCTGTGACCTGCCTTTCGCCTCGGCAGCTGACTCTGGCAGCAGGCACTGTGACGTCAGAACTCGACTGCAATAACGTATTACAGTGCAGTTCTGACGTCTTTTCTTTATAACAGGTGACTTGGTGTGTCACAACCAGTCAATTATAAAGAAATTAGAGCCAGGCGTGTATACAGGGATTGCAAAATTCCATGCATTATAAATATATGAATGCTATGAGGCCAAGGCAACGGGGAAAAGTAATTATAGACTCTGTTTCAACTGGATGAATTTGAAAATTACATTGCAGGGGAGACCATATACGTGGTGTAACTCCTTTTAAGGTTATGAGATTGTAGAAGAGTAGGATCTGCTTCCTATGGTTACCCCCACTTTTTGCTGATAGTTCACTGTTTTTCAACTTTAGTCTGGCTGGGGCCCTGCTATCCAGGACCCCAGCCTAGCTGCTTCCTCTCTAAATTGATTGCAAGTACTTTAGGTACACTCCAGTTTGGTCACTGGGGTACCCTTGTGAGTCTCTTGTATATGAGGGTACTAAGGGCATAGGTACCCCAGAAGCCTACCAGGGGCTGCAGCATGTATTATGCCACCCCTGGGAAGCCTTCCAAAATGACACCACAGGACTGCTACTGCAGCCTGGGTATGGTAGTGCATGCACCCCTTACTTAGATATAGGCTACCTATATCTACCTTACATCACTGCACATAGAAACCTATCAGTCACCCCTATGGCAGGCCTTATCAATCCTGAAGGCAGGGTGCTTGGTTTCGTGTGAGAGGGTGCCCATGCATGACCAGGGCCCCTCGGCAGTGCTCGGAGCCTATTCTCTAAGGCTGTTCTGTGATGCAGCCAGACCATATACTCTTAAGTGCCTAATAACCTTGCGGAATGTTACGTTTGGAATGGCTGCACAGGAACATGTCGTGTTTGGTGTCAAACACTTTGGAATCCTATTCCCCTGCCAGTCCTGGCAGGGGGGTAGAATTCCACCCTTTTAGAGGGAGAGACATGTACCAGTTTAACAGAGCCCTGGCATCACAAAATGGATGCTGCAGCCACAGACACGAGTCTGGCCTCCTGCTGCTGACCGAAACTTCGGCAGGGGAGGCCTGGACAATAGGTTTCCTGTCACAGGGAGGCGTAACCACCTCCCAGACAGGCCTTAGTGTATTGGGGCTGGGTGGGAGCACGCCAAGAGTGCTTTGAAGTCTGCACTGGGGGCACATTTGGTGTCCCTGTGTATAGCCCATTTCAAACCGGTTGCTTTGGCGCAAAACTGGACAAAGGAAATGGGTGTAGCCACCCCTCTTTCCAAACTCTCCCATAGGTAAGTCCACAGACTTAGTCTAACCCCTTTCTGAGGAATAAGTAAGGAACCCCTGGCAACAGGACTTTAGATTACTCCTGGACGAAACTCTGCAACTGAATCCTGGAAGTTCAACGCTTTACTCAAGACTAGAGGACGCAAGAATCTCCCTTGGGGTCAAGAAGTCACTCCCCTGCTTGGCAGGCACCAAAGACAAATCTTGCCGGTCTGCATCTCCGAAGCTCCTGCCAGACACCAACAACTTTTGCAACACCAGAGGCCGACCCGAGTCCCCAGCAAAGCTGAGACCCGCAGCCCTCGTGAGTGACATGGAACCGGAACTCCTTGACACCGTGCAAATTTGCAAGTGCATTGACTTCTCGACATCTCTTGAAGTTGTGCTTTGGGTTACTTGTAGCCCAAGACCTGAGTACCTTTTGCACCGAAGATTGTGGGCCTTAACTCGAGTGTTCGGTGAGCCCGCTTCTTGCATTCCCGCTCGAGGCTCCTTCGCGATCCCTGGTCCATCGACTGGTGGGTCCCTACGAAGGCAACTCTGCTTTTCCTTGGGCTTCCCTGGTTGCTCCAGATGTGCCCTGACTCCCCACCACCACTCCCCTCACGTGGTGAGTCCCTTGGACCTTGCTGATCCACACCAAAGCATTTCTTTACTTTCTGCGTGGGTTGCTGTTGCAAGGCTTGTTGGGTCCAATCCAGTCACCAACACCGCAGCACTCAACATCCTTTGTGGGAAAGCTCGATTTCAGAACCTGGTTTTCGTCGACGCCTCCTGGTCCTCGTGGCTGAAGAGTCAAGCTTCACCTCTTTCACCTGACATATCCCGACATCGGTAGGCATTCGACTATCGTGCCCCTGGTCACTGGCAAGTGACCCAGACTCTGTCCCCTATGCTTTCAGGTTCTTATCATCTTCAATCCAGGCTTGGATCACACGGACACTTTCCACTTCGACGGCAGCAGCACCATTGAAAACGACGACGATTCCCGACACCAAAAGACACCTATGTACCCGGCTTCCCTGGGTGAGGTAAATAGAGTACTCCGGTACTCCCGTAGGTGTTGGTTCTAGAGCCCCTTAAGTCTAAAGGGGTTTGCTCAAAGTCCTCTCCTAAGTGGCCCTTATCTTTAAATTTTCAACCGCAACTTTCCCCATAGAAGCTAACGGCGATTTGCGGCTGTGTTCTGACACTGCACGCGTCCCCCTTGGGTCCCCTGTGTCACTACCTTGGGTGGTTCTTTGTGGGCCTAGCGATTCTACAGGCTCTAGGCCTTGAATCTAGTCAAGTCGTGGTTCTTATACCACTTTCTTAATATATGGGTTGGTATGCCCCTAGGGCTCAATGTATAGAGTGCTAATTTACTGTGTGTTATTAAGTGTAACTTATGTGTTTTGACCTCTAGCCTCATAAAGAGAATAGTAGGGTGTGTTTAGAATAAAAACATATATTTTATATATATACCTGGTGTGGTTCTCTTTTCATTTGGTCATTCAAGAGATTATAAAACAGAATTGGGTCAAGTGTGCACCACCCTAAATTTAGTAACAGAGCGGTGACATATTAATGACAATATCTCTAAACACATGTTGTTCAGCACATGTGTATCCCTCAATTTTCCTTTCTTGAAACAGGAGAGTCAAATCAATGTTCTTTTGTTGGAAACCGTTGTTCCGTTTATTCAAAGAATTATCATCACAACGGAAACAGCTGACACGTGTTTCGTTAGTACAAGTAAGTACCACAACTTCCTCAAGGCTGAAAAGACAGGTTTAGAGTGTAATAGGATGATAAACATGAAAAGTAAAAAGCGTTCTGGTCCAAAGCGATCAGAATGAGCTACGAAGGCAAAACACCGTGGATATATCTGGTGAAATCTCAGCTAAAAAAACGGGTAGGTGCTGAAAAATTGGAGCCAAAAGTCAATCCAGTAACACAAGGACTCAGTCTTCAAAGTATATCCATGGTAAGAAGTAAGTACCACGGAACTCAAATGTAGAAAAAGGTCCGCATGGTAACACGACAAGAGATTATAGACTGGTAAAACAAACTGCTTTACATTCCTTCAAGACTTAGCCTCAAGGCTGCTCTCCATTGCTACCACTAGGACGGCTTTCAATAAAGGTTGTCTTTAAACCTACCCTCAATAAGGCTTGTTTGGGCTGGTGCAAGGTGCCCACTATAACTAGTGGACAGCATATGCCAGGCCAACTTCTCACAGAGATGATTCAAGCACATGATCTGGGAAATGTATTTATACCTTGCTATTGCCAAAGGTGACCTAACGATAGAGGAGGAGAAAGATTAGTCCCAAATAGGGGGGAGTCAAATTTAATAGTTGGCCCGAAAAGTATTCCCAAGTCCTAGTGAGAGCAAGTGTTCTACAGCCTAACTTGTTTAAAGAATTCTGGGCAATTCAATGTAAAGAGGTGATTGGTATGTACACGATAAGTATAAGTAGACAGTTGAAAGTGTGACTCTGACTGCCCTGTTAAGAGTTCCTTGCTTCAGCAATTTGGCTTCCAATTGTTTCCCTGTAATACCAGTGTAAGTCTGGTAAGGCTATACCCTCTTCTCCTGTAGAGAGATTAAGCTGCCACTCCACTTTAAGGGGTTGATTTGCTTTAATATTTTTTTTTTAAATTATTATTAATTAGCATTTATTGAGCGCATGGCTACCCTAAGGCATCCCAGCGCTAACGGCAGAACAGGTGAAAGTAGGCGGCTAGCAATTACTCTTCCGGAGTAGCCCGGTTTTAAGACACTTACAGAAGGTAAGGTGGGAAGTTTCTAAACGTAGATTGAGAGTGAGGGTATTCCACAATCTGGCTATGTTGTATGAAAAGGAGCGACCTCCACTACGCCTCCGATTCATTTTTGGGATGCTGGCTAGATTTAAATTTGCCGAGCGGAGAGACTTCTTAGGAAGGTACGCGGTGATCAGAGACTGGTTGACGCGAGGGCCTGTGCCCATAAGAGTCTTGTGAGCAGTACATAAGGCCTTGAAGGAAATCCTCTCCTCAATCAGCAACCAGACTGAACCTGGCTAACTGCGTTCTACAAGAGCCAGTCAGAAGTCGTGCAGCACAATTCTGTGCCACCTGAAGCATCCTCCGGGTAGATTTTGGAGCTCCCAGATACAGTGAGTTACAATAGTCCAGGCGCGAAAAATCAGGGGCTGGACCACGACTCTCTTTGCCTCCATGGGCAGCACGGGGAGGACTTTCCGCAGCATTCTGGGGATGCCGTGACACACCCCTGACACGGCCACTGCTTGCTGGTCAAGTTTGAGAGATTTATCCAGCCATATGCCAAAGCTCTTTATCTTGACCTTCGGGACTGGGGGGAAGCCCAAGCATGGAGGCCAGGACAGTGTGGGGGCTAAATTGTCTGTATTGCCTAAGTACATGATTTCAGTTTTGTCTCTGTTGAGTTTGAGACATGAGTGTTGCATCCAAGAGGCAACCTTTTCCATGCAGAGTTCCAGGTTTGAAGGATCAGTCTGCAGATGGTTTAGAGATACCACCAGCTGAGTATCATCGGTGTGACTACTTTAATCCCAAATGGCTGGATGTCCTCGGCCAGTGGCCTCATATATACGTTGAAAAGTGTGGGACTTAGAGGCGATCTATGGGGCCCTCCGTAGTTAAGAGGTAAAGATCCGGAGGTGGATTCCCCCAAGAAGACCTGAAATGTCCTGCCATTAACCCCTTGGACGCTCATAACGAGCTGAGCTCGTCATGAGCCACAGTGCTCGTGTGCTCATGACGAGCTGAGCTCGTCATTACCGTTGGAACGCGCGCATGCTGGGCTGATTCCCCTGCTGTGCTGAGCGTTCTAAAGGAATGGGTGTGCTCATGAGCTCGTCATGAGCACACGGCCACTGTGGCTCATGACGAGCTGAGCTCGTCATAAGCACCGGGGCGCTGTGTGTGCCCCCTCCCTCAGCACAGCGGGGGAATCCGCCCCGCATGCAAGGGGTTAAGGAAAGATTTAATCGAAGAGATGGCTCCTCCTGCAAAAATGAATGTTATGCTTTTGATATGCACCATCCATTAAAACAATGAAGTAAATAGATATTTTCAGAGAATATATTGTTGACTCTTGTCCTGAAGAATGATTCTGCTTATTATCTGGAAACTGGTGTCCTCCTCACCTGCTTGTGTTAAGTCTTTCCCTGGAAAGGAAAGGCTTGCTGTCCCAGCAAAGTGACAGTGTGGTCTAAACTGAGGTTTGTATTGTATGGAGAAGGCCCTATGCAACACCAAACTGCAGGGATAGCCTTGGATTCCTGGGAGATGCGGTTTCAACTTTACTTTCCACTTCCCAAGAAACAATGTTTTGTTGTCTTTGAGGGGTTGGTTACCATCTCATTTTGTTTATTGGTTTAATAAGCAGATATTGCAAACCGCATACGACTAAAACTAGAAGAGATGTGCTATCCGCATACTGCTACTACACTCTCCCTTGATTATAGTTAGTTACCTGATAACCTTTGCTTAGTCTGACCTGCACCCACGAATTAGAATACAGAAGATAATACCTCTGTTTGTAGCATTCTTCACAAATATTTAGAGACCTACTTGAACAAAGGTAGCTGCATGCGTTAACATCCACAGCCCGGCTACCTCTCCGGCCCCTACTTGCCTCTGACCCTGAACAACACTCGACTGCCTTTTGGTTATGTTCATGCTCCAGAAATACCATACATAAGCTATGTAATGGACATATAACATTTTATTCTGCACAACACATATCTACGTACAAGTACTGCAGTTACATCAATATTATCTGCAGCCAATGCCCACTACGGAAACCTGTTTCACAAAGTGACAAAAATGTTCTGGCTTCTAAACGGGATTGTAATTTGTTCAACAGTAATTTTTCAATACATGTTTTCAACATGAGGAAGGGATATCAGCTTGTAATTGGCCGCGCTGTATGAGAGCCAGTATATAATATTGAACCCACCAAGAGCCATATATTGCTTGTCTTCCAAACAGTTTTTTTTTAATACAAGGGGAACAGAAGGTGGGAGTACAGTTCTCGCTGCACTTTAAAAAGAGAAAATTGCAGACCATTTGGTCGCAGCGCTTTCAATCTTTTTGGTTCCATTATTGTCATTTCACCAATTTTTTTGTGATGCTTACCAGCAGGTTTATGTGGGTATTTATGTTATTTTCTATTACCTTTGTTAGTAGCCGATGATACTTGTATATGGGCGTAGTAAGGGGGGAGCTAAAACGTGTAATTTTACAGCTCCGCAAGATGGCGGCCACCAGTGCGCTTTGCAGCTGTGGGACGCAGTGGGAGGTACAGATGTATGGGTGCTACTAAGCGCTGCTTCGGGACACTGCACTTGATAATACAGCGCATTGCTACAGTACGGGGAACATCTGGTGTGACACAACTGGTTAGCGGTTGACAGCAGCGCAAACCAAAGTAGCGGGGCGAAGGGCCACGATAACATGGTGGCGCCCTGTTCGGTAAAATGCACTGGCCTCTACACAGTAGAACGAGCAACAACACGTAAAGTTGGCGCCCCAGAGCCTCTCAGCCTACAAGCAGAGACCGCCGCTAGGTATGATATGCCCCTAACTTTTCTAGAACGTCGTGTGCATCTGAGCGGGGGGAGGGATGACGGCTGCGGTTCCCCGAAAATGAGCACGAAAAGCCCAGCACAAAATGGCGGCACCCGACAACTTTGAAATCTGATTAAGTGACTTAAACGTTCAACCTGCTATTGACAACGCTACACTACGGCGGGACCGGAGAACTTTGCTTTCGTTAAAAACAGTCAACAGGAGGTCTGTAAATGGTGCAGTGCTGTGGTGCCACTGTGTGTTGTACGGCCAAAGCTGGCGGGACTGAAATAGAGGCCAAACAGGCAGCGTGATGAAGAGAGAGGTCTACAGCGCTCAGATATGCTTGGACTGTGTGTAGAGGTTCTTCGCCCATAAATAATTCGTACTGCACCACTGGGATCAGGAGGTTGATCTGCTTGGCCAGAGTGGGCCTGTCTCGTGTGCACGGGTGCAAACGTCAACTAGGTGCTACCTACAGGCCCCGATCCCTGTGCTGAATCTGACAAGCCGCTGCACTGCTACTACCCTGGAATACATCGTTTAGTGCATGTCTCTACTGATGATACAGCGCTCATAGAAGACTCTTATATTGTGACAGGCGCCATTATCAAGCCAACCTTCACAGTGATTGACACCAAGTTCCCCTGGCGTGTTGCTGCATAGTGGTGCTGATAAGTGGGAGCATCTGCCTCAACACCACTTCTGGACATATAAATATGAGCGGCCCTGCTTATTCCCCACGCGTGGGTGTATGCGCTCCTCTCTGGATAGTAACTGTGCTGGAAGTGGCATAGATTACAAACGAGTGCAGACCACTTTGTCGTGGTCAGGTGGCGTGCAAGACTCCTTCTAGATCAGCTTGGGCTGTGACTCGTAATATCATTCATTGGAGGTGCTCCCACTCCTCATCATGGGCAAACCAGACAAGCAGCAGCCGAAGATCACATTTGAATCACGAAGGCAGACAAAGGGTGCGCCTGCGCATTCCGACACTGAAGTAGAGACAGAGGCTGCAACAAGCAGCGCCATGGAGTCCGTTCTTAAAGCAATTCAATTCAGTCTACAAGATAGTAATGGGAAACTGGACCACCTCACTCAGCGCGTAGACAACATGGCGGCGAAACTAGACAAACAGGGGGGCGACTGGATGATGCCTAAACCCGAATTGCAGCAGTGGAGGACGAAGCGCATGCCACTACAAGTATATGTACAGGGATGGAAAAGATACTAGAAGTGATAAAAAAACAAGGCCGAAGACTTAGGAGCGAGGCCCCGCCGGAACAATGTTCGGATCGCAGGTGTACCAGAATCCACCAACACCGGCCGGATAGAAACATACGTGGAGAAGTTTCGAGCTGTGTTTGGGGCTGAACACTTTTCTTCGGTCTTCATCGTAGAGCGTGCGCATAGGTCGCTGGCGCCATGTCCACCTCCAGGTGCTTCCCCCAGGCCCATAGTGGCTCGTATACTGAATTACAGGGATAGAGATAGTGTTTTAAGGTTGACGCGTGAAAAATAAGAGGTGACATATCAGGGCAACAAACTGGAGTTCTATCCGGATTACACGATGGCTGTACAACAAGCTCGTAGAGAATTTGCACCAGCTAAGGTGAAATTGCTCTATCCAGCGCGCTTGAAAGTGACATGGGACGGTCGATCAACGATCCTCCAGGCGCCGAAAGCTGCTCAGGATCTCATTAAGAAAATTGTCACCAAACGCAAGGAGCAGAAACGCAATGACCAACATCAGGATTCGGACTAAGATATCAGCACAAAGAACTGTCTCACGGGGCAGTACTGGCAGCATAGAGATAATTTCCAGTATGCTGTAAGGCCATTAGACCCTGTTGGCCCGAATAATACAGACTTCCCATGAACTGGTATGCTCTTGTGCGGTAAGTACAATATACGAACGATGGGTATGTAGTGAACCATGCTGCAGGATGGCGCGCTGCATCTGAAGGATGAAGTCCCGTGGTGGGGTCTATCTAACGTGAAGATGGAGAAAGCACAATTGCTTGGCTACCGTGAACAATATAGGGTGCCACGATTGACATGGACACTCGCTGGGAATTTTGATCATGGTTGCCACATGCGGTAAAAGAGATGCACGCTACTGGGTCCCTATATCGTCTTTGATGGGGTGGTGACCACTGGATGATTCACGAACATTTATTGTTCTCTTTGTTGTTCTTCTAATCTCCCTAAGTGGCAAGAGAGCATTGTATGACCCTTACTAAAAAGACTGCACCTCTGGTATATACTCTGCATTATAATGTCGGAGCAAACTGGGTGGAGGTACATTGGATTGTGATGACTGAACAATGCTTGGCTGCTCACATTTAAAACGACTCGCCTAATGTGTGCCTGATATATGCCAGGGCAGCGGTAGGACCTTTCTTTGATTTCAGGAAGCGAGCTCATTAAGCTTAGCAATGACAGATCGAGGATAGGGGGAGAGTCTTCTTGAATTGCCATATATCAAATAACAAGCTGCTTCCTGGGTTAAGAATTGCAAGGGTATTATTATTATTATTATTGTGTATTTTGTATAGCGCGCAGCTACCCCAACGGGGTGTCCCGGCGCTTCTGAGTGAAAGCAGAGTGATAGTCCTGGGGGGGTTAAGAAAAGAGGAAAGTTTTTAGTGCCTTACGGAAGGGTAATTCTTCCTGGATCATCCTAATTGCGATCGGGAGTTTGTTCCAGAGAGTTGTGGCACAGACCTGGAAGGTTTTACCTCCAGAACGTGCTTTCCTGAATCTTGGTATGGAAAGCAGATGTTGGGAGTTGGAACGAAGGTTCCGAGAGTTACAGTAGAGACGGATACTAACAGAGAGGTAGGCCGATCCCCTAGTTGCTCGATGGGCTAAGGTCATGGCTTTGAATTCAGCTCTTTGATGGATTGGTAGCCAGTGTAATGCTCTGCGATGTGGCGAAATATGGGTGCGTAGGTAAACCCCGCAGACCAGCCGAACAGCCGCATTATGGACTGTCTGGAGCCGATGTAGGAGGCCCGCGGGCAACCCTAAATACAGGCCGTTCGCATAGTTCAGGTGAGATGTAATCGATGCCTGGACTATGGTTTTCCTGGTGTCACTGGGGAGATAGGTGATGAATTTCCTAATCATCCTAATCTTGGAAAAACAAGCGGCAGAAACGGTCTGTATTTGGTTACTAAAGGAAAGATTTGAGTCCCACTTGACCCCTAGATTTTTTACAGAGTCCTTAGGGACAGGGGGAAGGCTGAGTTCCTGTGGCCACCAGAGAGTTGCATCAAGAGGGGAGGGTTGATGGAAAAAGAGAACCTCCGTTTTTGCTGTATTCATGCGGAGGCAGTTATGGTCCATCCATTTTGAAATGTCACGCAGACAGTCCTTCAGAGGATCAAAAGTAGTCTGCGTGGCACTCTCATAGGAGAAAAGCAGCTGAATATCATCTGCATGGGAAGTAGCTATGATGCCCGACCTAGCAATGAGTTCGGCCAGAGGAGAAAAATAGACATTGAGGAGAAAAATAGACATTGAACAATAGGGTATTGAACACTTTACACTTCTGTTAGTTATGTGACTATACAACACTACCTAGTTCCCTCTTTGGGAACGGGGGGATGTACCCCTATTGTTGGTTGGCTGAACTGTCAATGATATAAGCACAAAAATGTATACTAGACGGAATATGGCGTGAAGCCTCATGTGGGACTCAAGTTACTGTCAATTGTATCACATTATGTTTGATCAGAATCAGTCTGTACTTATGGTAGAATCCTGACCACATCCATTAACTTGGATGGTGATGCGTGCCCATGGCGGACCGTCACACGGGAGTTCCCCATGGAGTTTTTGGTTGGGTGGGTGCACTGTTCTAGGGTTTGTCTTTGGCATGATTGGGATGCTAAAGTGGGAGGTGGGTGGTTGGGAATTGTTTTGTGGACCAGATTACTTGAGATGCATTGCTGAGATCCAAAATGACTGTGTTTTTCACATCATGATTCATGTTTTTCCTCACAACAGATACCACACTGAGATGGTACACTTTATAAAAGTCATGATCTGCTGATTTTGATAGATTACATATTGACATTGCCCTATTGCAAGAAACACATATCGCCCCACGCACAAGTAGCTGCTTTAGTCGTAAATGGGCCGAATCGATTCATAATTCCACATATTCCTTGTATTCGAGAGGGGTCACAGTTTTGGTAAAAAAAGGAACACATTTTGCAATTGAGCACACAGTAACTGACACTCAAGGGCGATATATCATTGTTACAGGCAAACTTCGAGGACAACAGGTCGCAATTATAAATACATATGGCCCAAATATGGATGAGCCTGATTTCTATCATGAGATCTGGCAGGAACTAGGTGATTTTAATCTTGTATAGAATGAGCACTGTGACAGATCAGGCATCACTACAGAACCGCACCGGAGGGCGATGGCTAAGGTAACAGATATTATGTCAGAAATGCAGTTACATGATATATGGAGAACACAGAACCCGGGGCGAAGGGAAGCGACAATCACAGCTGGTCGCGTATAGATTACTGGATTGGGTCGAAGGATGTACTGCTTTGGACCAGGGATATAAAGCATCTACCCAAGACATTATCCAATCATAATCCCAAATTATTGTCCGTTAATGTACCATTTTACATCCCACCCCCTTATAGCTGGTGATTCAATGTGAAGGCGCTGTGGGATTCAGTATACAAAGACACTATCACTACTGCCATTACAGATTACTTTCTGTTAACTGTGCCTTCTACTGAAGGCCCTAGCTTATTGTGGGAGGCTTTTAAGGCCACATTGAGAGGTGTGTGCATTAGCACGAATGCAGGGATCATGAAAGACATACGTGGACAACTTTCTAGATGCGGAAACTAGCTGAAATCACTTGAGCGCAAATATGAACTTACGCAATGCCCACAGATATTAGGGAAAATTAGAATGGTAATGACAGAGTATCAGTCAAATGCCAAGGACAAACTTAAATACATAGCGAAGCGTCCTATGGCTAGGGCGTTTGGTGAAGGGGGATGACCAGGTAGAGTGTTAGCATCGAAAATTTGTGCAGGCCGTAGCCCCCAGGCTGTACTGCAAATTAGGGATAAGGATGGCTGTGTGATGACTGATGCAAGGGGTATACTGCAGGGATTTGTTAAAACATACGGCGCGCTGTATGCGTCACAGCCCGCGGCTTCATCAGCAGAGATTATGGATTATCTAGCAGACGTGGACATAGCATGGCTATTGGACACACAACTTGAATATGATTATATATCTGACACAATACACAAAGTGCGCGTGGATCGAGACAGGGATGCCCTCTGTCACCGTTACTATTTGCACTAGCGCTTGAACCCTTGGCGTGTAAAATTAGACAGAGGCACCACTACTTGGCTCTACAGTTGCATATCTCCTTATATGCGGACGATATGATGCTTTAAGTACATGACCCGGAACACCACTTGGCCCCCTTGTTACGTGAGTATATTAAATTCGGGCGGCAGTCAGGTCTCCAAATTAATTGGACAAATTCTTTAATTATCCCTCTCATGGATACCACACACTCACATCCCACATAATTCCCTTCGGAATGGAAAACAGGGGTTTAGGGGTTTGGTACCATCGTGATCCGGAGATCGTCATTATGACTAACTATGGCAAAGTGATAACCTCACAAGAAGAAAAAATAGGCCGCTGGATCCAACTGCCCTTATCTTTGGCGGATAGACTAGCCATAGTGAAAATGGTAATCTTACCAAAGCTCCTCTACCTTTTTAATAATATTCCAATCCCTCCCCCGTCATAGGTTTTTCGTCGGCTGTCATCACTAATGATTAAATTGATCTGGGCGGGCAAGCAAGCCTGCATAGAATTGCGAGCTTTAACACTTCCATATTCCAGAGGTAGCTTCAAGGTGCCTGACTTATTGCTGTATTATGAAATGAAATGAAATGAAATGATCACGCACTTGTATAGCACACGACTTATCTGTGTGCACAAGCGTAATACGTTACCTACCGGTACCATCAGATCCCATATCTAACACATACCGCTATAGAAGAAGGAGACAATTTACCAATCCCATTGACAGCGATCATCACTCACCGAAGGCAGCCACTGCACTCTAAAGACATTTACACTATAGACGCTACAAATGCGGCCTGGAACAAGTTAGGTAGTCTAGCGGGTAAACTGCCCTTATATGCCCCAGCATTGCCACTACATCATCACCCTGATCTATCTGTCACTGGTGAAAAGGTAGGCATGGGACTGTTACAGCAGGTGGGGATCGACACTATGGGAGATCTTTACCAAAATGGGATATTTAAAACACCACAGGATCTGACATATGTTAGTAAACAAACCCTACTGTTTCGCTTCACATATCACAGACTTCAAGGGGCAATAAAGAAATGATATCCCACTTATCCGGCGGAGCCCCCTCAATTAAACACGATGCAACTTCCCCTAATAGCAAACACTTACTATCGCGACTGTACAATACAGCGCAAGAGGAAATTGCCAACACTACCAGTAGAGCGCTTGCGAGATGGAACGAAGTGCTGGATGATGCGCTCACGGATGAAGAATGGCAGATAGCTTGTTCCCTTACCGAAATGTTGACGCCAAACGGCAATTTGAGGGTACTGTATTTCAAATACCTACATCAAACTTATAATACCCCAGCTAGGCTTTACAAATATATCTTACGTCAGGATGTGGGCTGTAAATGTTCTGGAATTGACACTGCTGACTTTATACATCTTGCGTGGTACTGTCCATATGTGCGGGAATATTGGGAAGCGGTTATTAAACTACTGGGTGAGATGGTGGGTATTGCAATCGATTGCACTGTTCGCATCTGCTTACTGAGGCTTTTGAGATCTGTACGTGCAACTAAGCGTACGTTTTGTATGGTTGCTTTGCTCCTTGCCAAGCACAGGGTTTCGCTGTGTTGGGACAGTAAAAATGCACCTCAAACTAAACAATGGCTTCGTGACCTGGCATACTGTCAGGAGACATTAAAAACTTATGAAGAAGAACTCCCCGCCGGATCACGGCCAAGAGACTACTGGAAATATTTCTTAGCGTATTTACTGATAAATTCGGTTACTAAAATGTGGTCACCAAATGTGTCCATCAATTTATTCTACAATATGTGGTAATCTATGTGCTCTCTGTTGTTGTATACTTATTGTACCTGGATGACGGATGCTGTAGTGCAATGTTCTGTAATTTTGATCACTGTTGACATGTTATGTTTTTGAAAGTTATAATAAAAAGAACTTTAAAAAAAATATATATATATAAAAGGGAGGACGTTATTTGTGACAATTGGACATAGGTTACAGCGCTCACTAACCTAACTTTCACTACTTAAAAAATACTATCTTAAAATACAAGAAGAGAAAAGTACATAGTATTCACATTAGGTCTACAGCACGGCTCACTACACTTAAGATTGTGAAGACCCTGTCCATGCAAATGCCATACATTTCCTAGGACCCTGATGCAAGTTGTAAGTTGTGGTTAAGACTCACTTGCTAAACAGGATAAAAACAGAAAAGATGGGACAGTATAAAAAGGGATCAAATTAAATGTGCAGTCCTATACAGCATGTAGAACTGAATCTGATTAGCTAGGTGAATTAGCCAGTAAAATCCCTCAATTTAAAATTATGGAATATAGTTAGCAATTCCTTTCCTTAGAAAACTAACCACTGTTGGGGCAGTGGCTGGTGGTACATGCAATGGATCATTTGGTCATGTATGTGAATCACACGTCTGAGGTGCAACGTAAAGTCACAAGTTAAAATGACCTGATATCTGGACAAGAGCTCAGTTGGCTTGGTTGCATCTATTCCTAGGTCAAATGTCTGATGCATGCAGTGCACCTATACATTAATGAAATATTGCAATAACTACTGGCCGAAAAGAAATTAAAAACAAGATCCACCTGCGTTATTTGATACCAGACATATATAGGAATATCTGCCATTTCCCAGGATTCCTGGAAACATGTCAGATTATAAAATGCGTGAAGGGCCCGCACATCAGTGCTCTCAAGAGCGCATTTCAGGCCAGATGCATTCCAAGAAATCAGTTTGCCGCCTGCTGTCTGCTTCTTGAGTACAAATCCAGGGCTAGGAACCCTGCCTGCTCCTCGTGATGCTGCCAGCCCTCTCCAGTCTCAAGCTCGAGGGGGCTTTAAAACGCAGCTAGTAACTATTTCTTAAGTCTCGCATCTCTGTGGATGCCACCCTTGCTCCTCTCTTATCTGAAGCTAATATTAATGATTCCCTCAGCTTGGGTTCGGTAAGCAATGGACGAGTGCTCGCTCAGTGGTTAATTTGAGCCAGTGGTTTCCAGTGCTGAGTACTGGCACTTATTTGTCACCACTGGCCATGTAACAGCCTGCCACCAGGTGGCGCTGTCTTGCTAATTTAGAGATGACCAGGACACCAGTTAATTATTAATTCAGTATACATTAAAAATGACTATTACCTGCCACCCAAGCCGTCCTTATAGCTTTGGGGGCCTGGAACAATCCAAACTGTCACACTTGCAGGAATGCGATGGTTGGCAGTTCTGTTACTTATATCATTGCAGCATGGCAGGGACCAAGTCTAGACAGTCATGGCACTTATTTATAATTTGTTACACAATTAAGACTGCCCTGGTTGAACTAACAACCCTCGCATAGCTCCCACCCCTTTCTAAGGGTATGCCGCAACATTCGGTCAAATGGTTGGTACATCATGGAGAGGATGTGGCCCAAGGGCTAGAGCGGTCGACCACGAAGCTGGGGAACCTGATGCCAGTCTCGGCAATGAGGCTCAGCTTCCCGTGATTCTGTCTAATCCACAAAATGCCTAACAAAATGAATGTGACTGTCTATAAAGCAACTGGTGCTCATATGGAGCGCTCCGATACCTTTGAGTCGAGTTTGTGCTATATAACAAACCCCAAAAAACAAAAAGCAGTTGGAAACAACGGGCCTTGAGTTGGTACTTGGTGTGCTCCGAGCAGGGTAAAGCATGGAAACTGTGCTGGTGGCAGCTTTGGCAGAACTGTATGAAACACATGACCAGCCTTACAGGCACCAGCAACTGTTAGCTACTCCTTGGGGCAGATTCAATCTTTCTTACAAGGCCACGGTTAAGTGGTGTCTTTAGCCCAATTCTTCTCTTAAGAAAGACTCAGCCCTGTCTTATGAAGAAAGTAACTAAGCACAGCCAAGCAGGATACTTTTAATGTAGCTTTTATTAAGAGTACAGCCTGGTGTCAGTCCTCCTAGGCATCAGCCGCAACTGACCCCTATAAAGTTTAGTCGGCCTTACAATCTATCTCAGAACGATTCATCAGAACATATGAAAATGTGAGAACTAGACACTTCACAACAACATCTGGTCCATGGTTTATAAGTAGTATCACATTCCACAACACTCAACGTCTGTCGTCCTTTGAAATGAAATCAGATGCCGGGAGTAATGCGTTAAGCAACTGTTTGACAGCAGTCTGCAGCTGGGTAGGAGACAACTACCTAAAAATTAACTGGGGCA